>NC_136513.1:81887204-81907204 GCF_053919585.1 Euprymna scolopes | reverse complement strand
TGCTGGAAACTGGTTTGAGGAGGTGCCTGATGAAGTGAGAACAAGTGAGGATGGCAAGGTAGAGGTATGGTGGGACAAAAGTGTCATAACGACGAAGCAATTAGAACATAATCGTCCGGATTTGGTCGTCATTGAATAGCTCTCAAAAAACTGGCAGATTGTAGACTTCTCAGTACCTTGGGACAGGAATGTGAGAGAGAAGAAGAATGAGAAGTGGAGCAATTATGCTCTATTGGCTTTGGAGATAAGGCGTATACACGGGGTTAAAACACAAATAATCCCGTTCGTAGTTCGTACACTAAGAATAATATCAAGTCGTCTGGAAGGACAATTGAAAAAAAAACTACAAATCCCCGATGTTTTAGGCGGTCTTCAAACCTCTGCAATTATAGGTACCACCAACATTCTTAGGAAACCCTTGATCTTTGAAGCTCCTGGTTTGAAGCCGGGATTAAGGAAAATCCTCTGGAAATGAATCCCATCCCTTTCCAGAGAGACGTTCATAAACGAAATCAGAATTATTATTATTATTATTATTATTATTATTATTATTATTATTATTATTATTATTATTATTATTATTATTATTATTAATGTTATTACTATAATTGTTGTTGTTGTTATTATTGTAATTATTATTAATGTTAATATCATTATTATTATTATTATTATTATTATTATTATTACGAATGTTATTACTATAATTGTTGTTGTTGTTATTATTGTAATTATTATTAATGTTAATATCATTATTATTATTATTATTATTATTATTATTATTATTGGCTCACACAAGACCTCAAAGATATCTCCTTGAAAACAACCTGTATTGTTTCCAGGAAGCTGAGTAACAATAAGCCTCCTCAGATTCCCAGTACTCTCCACCTCTTTAGATAACACTTGCAAATAAATTTGAGTTATCTCAACAGCCGCTTACCATTGAATTCTCGGTGGCAATGGTCATTTCTTTGTATTAAAATTAGAGTGACAATAAGTCTTCCCGAGGTCTCAATTCTCTTCGTATTTGTCCAGCGGGTGTTTTTCCATCCTCCTTGACTCTTCTCGACAATTTGGCATCACTCTTTGGGCAGTGATGAGGCAACGGATGGGGGAGGGGATATGAAAGTGAATGAGAACCTATAGATATGAAGCTTCAATATTTTTGATTCCATGTAACGCTTCTTGATGTTTTGCCTTTGCAGCAGTTTGTTTTTTATCCGCGCATGTGGTTCATGTGTATTATTCTCCGCATTCAAGATGCTTCCTTAATATATCAGCTGTTTTCATTATTGTTATTCGTTGTATCTTTTCAGGAATTCCTCTGATTCCAATTTCTCCCATTCTTTTATCAAAGTTTTTCAGAATTGTTCCTAGTTCTCCTACTATACCGAATCTTTCTGCAGACTGAAAAATAACCGCATGAATGCAAAACGGCGCCAAGTCAAATAACCTGACATCTTCAAATTTGGACCAATCATAGACCGGCTACCAAACCGTGTAGGCGGCTTAAAAGAAACATGGTGGTTGAATGTGGAATTTCTACAGCTTTTGAGGTTACTCTGTGTGTGTGTTTTTTTTTAAACAAATATCTACGTCAATCTTTGTCATCTATGCTTTGTTTTCAGTTTCGCAAATCTATTTACTTATATTATCTTGATGTTCTTTATCATCCCTATTCCTTTCAGCTCTCTGGCTAGCTTTGATATTCACGCTGTGGTCAACTAAAACAGAAAAGTCTACGATTTGACAAGACTTTTCTTTTTTGTTATTTTTTTTCATTATTATTATCGGCCCACATGGAGCTTTCATACAAGTCATCAAAGATCTGATTGGAAACTTGCGGTGTTCTCTGGAAGCTGAGTAACAACAAGTCTCCCTAGACGTCCAGCTCTCTCCACCTCCTTCGATAGCAATTGCAAATAAATTTGCGTCATCGCAACAGCCACTTCCCATTGATTTCTCGCTGGCAGTAGCCGTTGGTTTATACTGGAATCTCTTCAGCGCTCTCTGCTCGGTCTTTCCATCCTGTTTGACTCTTCTCAGCTCTTTGGTATCACTTTTTTGGGGGAGGAGGAACGATGATGAGACAATGGGAGGGGATACGTGGTGGGGGTAGTAGAACTTGCAGATATGCAGCTTCAGTGTTCTTCATTTCCTGTAACGCTTCTTCATTATATTGTATACTTGTATTATTCTCTGCATTCAAGGGTTTTCCTTTATATTTCAGCAGTTTTTATTATCGTCAGTCGTTCTATTTTTGCAGTCATTCCTCTTATTCCAATTTCTGCCATTCTCTTTTCAAAGTTTGTCGGAATTGTTTTTAGTGCTCCTACTATTATCGGCATTATTTTGATTTTCTTTATCATCCAAATCCTTTATTATTATTATTATTATTATTATTATTATTATTATTAATATTATTATTATTATTATTATTATTATTATTATTATTATTATTATTATTATTATTATTTGTTATATTATTATTATTTGTTATATTATTATTAATATTATTATTATTATTTGTTTTATTATTATTATTTGTTATATTATTATTAATATTATTATTATTATTATTTGTTATATTATTATTATTTTTTATATTATTATTATTATCATCATCATCATTATCATCGTCATTATTATCATAGTCATTATCTTCATTATTATTATTATTATTATTATTATTATTATTATTATTATTATTATTATTATTATTATGGTTTGAGGAGGTGCCTAATGAAGTGAGAACAAGTGAGGATGGCAAGGTAGAGTTATGGTGGGAAAAAAGTGTCATAACGACGAAGCAATTGGAACATAATCGTCCGGATTTGGTCGTCATTGAATAGCTCTCAAAAAACTGGCAGATTGTAGACTTCTCAGTACCCTGGGACAGGAATGTGAGAGAGAAGGAGAATGAGAAGTGGAGCAATTATGCTCTATTGGCTTTGGAGATAAGGCGTATACACGAGGTTAAAACACAAATAATCCCGGTCGTAGTTGGTAGGACTAGTATCAAGTCGTCTGGAAGGACAATTGAAAAAAACTACAAATCCCCGATGTTTTAGACGGTCTTCAAACCTCTGCAATTATAGGTACCACCAACATCCTTAGGAAAACCCTTGATCTTTGAAGCTCCTGGTTTGAAACCGGGATTAAGGGAAATCCTCTGGAAATGAATCCCATCCCTTTCCAGAGAGACGTTCATAAACGAAATCAGAATTATTATTATTATTATTAAACTACTTTCAGTTAAATCTTCTCTATTATTTAGCCGAAACGATATATCTTGTTTATTTGTGACGTAATGTAATTTTTTTATAAGTCTCAAAGGATCATTTTAATTTATTTCATTTATTATGTAATAGCCGCATTCTAACAACAAACAATAATGAACAAAATGTGTGAACATTTTTATTACACGAGCAACGTCGGAACCATCATTTCGTAAATTACATTCACAAAAACGAAAGAGGGGAAAATAATCGAATACATTTTAAAATAAAGACAGTAATAACATGTAAATATATATTTAAATAAATATTCCTCATTTGTATCATGTGGTCACAATTGATGTATATTGGTCAGTTGAACCACATTATTGCTTTTCTTTATTTGTAGAATTATTAAACCTGTAATCATTGAATATGGACATTATTAAAACAAAAACAAGAAAAAACAAATTATTTAACAATTTACATTTTACAATGAATTCAAACTACATTCCAGTTTTTCAAATCAGGTTAATAAAACATTAACAGATTAAAATATACAAAATTCTGATTTACTTATTCACAGAAGCTTTCCAAATTACTTAAAATAGATAAAAAAAACAGGGTTTGGGTTTGTATTACTGTACACATAGATTCGAAAAAGTTGTCAAAAAACAAATATAGAACAAATAAATGTTATCAAAGGCAAGATAAGTAACTTTTCTACCTAACTGGATATATTTTTTGTGTTTTTATTCAGTGTAACATGTTTAACAACCGAATACATGTGTAAAATTATTGGGTGTGTGGAAACGATATTTGTATCAGAGACGAAATCGGAATGATATAGTTTGGAAACACAGCATAAAGTTAGCTGATTGAATATACTGAAACAACGTGCGACTCAATAAACCTTTTAAACGTAGCTTGTTGGATTATCTTTGCGGCTTTAAAAGTAAATTAAAGCAGACGGTTTTGATTAGTGTTTACAAAAGTGAAATAGCAAGTGAGAAAAAGGCAAGGGAAAAGTTCAAATCGATTGGGGTAAACTGTTATCATAGACAAAAAAATTTTACCAAACAGATTCAGCCGATCCTTGAATGGGCAGCATTTTATGATATCAGTGTTAAAGATTAGGGCCCTACAAATGAAAAGATCTAGATAAATAAGTGTTGTAATCAATAATATAAATCTCAGTTGTTTAAATGTATATATTTATGTATGCCTGCTCATAATCTTCGAAAGAGGCGACGGATTTTCACGGATGTCAGGAAACAGGTATCGTTTTGAGGCTCGAACCTTTGGACGACAAATATAAAAAAATTGGCTAAAAAATATTAATTCCTTCACCTTAAACTGACCAGTTTTCTAAAAAGTTTTTCTGTTTTGCCGATATTTACGAAAGTCATCCCCTCTTTTCGATTGACCAGTCTTAATGGAAACCTTCGTCACTTCTGCTTTGGCCATGGACGCAACAGCAAAGACGTCACCTTTTTTTCTAGTTATTTTCCTCCTTCGCGTTACAAGTTCGAGCTTGTCTGCCTACTAAAATTTTTTTTACAGTTTTTGCACAAAACACAGCTCCAAACACCCGGGCAACGCCGGGCAGCACCCAGGCTAGTAATTAAATAAGTAAGAAGAAAAATGTATGAAAATATAATATGAACAATTACAACAGACTCGGAATTTACGGATTAGACAAATATTTTAAAGCCAAGTTGAAATATTTGCAACAACAAGTGTTGAATGTCATAATACGAAAATAAGTTTATGTTTAAAAAAGAACTCTGAATTCTGTAAAGAAAAAATAATGTTAGAACATTTAGATTTTACGTAAAATAGAACACATAAGTAGTTTTTATATAGACACTAAACTAATCACCGATTCAATCGGTCAGAGATTTGAGTTTTGAACTTATAGAAACGCAAAACGCTAATTGTTAATAGTCAAATTGCACGCTATTGAAAAACTTCACAAAGAAAGAAACATTAAAAAGACTATCTGAATCGATAATAGAAAGTTTTACCAGAGATGATCTTATAATTGTTTAAAAAGGTAAAATACCAACGGATAAACATACAAGCTAAATCTCTATCTTTACTCATTAGAAGGTCTAGGACAACAGCATATTCTTTTCATTGTTTTCACTCTCGAACGTGTACCCGTTGTTATCTTGTATGCTTTTATATAGACTGATGTGGTTCTCGGTTGATTAAATGTGTCTAGCTGTGTCAGATATGTACTCGAGAGTCAAAACAATGAAAAGAAGATGCTGTTGTCATAGCTCTATTCATTAGTACTGGACACTTGTCTTCATCAAGGATGCACGCATTTGGATGTGTTCCGACATAATAATCCAAATAATAAATTATCGAACCGCACTATTCAGTAATACCTTATTCTTTTTCTTCATATATTGTGCTCAGACTGAAATAGGGGAAAGTTGCATGTTACGTTTTATAGAAATACAGTAAACGCTGCGTATGTACGACATAATCAGGTTGATACACCGGTTCTCGCCAGATTACCGGTTAAGCAACGTTGAGCCTGGCCAGTCCTAGGTAGGTGGTCATTTGGGAAGGCGAGACGTACCGCGAGATGTACCGCGAGGTGAAAACCCTTGATAGCTTTGGCGAAGCATCAAGTACTTCCAGCCATTAGAAAAAACACGAAATTTGTTCACGTTTCAGCTGTGCCTACTCACATTCAATGAAACAACAACAACATCATCATGGGCTTCCTTTCGGAATCCCCTCATAACTCTCACTTCCCCTATTTTATATTTTAGTCCTCTCATTCCACGAGCGATATTTCTGAGCAATGCGGGGGGAGGCATTGTCGTATTCTAGGTTGGAATCTTTTCGTCTAACATTAATCGTTCGCTGGATTTTGGCATTAAAGTAGTACTTTTTGATCTCTTAGCATCAAGTGGCTTCATGCCCTGTCAGTAGCTATTTCCATAAAAAATTTCCTATAAAAATTATACCTCGTGTAAGATCGCCGTTTCTCACTACGAACACGCATAACATCATTTTGCTACAATTGCAAATAACGTCTATTTCGTTGACGAATTCTTTGTGGTGATACTACTATTTGCCTTTCATTCTAGATTTAAAATAGAATATATATATATATATATATATATATATGTGTGTGTGTGTGTGTGTGTGTGTGTGTGTGTATATATATATATATCAAATCAGTTGCAAAGACAAGCTGCGTGTCAATTAAGTCAGAGTGGACCTGGGAGCAATGATAATTAAAGGGTGGATCCACACTCCTCAAAGCCCACAAGCTGGGGCCTCACCACTGGATATAGTTTAAGGTCATATCCAGGAACCCCATTGAGGAACTTTTACCCTCTGCAGAGGGGCAGTCGGCGTATTCTAATGCCCCACCGACAGGGCCAGCAACTAGTCTGTGGAAACATTATTGTTATATTATTTACCAATATTAATTATATTATAGAGGTATTAAACTTAGATGTTAATTTATAAAACTCTCTATATCTGTCTGTCTGTCCCCATATTTTCAAACTCTACTTCTCTCTAAACTAAAAGTCGCAGAGCGACGCTAGTAGTCTCAAATGATTGAAATTTGATGGACCGTTCTTTTATGGGTGTTTAGCCGTTAAAGATTTTAAGTTTTTAAGGGGTCAAAAAGGGGTGAAAATTAAAAATTGTTATATATAGTCAGTTTATTTGTGTATAACGTTAGTACAGTGGTAACGTCACCAGCTACATCCTAGCTTTTACTTTCGGTTCTTGCTCATAGCATCCAAACACTTTTTTTTTTCATTTTGAAATCACGACTCTGTAATAATATTTAGGAAATATGGAAAAATTAAAATATCAGATTTTACGACCGGGCACAGCCGAACGACCACAGCTAGCGTATATAATATTCTGCTTGGCCCTTTCTTAGTAAACCAATACATTACGCTTTGAAACGGGACTAATACAGTTTTTGAATGTCGAACTGCTTTAAAACAGACCAAAATCGCAATGGTTAGTATTGTAAAGGTCAATCTGGAAACCCTTCAACGAAAAATTACGTAAAACATGGAATATTCGAAAAAGAAACAAATAAAAGTAAAAAAAAAAAAAAAATCTACCAAGAGGTCCTGGACTGAAGGAGTAAATTAAAAATTGTCCGTGTCAATGTATTATTATTATTATTATTATTATTATTATTATTATTATTATTATTATTATTATTATTATTATTATTATTATTATTATTATTATTATTATTATTATTATTATTATTATTATTATTATTATTATTATTATTATTATTATTATTATTATTATTATTATTATTATTATTATTATTATTATTATTATTATTATTATTATTATTATTATTATTATTATTATTATTATTATTATTATTATTATTATTATTATTATTATTATTATTATTATTATTATTATTATTATTATTATTATTATTATTATTATTATTATTATTATTATTATTATTATTATTATTATTATTATTATTATTATTATTATTATTATTATTATTATTATTATTATTATTATTATTATTATTATTATTATTATTATTATTATTATTATTATTATTATTATTATTATTATTATTATTATTATTATTATTATTATTATTATTATTATTATTATTATTATTATTATTATTATTATTATTATTATTATTATTATTATTATTATTATTATTATTATTATTATTATTATTATTATTATTATTATTATTATTATTATTATTATTATTATTATTATTATTATTATTATTATTATTATTATTATTATTATTATTATTATTATTATTATTATTATTATTATTATTATTATTATTATTATTATTATTATTATTATTATTATTATTATTATTATTATTATTATTATTATTATTATTATTATTATTATTATTATTATTATTATTATTATTATTATTATTATTATTATTATTATTATTATTATTATTATTATTATTATTATTATTATTATTATTATTATTATTATTATTATTATTATTATTATTATTATTATTATTATTATTATTATTATTATTATTATTATTATTATTATTATTATTATTATTATTATTATTATTATTATTATTATTATTATTATTATTATTATTATTATTATTATTATTATTATTATTATTATTATTATTATTATTATTATTATTATTATTATTATTATTATTATTATTATTATTATTATTATTATTATTATTATTATTATTATTATTATTATTATTATTATTATTATTATTATTATTAATATTAATATTAATGTTATTATTATTAATGTTATTATTATTAATGTTGTTATTATTATTATTATTATTATTATTATTATTATTATTATTATTATTATTATTATTCAACTGTGTAGCACAATTTTAGATTCTGAGTATTTGTATATATTTGTTAATTTATCATATTTGCATTAGTTCTTTATTATAATACAATAGAAAATATCTTCATAGAAATGTGAATAAACTCATATTTTTTTACGCGCTATTGGGTTTTCCATCTACCAGCATGCCGCCAGGCGTTGCCCGGTCATAAATTATGCTTTAATATGCTATTTTAATTAATGCAGATTTCGTATTTATCATGATCTTATATTAAACCACATGTATAGTAATGATTTAAAAAGTTTTTTTTTTTTTTAAATGATTTGCGCGCCACAACCGAGAATCGAAACCAAAACGTTTAGCTTATGATTTACTTTTTTCCTTTATATTAATGCCTGAGCTATTAATACATGTTTGCTGTAAGGTTAAAAATTAAAACATGAACAAATGCTATTACGTTACGCATGCATATTCGTTATGGCATCGTTCGACCTTCAACTGGCAAATTCCATTTTTTTAATTTTTACATTTCTGCCCCAATTTTCCCAGCTAAAACTCAAACATAAAGTTTCGTATGAGTTCTAATAACCTATATATAAAGTTTCATGTCTGTAGACCAAACGACTGTCAGAGAAGTTTGGTAGGGAACATTTTTTAAACAAATATATATATACGCATACATGAACATTTATAGAAAGAGGTTTGTATTCAATATAACTTTTTTACACAAATATTACGCAAATATAAATCATGGAGAATATCTATATGGTTATAATTATACGTAATAGTAAACTAAAGCTTATTATACGTTTCGGCCGATGTAACCTCCGGCCTTCTTCAGGTGTATCATGTCGAAGTTGGGAATGATTGTCGAACTCGGGAATTTGGATGAAAATTTTAGCGGAACCCTTTATTTTTTCACCAAATTACAAAATTACAATTGCGAATTACTTAGGACCTTTATCCAGTCATGGCTGACGGAACAAGAACATGCTACTCGTGCGTATTTATTATTGTTGAATCAATACTCTACTAATTATTATATATTACGAGGAATAATTTGCACTTTTGATTAATGTTTAATTTGAAAACGAAGAAAGAATTACAGCGATTTTAAATGGTTGCTATTTTATCGTAAATTGAACTCATTAATAAGAAAAAATTAAAATAAGAAGATTAGGTACATACGGACTTTAACATGGAATCATTTGATCCTAAGTTGAATGGCTTACCACTGAGCTACATCTTCAGATGACAATAAATATGATGGTTTTGTTGTTCTTTTTTTTTTTTTTTCAATAAAACATTTGCTGAGATTTTATAATGTATTTTGGTTGGCATAACGTAAAAAATGTCCTGTAAACATTCTTCTTTGTAATTTATAAGAGGGAAAAAACTATTATTCAGATCGGATTTTTTCGATTTTCGATACTTATCCGAAGAATTTCTGTACAAAATATATCTAAGAACACTACTAAAAATATGAAGTAGATTTGTGTGAAGGTTGCAAGAGATAGGCCTAGCCGTTTCGGAAACTATGAGGAACTCACACACACACAAAGTGATTGTTATGTAGCTGTAGATAGTTAGATATTTTTATATAGTCGTTTACACACACAGGCGTCATTTTCGCCATGATTAATTGTCGAACCATTGCTGATATTAAACGGTATATTAACATTGTCATCTCTCCAGATATTAAGAGGTTCATTCTACTCATTTGCTATGAACATATATTAGACAAAATCGATTTTAAAGTCTAGTGACGAAGTTCTTTTCACATCTATATTTATTCTTTCTCATAAAAAAAACGCATTAATAGTCTTTCTCTATTCATTCTTTATTTCTATAGCTGGTGCGTGACTAAGCATTAATTTCTGTTACTTACTGTAAACCACTCGCAGCAAAAACTCGTCTAGCTATGACCATTGTAAATAGTTTTTTTTTCATTTCTACTTCTGTGAAATTTGAGTTAAATGCAACATCCAAAGACAAAGTTTTACTACAAAAATCTTTTAATTCTGTCGAACGCAATTTTTAAGGGGCTCATTTCTACCTGGCTAGAACGTGGTTATTTTCAAGTCTGATATCAACAAATTTTCACTTAGACCTTATCTTAAATAAACTATGATCAGATTATACCATCATCTGCAATACTCAATATATCAGTCTCGCCATCCACGTGCCATACTCTCATTTGACCCATAGCCTGGAGTGACTTTTTGGCATGGTTAAACGATTACATGTGATTACAATGATATGTAATATTATACTGTGTTTTGTTGCATTATTGTTTCGTTAATCGGACTGTTATTCCCACACAGTTTGTTTATATTTTCCCAAATTGTTAGAAGAGTTAACAATAGTACTTCTGTAAGTGTATTCTTTTTTACAAAGGGCGTCTTTTATGTCATCATATCTTGTCGCTTCATCTCTTCAACAAGCGGCGTGCGGTTTCATTACCAACACTGAGGTCTTCGTCCGTGGAGTTGGGCCCCAGTAGGCAAGATGTTAAAATGTGCTCGATGGTCTGAACTTGGGCACCACAGGGGCATTCAGCAGTTGTAGAGTAACCCCACATGAGGAGGTTGTCGCCAGTTTTTGCAACTTTTGCCCTTGCCCTATTCAGAGTGACCCACTCAGAACGGGACAGGTGTGTGCCAGGTGGTAAGGTTTCACTGGGCTCTGGCAGTGCTATATTTGTAGACTGAGGGTCTACCTCTCTCAACATCTGCAGCCGGTAAGAGGATGTAGGAGTGTCCGGTAGTTCCTCCACTATGGCAAAGCTTCGCCGGGACACAAGTCGTCTAGCCACCTCCGAGTAGCCATAGAGAGGGTGTCTGGGGTCTTCGAGTTGTTTAGTACGCTCAAATCTCACAATTATATCCCGGCGGACTTTAGGTGGTGGTGTGCCGCTTAATCGGTATAGGGCTGGAAGAGGTGTGCTTTTTTAAGTTTCCGGTTATGATCCGGCAAGCTTTGTGGATATCTGCGTCAATGCGGTGAGCATGGGCTGAGCGAGACCATACTGCAGAGCCATATTCAGCCGTGGAGTAACATAGGGCTAATGATGTTGTCCTCAGCGTGTGTGGGTCTGCTCCTCAACTCAAGTTAGCCAGTATGTTGACTAAGTTAATTCGAGGCGCGATCTTCTTTCGGAGCTTGTCTATGTGTGTCTTGAAGGAGAGAGTTCGGTCCAGTGTGATGCCAAGGTAGACTGGATATGGTTCATTTACTAGCTCCTTACCTTCCCATTGGATCTTCAGCTTCCTGTTGGCTATGTGGTTGTTAAGGTGGAAACTACAAACTTTTGTTTTCCCACGATTGGGATTGAGGAACCATTTCTTATAGTAGGAGGCTAGGGTTTTTAAGGCACTGGAGATTCTTTTCTCAATTGCTTCAAAGCTCTTGTCTTGTGTCGCAAGACACGTGTCATCCGCATTGGTGAATCTACGGATGTCTGTAAATTCTGGTAGGTCATTTGTATAGATATTAAACAAAGTCGGCGCCAAGACAACACCCTGGGGCAGACCATTCTTCTGTGACCTCCACCGACTCTGCCTACTATCAATTTTGACAGAGAATCTTCGATTCCGGAGAAGAGATTCTATAATGGAAACCATTTTTCTGTTCTTCAAGGTCTGGTAAACTTTCAGCAAAAGAGCTCGCTGGGTTATGGTGTCATAGGCTGCCGTGAGGTCGATAAATATGTCAAACTTGGTAATCAATAAACTTGATGAAGGCCGCCGTTTGCTTCAAACGAAACGCCATATGAACATAACAAAAAAGTTGAGAGCAGTAGTACGAACAATCCATACATGTTAAAAATATATCTAAAAATTCCTGAAGCAATATTTAAAAATAAATCTTTATGGAACTCACACCGTTGACGTTATTCTCTCATTACCTACGCACTGTTCCAAAATTTCAAAATTCAATCTCTAAGATACAATCTATCTATCTTTACATCTTTTATCTTGACATCACCAACATTCTGATCCCCATCTGCCATCAATTAAAATGAATGGCTTTCGTCTTGGGAAGGCCTCATGTTTTGACAAGCTTCTCGGATTTACCTTTACTCCTGATCTTAAACGGAACAAGTACATCAAATCTGCTGCCAAGGCCGCAAGGAAAATGGTGGGATCATTCTATCGATCTAGTAGATATCTCACTGCTGATGCAATTCTCTATCTATATAAGAGCCAGGTACGTCCAAGGATGGAGTACTGTTGCAACATCTGGGCAGGAGCTGCTAGAAAGGACTTGGTCTGCCTTGATAGAGTTCAAAATAGTCTTCGTAGCCTCGTAGGAGATATCCTTTTCTCTTCCCTGCAACCTCTTTCTCACAGAAGAGAGGTTGCGAGTTCATCTCTGCTTTATCGTTAATTTCATGGAAAGTGCTCGACTGAGCTTTAATCTATGGTTCCCTCTCGCAAAACTTTCACAACAGACACTCGTCTAGCTGAAGACACTATCGATAATTTTCCGCACATTTTATCTGTGCCTAAACTTAAACGTAGATTCCATGAACAAAGCTTCTTTCTTAGAACTGCACGCCTGTGAAACTCTCTTTCGTTTTCCAGCTGATTACAATATAGTTGTCTTCAAGTCCAACGTAAACAAAGTCTTGATAAGCTGTTCCACTTAAGTTAAAAAAATTACCGAATTTCCATTACTAATAATTACTATATTGTCTAATTGACTACTTTGTCACTCTTAACCCTTATTCTCTAGTGGTCTATGGGCCTTGATAAGTGGTTATGCCTATAAAAAAACGTGAGTCTCTTTACAAACAGACTTTTCTTTCTCAAAAAGGCAAGGAAGAAGAACATAAAAAATTATAAAAATCAATATACGTACGATGGAGTATAGATCTGAAATATATATGTTACAAATTTCAAACAAATATAATATTTGTTTATTTTCCTTTTTTTTTCTTTTTTTTTTACAAGGAGGTCACCACTTACCAAGGCCCGGAAGCCACTCAGGTATAAGGGTTATTGCATGTACAGTACGTTGTATGTTAGTGTTGAGATTTCATAAAGTGTCTACTTAAAGGGGCGGCTCATCAGGAATTTGTTTACGTTGGATTTGAAGACATCCAAGTTGTAGTCAGGTGGGAAACAGGCAGACGGAACAGAGTTCCACTGGCGTGCTGTTCTAAGAAAGAAGCTTTGTTCATGGAATCTACGTTTTGATTTAGGCACAGATAGAGAGTAGGGAAAATTTTTGACAGTGGCTTCAGCTAGACGGGTGTTTTTCGTAAAAGATTGGCGAGGGGAGACCAGAGATTGGAGCTCAGACGAGCACTTTCCATGGAAATAACGATAAAACAAAGACAGACTCGCAACGTCTCTTCTGTGGGAGAGTGGTTGCAGGTTAGAGAAAAGGGCATCACCCACTAAACCACGAAGTCTATTTTGTACTCTTTCAAGGCCGGATAGGCTATTTTTAGCAGCTCCTGCCCAGATATGGCAGCAGTATTCCATCCTTGGACTACTTGGCTTTTATATAGATAGAGAATTGCATCATTAGTGAGACATCTTCTGGAGCGGTAGAAGGAACCCACCATCTTTCCAGCAACCTTGGCAACAGGCTTGATGTACGTGTTCCATTTCAGATCAGGAGTAAAGGTCAAACCTAGAAGCTTGTCAAAACATTGAGCTTCTCCTAGACGAGAGCCATCCATTACAATTGATGCCAGATGAGGATCAGAGCGTTGATGGTGTAAAGATAGGAGATTGGTTTTAGATGCATTAAAAGTAACCAGCCACCTCTTCCCCCACTATACCACGCGCTCGAGATCAGAGGAGAGAGAATCAGAGAGAACTTTGTCATTTAGAGCCTTTGATGTGTTGCCGTAGATGGCCGTGTCATCAGCATAGATGTCTACGAATGATTTAAGTATGTGTTTAGGGAGATCATTGATGTAGATCAGGAAGAGAGTTGGGCTCAGGATTAACCCCTGAGGGACTCCAGCATTAATACTGCAGGCCTCTGATTTTTGTCCATCGACCACTACTCTTGTGAGTCTATTAGAGAGAAATCATTTAAGTATTGAGAAAACATTTCCAGTTATACCGTAGCAGGAAATATTGTGAAGTAGGCCTTTATGCCATAACTTGTCGAAGGCCTTTGATATTTCAAGTGCAATTGCCCTAGAAAGGTAGCCTTTGTCGAGAGATTCGCTAATCCTATGAGATATAACCGTTAGCACATCTGCGGTAGATCTTGCAGAACGGAAACCATATTGCGTGTAACTAGTTATTTGTGCTGAGGTGGTTGACTATTTCTCTATTTAGTATGGATTCCAGCAACTTACTCATGACACACAGGAGATTTATTGGTCTGTACTCAGAGGGAGAGGACTTATCACCTGAATTCTTAAATACAGGGCATACTGATGAGGTTTTCCAGGGTTTGGGAACGCACTTCTCCTTAAGGCAACGCTGGAACAGTTTTGTAAGTATGGGAGCAAGTTCAGGTTGAAGCTTTTTTAACACTATAATTGGGATTCCGTCAGGGTCAGTTGCTTTACTGGAATCAAGGTTCTTGATTAGCTTGGCGACCTCATGCACAGATATTTGTATATTACCTAGCGTGTTTTCTGTTATAGGAGGAAATATGGGGAGTTGATGGCTTGTGTCGCATTGGGTAGGATTAGCTGCAAAGTTCTTTGCAAATAGTTTGGCCTTGTCTGATGCTGACGAGATGATCTCTGGTCCATTGATAATGGTTGGGATAGAACGCACACTTCTGTTCAAGATCCTATTTGTTATTTGCCAAAACTGGTGGGAACCAAGCCGCTGATCAGCTACTTTGGATTTAACAGACTGGGCATATAGCTCTCTTGCATTTTTTATTACTCTTTTACAGTGGTTGCTGGCGGTCCTGAAAGCAGCTTTAGTCTCAGTGCATCAATTACGTTGGTAATTATGGAAAAAGTGATTTCTGTGCACAATGGCAGCAGCACATTCTGGGGAAAACCATGGCTGGCTGTTAGGTCTTTGTTGGAATTTTTTAGATGGTATGAATCGGTCTATGCCTACAATTAACCATTCGGTTAGGTCTGATACTATAGAGGACACATCCTTTTTAAACATGGAATGTAGCGGTAGATCAGATATGAATGTACGGAAGCTATCCCAGTCAGCCATGGAGTATCGATATACAGTACGGTGTAGGGGTACGTGTGGGGACTTATTACATTTAATTTTTATCTTAACTGATATAACGGAGTGGTCGGGGATCCTAGAGGAGAAAGAACAGTGCATTAACATAGCTCAGGGGAGGTTGAGAGAAAAAGGTTTAGAAGGCTTGCAAACTGACCGGTAGTATCTGGCACTCGGGTGGGCTCGCGAACAATCTGAGTGAGGTCATAGGCAATGGCAAAGTCATGACAGAACCTCCCCTCGTCATCTGTCTTATTTGAGTGGGTCAGCCATTCCACGTTATGGATATTGAAGTCACCACAAATGTGAATGTTAGCCGAGGGGTGTGCAGACAGGATGTAGTATATTTTCTCAGATATACTCTTAAAGATAGTAACTCCGCTGTTGTGGGGGCGATAAAGGTCAAATACAAATGCAGTGATGTAAGCTAGTGCAACCCGGAAGCACATATAAGGTAAATTGTGGTCTTCTCTGGAAGATATTAATATAGTAAAAATCCGTCGCCTCTGTCGAAAGATTTATGCAAACCTGCAAGCATAAATGCATACATTAATATATTGGGCACTCAAATGTTCGATCCAAACCGATAAGAAAGCTTGCCCTATCTCTGAATACCCATTATGTAAAATTTCAAATGTTTAGACAATAAATTTTCTGAGTAATTTAGTAGAGACCGAAGCGGTCAATTTTTTTTTAAACTTTGACCCCTATTATGACTCCTTAACATTTATTGTTTTGGGGTCAAATCAAGTCATTAAGTTAGATCCATTGTCAAAGAACATATATCACAAATTCATGTGTTTAGACCCCAAATTGTCCGAGGAGTTTGGTAAAGTTCTCAAATATTAAATCGTTAAACTTTGACCCCTTAACAGCCAAATTTCTGGCCGAAAACGGATCAAAAATATTTTCCCAAATCTCTGTAGGATAGATATCAAATTTCGAGTCTGTAGATTTAAAATTGACAAAGTTATTGCGTAGGGAAATGTACACACACACGGACACGTTTACCTTTATAGATACACTAGAATGGGCGCCCGGCGCTGCCCGGGTGTGTGGAGGTGTATGCTGAGCAAAAAAAGAAAAAAACGGTCAATTTTTAAAACTTTTACCACTATTATGACTCCTTAAACTGTATTGTTTTGGGCTCAACTCGAGTTATTTAGTTAGATCCGTGTCCAAGGAAACTATATCTAACATTTCAAGTTTGTAGACCCAAAATAGTCGGAGGAGTTTGGTTGAGTTCTCAAAGGACAAATCGTTGAACTTTGACCCCTTAATCGCCAAATTTCTGTCTGAAAACCGAACACGTAGATTTTCTAAATCTCAGTACCCTGTATATCATATTTCGAGTCTGTGGACTGAGAATTAACAGAGTTATTGCGAAGGAAAATGTACACAGACACCCAGATAGACAGACACAGACACACATACACAGACACACACACAGACACACAGACACGTTCACTTGAATAGGTGCCCGGCGTTGCCCGGATATTTGGAGTTGTATGTTCAGCAAAAAAAGAAAACAGCGGTCAATTTTTTTTAACTTTGAACACTATTATGACCCCTTAAAATTTACTGTTTTGGTCTCAAATTGAGTTATTAAGTTAGATCTCAATCCAAGGAACCTATATATAAAATGTCAAGTGTTTAGACCCAAAATTGTCGGAGGAGTTTGGTAGAGTTTTTAAAGGTCAAATCGTTGAACTTTGACCCCTTTATAGCTAAATTTCTGGCCAAAAACCGATCCCATAGATTTTCCCAAATCTTAGTACCCTGTATATCAAATTTAGAGTTTGTAGACTTAAAATTGACAAAGTTATTGCGTAGGGATATGTGCACACAGACAGACAGACACACACACAGACAGGCAGATACACAGACATGTTCACTTTTATAGATATACTAGCATGGGTGCCCGGCGTTGCCCGGGTGTTTGAAGGTGTATGCTGAGAAAAAAAATGGTCAATTTGTTTAAATTTTACCCCTATCTCCACCCCTTAACATTTATTGTTTTGGGCTCACATCGAGTTATTAAGTTAGATCCATGCCCAAGAAACTTATATCTAAATTTCCTAGTGTTTAGACTCAAAATTGTCGGAGGAGTTTGGTAGAGTTCTCAAAGGTAAAATTGTTGAACTTTGACCCCTTAACAGCGAAATTTCTGGCCAAAAACCGATCACAAATATTTTTCCAAATCTCATTACACTGTATATCAAATTTCGAGTATGTAGACTAAAAATTGACAGAGTTATTGCGAAGGGAAATGTACACAGACACACACACACACAGACAGACAGACACACACACAGACAGACACACAGACAGACAGACACACAGACACGGTCACTTTTATAGATAGATAAATAGATATTTTTATTTGTTCGTAAAATTATTTAATCTATCAAATTTTTTAGAAAAAATTATTTAATCTATCAAATTTTTTAGAAAAAGAAAGAAAAGAGATGTTTTATCCAATACCAGTAGGCACAGATGAAACGTGAAAAAACTCCGGCTGGAAATAATTGATGCTTTTCTAATGCTATAAATGGTTTTTTTTTTTTATCGTGACGCAATCACTAGATGGATTGCCTAACACGGCTTAAGAGAGGCATATTTACCCTTAAGAGAAGGATAGACCGCGCCAGTTTCCCAACCTGGTATTTTTACTACGCGGTACATACAGCGTCTCGCCTTCCCAAATGGTCACCCATCTGGTACTGACCAGGCTAAATATTGCATTACTACGGTGTCAAGGTTATTGTGTCGTATATATATATCAAATTTTTAGCAAACTATAACTAACTTTAGAAACGTAATTCATTGGTTGGATGTTAATATTTACTAAAATGTTGCATCATCATCATCATTATTATCATAATTATCGTTGTCCTCCTCCTCATCATCGTCATCATCGTAATCATTATCGTCATCATCATCATAATCATCATCGTCGTTGTCATCATCATCATCATCATCATAATCATCGTGGTCGTCATCATCATCATCATTATCATCATCATCGTCGTCGTCATCGTCGTCATCATCATCATTATCGTCGTCATCATCAGCATTATCATAATCATCGTCGTCGTCGTCGTCATCATCATCATCATCGTCGTCGTCGTCGTCGTCATCATCATAATCATCAACGTCGTCATCATCATCATCATCATCATCATAATAATAATCATCGTCGTCAACATCATCATCATCATAATCATAATCATCGTCATCATCATCATCATAATTATCATCGTCGTCGTTATAGATTGTTAGATGATTCTATTATTGGTATTAGTTTCCCGGTAATTTTCTAGTACGAATTCCTTCTAGAAAAGCATCAGATCCTCACTGGGGAACCAAGCAAAGTTGTCAACATCCAACGTAAAAGTCATGCTATGCATCAAACTGGGTTCGAACGTGGAACGCCCAGTTTGTAAGCTGTGTCATTAAGAACATAATCCCTGTTACCCCACCCAACGTTCAATCATTAGATTGATAAGAATTTTTTTTAAATCGTTAATCACACAGATTTGCAGACACCTCTTCATGCACATATGTCTGTATCAGTATCTATCTTTTGTCAAGACAGCAAGCTAAACTAATTCATCTCGAAAACCTATCCATTACAAAACCTCTCGAAATAAAGTTCATTGAGTTTAAGTCAGGCAAGTGTGGCGCCTAATTCATCTGCGTTGAAATTGAAAATGAGATGATGCTTCAGCCGACATGTTTAGAGAATGATTTACGATAGATGATAAAGTAAGGCGCCACCAAAATAGCCATAGCCAGAAAGGTCTACAAACGGAAGAGGAAGAGAAGCAACAAGTGTATTCTAATTCGAGAATATTGTTCGTTTCTTCTTTCTGTTCAGACCATTAATTTCAGGTGCTTAAGTCACGAAAGGACTGATCGACACCAGGTTAGATTAGACTGTGCTGTTACGATTGTGATATGAACATGAGCAAGTACGTTTACGAAGATGCGTGTATTTTACGTATGCATCACACTCTTGGAGAACAGGTTGGTTGGTTGGTTGGTTGGTTGTTTTTGTTTTACGGCATATCAACACTTTTCATGTTATTTTATGCAGAATCCAGTATTTTTGAATAAAAGTTGTTTTTATAATATTTGTATGTATATATATATATATATATATATATATATATGTGTGTGTGTGTGTGTGTGTCAGGTCATGTCATGTGCTACTGGTACCATGTAACCCAGTACTACCTGCCTCATGGTCGGGTCACC
>NC_136513.1:81844704-81882204 GCF_053919585.1 Euprymna scolopes | reverse complement strand
CAAACTTGGGATTCATAAGCGCGTTAAAAAGAATATTATTTCAAACATTTTTCAACCCACGAATAGGAACTTTCCAGTTAAAGGGGCTCGACAATATTTTTTGGACACTTTGAAAAACGTACTTCAAGATGGTTACTAGTGCCAAAAACCTTTGAGATTGTAACTGCGTAGTTGAGGAGTGAAAATACACTACTAGTATATTCATTTTTTTAGTTTTGCTTTGACAATTTTAGTCTTTCGTGATTTTTGAGAAAACTTACTCAACACTATTTTTTAAGTGCCATGTTCATGTATTGCTGTATGCAGATTTTCTGCTTGTATACTTAGCTGCCATCATTAGAATCAATTATATGTACTATTCTGCTGGCAAAACACTTACGTTTAATGAGGTAAAATGCTTCAAAAGTAGTCGTTTGTTTGGCACGAGAGAAGCAGGAAGATGGCACCAGCATCAGACGAATTGCCATGAATTTTAAGCTGTCGAAATCAACGGTCGAATACATGCTGAAGACAAACCCCGAGCGTAAAAAGAAGAGAGGACGGAAAAGATCAATTGGCAAGAGGACTGAAAGGAAAATGAAGAGGACTATGACACGGCTTTTGACATCTGGAGAAAAAGTTACAGCAAGAAAAATGAAGGAGAAATGTGAATTGGATGTAAACGTCCGAATAGTACAAAGAACGCTGCATAAGATTGGTTTGAAAGATGCAAAGGATAAAAACATTACACTAACAAAGAAACACATGGAAGCAAGACTAGAGAGTTCTAAAAGGTGGTTAACAAATCGCCTTCGGGACAAGATCAAAGTGTAGTATCTGTTCTTCAGATGCTGCACTTCAATTTTTTTGTTCTCTGTCAGTGGAGGAGAAATCCTTCACGACTGAGACAATTTTTATATTTGTTCCTTTTCTCCACGTTAAAAAACGACCCTGGTGTCTAACTCTGTCCCGTGGGGAGGCATTGTAAATAGGAACAAATCATGTTGACTTTCAGAAGGTTATATTAACTGATGAGAAACGTTTCAAGTTTGATGGGCCCGATGGATGGTGTACTTGGTCGACAAGAGGTGAGCCTGTTGTACTGAACAAACAACGGATGGGAGGAGGAGGAGGAGGAGGAGGAGGAGTTATGGTTTGGGGTATGATCTTTGCTAATGAAAATATATGGTTGGAGTGCTGAAAGGACGACAGAACAGTGAAAGCTACAAAAAGTTGCTGGACGTGAAGCCCTATGAAGGATAAGAAAAAAGATGGGTAATGATTTCGTTCTACAGCCAGACAATTGCAGCATCCATGTGTCAAAACTCATGAAAGAATGGATGGCTAAAGTGAATATGACTAATTTGGAATGGCCTGCAAAAAGCCCAGATCTAAATTTAATGGAAAATGTTTGGGAAATGCTTACGCAACTTGTCTATGATGGACATGAAATAAGGAAAGAGGCTCAGCTATGGCAACGAATACTGGATGCCAAAAAACAACTAATAGAAACACGTAGAGATGTTATTGTGCATATGTTTGATCATTATGAAGAGAGATTGATAAAAGTTATTGAGACAGACTATTAACAGTTTTTCAACGATGTCCAAAAAATAATGTTGCATGTGCTTTGTAAAAAATGATGAAATTAAATAGTTTTCCTTACCTAATCGATTTTTTTCCATTTTTTTTTTATATGTTAATGCTATTCTATTGAAGGAATTTCGCTACTCTATGGTACCCGGAAAGTCGACTACTAAAGCGTCCGAAAAATATTGTCGGGCCCTTGTAATATAGTAGACATTCTTTTTCTTATCAACAATATATATGTATATATATATATATATATATATATATATAGAGAGAGAGAGAGAGAGGAAGAGAGAGAGGGGGTAGAGACAGATAGATAGATTTAAGTACTATTTACCTATCTGTCTATCTCTTTCTTCTCTGTCTGTCTGTCTGTCTCTCCCTCTCTCTCTCTCTCTCTCTCTGACGTTGTCATCTTTACGAATTAATGAATGCTCCTGCCTCCATACAGTAATATCCTGATGTGTATTGGATTGATTAAGTAATGTGAAGCAATTATGCTAGTGTTTTAATGTTCAGTTTATAATGAACCAGAGACATATTGTATATGTTGTCTGAAAATACTTTATCAACGAGAGATTGAGTAATTTTCTGAATCAAATCTTCACTAATTTCTATTTATGTGTATCGTAAAGTAACCAACATAAATGCTCCCATTATTTAGTTGTGCGATGTCATCCTGAACACTTGATGCTTGCTAATGCGCTTGATAAATCATTTCACGCATCTACGCCGTAATGGACGCAGAGCAATCAAGTCAGGCAAGAACCAATATTAGGATAATTTTTATCATTTGTTTTATAGGCCTTTTCTCAGTATGAACCAGAGCAGTATAAGAGATGCTCATCTGAAAATGTTATGGTAAACTTGGATAGACGATTTCGTTCCCTAAGTAAAAAAAATATTCTCTTAATCTTTTTATGTCTACACCCAAAGTTCAATTGCCATCATACTGCTTTAATGCCATGATATAAAACAAGTAGCTTAGATCACATACAGCTATATAACTGGTTCTCCATGTGATGTGTCCATCAAGTAAGAGTACGAAGCTTGATACTGCACCAGACTAGATGAATCCTTATGCTGAAAGCCGTTAAACCGAATGCAATCACAAAAAGGTATACTATGAAATATTTAAATGGTCAATTAGGAGAGAAGGAAAAATGGCCTCAACTTATTTATTAACTCATATAACTGACAGTTATATGAGAATTTTAATGGGATATTCGAATATCTCCGTATATCATATCGACATCATGTTTTAGCCCCAGTATGGGGGCCCTATGTTTCGACTTAAGTAAAATAAAACAAGTGCTTCCTGTAAAGTAGCATTCCAATGATTTTAACTCTCAACTAGTGCATGTGCACGGAATTCATAGCTAAATGTATTGATAACTTTGCTAGTAATTGCTTTGTGGTCATGTACGCCTTGTGGCTGATTTATAATTGATAGCAGCAAGCTCAACCAGAGCAAGAAAAAGCTTAAATATTTAGATCGAATTTTGCGTGCGTATACTCCTCAGAAAATAGACATTTCTTTTGGTTAGAAAGAAATATGCATGGCAATATAATACCGGAAAAATGACAAAATGCTTAGCATCGCGTATTAATTCAAGTAGATATCTTGTTTTTTTTGTTTTTTTTTGTTTTTTTTACACAGTGATCACCACTTATCAAGGCCCGGAAGCCACTCAGGGATAAGGGTTATTGCAAGTACATTACGTTAGTGTGGAGATTTGATGGAGTGTTTACTTAAGGGGGCGGTTCATTAGGAATTTGTTAACATTAGACTTGAAGACATCCAAGTTGTAGTCCGGAGGGAAGCAGGCAGACGGAACAGAGTTCCACAGGCGTGCAGTTATAAGACAGAAGCTTTGTTCATGGAATCCGCGTTTTGATTTAGGCACAGATATAGAGTGGGGGAAATTTTTCACAGTGGATTCAGCTAGACGGGTGTTTTTCGTGAAAGATTGGCGAGGGGGGACCAGGGATTGGAGTTCAGACGAGCACCTGCCATGAAAATAACGATAAAACAAGGATAGGCTCGCAACGTCTCTTCCGTGAGAGAGGGGTTGCAGGGTAGAGAAAAGGGCATCCCCCACTAAGCAACGAAGTCTATTTTGTACTCTGTCAAGGCATGATAGGCTGTTTTTGGCAGCTCCTGCCCAGGTATGGCAACAGTATTCCATCCTTGGTTTTAAGTCTCTCTCGTTCCTCTCTCTCTATCCATATATATATAAATTCGTATCCCTATCTGTTTGTTTGTTCACAATTTGATCAATATATACAAAACCTGTCTTACTTTAATCTTTCATTTATGTCTATCTATAGTATGATACTTGCAAAAATATACAATTAAGAAACCACCTTATTTGTATATGACATTTAAAAAAATCGATTTTACAAAATAGCGGTATCTTAAAGTTTTTAGCGAGGGAATTATTTTAAGTAATCTATTTTAAATTGTTATTTAATAAATTTTAAACAACAGTCTTATTGATAATATATTCAATCTAATTTATTTGGTATTAATATTTCTAACAGCGACCTTTTCTAAAAACTTTTTGTTAGAGTTATTTGTCCTTAGATGCCATGCATAAAAAGAAGCCACCAAATAAAATCATTTGGTAATTTCATTAAGTTTTTTTCTGGAAAAATAATTCCGTGTGGATAGAAAAATTTTTGTCTTTTCTTATTCACCGAGCGTTCAACGATGCATGTCACCTCTAGCATTTTTTTTAAGTTTGACGATTGAGGGAGGGGGGGAAATCTGACAAATACAATTTGGGGAGGGATGAAACCATTCTCTACTTTCACCTAACAATTTAATAAACAAAACAAACCCCAAAATATGACAAATTCAATTTTTTTTGGGGGGGGGGGCAAATAAGAAACATAAAATGACAAATAAAAAGCAAACAGAAACCCCACTGCTAAAAAAAGTAAATCGAAAATTTCCTTTATTTACAAAAAAAGCCAGTAAAAAAGTGACCTTACAAAAATAAAGGTAAATGTGTAGTTTAGCGGCGTAAATTATTTTATAGACAAAAAAAAATTATAAAAAGTATTTATTTTTATATAAATCATAATTAGACCCAAAGGCTGAAATAAAACAAAAAAAATCATTCTTAAGTTTTTTATCATTTTTTATTAGACTTAATGTGCACGCCTTACACGTTTAAAATTTGGCCTTTTTAGGTTTGATAAATTGGCCTTTTTAAGAGTAAATTTGGCCTTTTTTACGCTCTTTCATTGCAAAAAAATATGGCGGCTAAAAACATAGTTCATGAAAGAGCTTAAAAAGGCCAATCCTCCAAACCTTAGAAAGGCCAAATTTAAAAAGCAATAGAGCGGCCTCGAATATAAATGATAAAAATTATAAGAGCATATTGAAAAGAAAAAATTAAACTTAAATAATTACTAAAGTATGATGTAGCTTTGGCTTGAGTTGTAAAAAAACTGGCATTTTAACAGTTTTATTGTTATTGCACTGCAGCCATAGATATATGCATACATTAACTTGACTTTACATTAAATTTAAACGGATTTCTTGCCAAAATTAGATCTTATTGTTTTATTTCTTAAATTTCTATTTATTTCTATTTAACTTCGAAAGACAAAATTTTCACAGAAATATCTTAGTTATACTTTTCCATTCATTGCTAGAAAGAACGTAGTTGCGTTTTTACATTAACTTTATGTAGGAAAATGGTATTAAAATTTTATTATATACAATTTATTCTATTTTATATTCATTTAAGTCTTTTTTAACTTTTTATCGCCAATAAAATTAAACCCTGGGTAATTCTTTCTATCCCACCGCAAGAACAATTACACTAGAGACGGAAAGTGCGATCGAAGGTGCCAGTGCTCTAGTGTAGGAGCCTTCTGAATCTGCCAAAAACGCCTGTTCACCCTCGTCAGCATTATGGGCATGGTGCCTAAGGTTATTTGGAATAAACAATATCCTTATCAAAAAGGGAATGCAAATCCTAGGAGAATGGACCTCCTAGAACTGCACATAACAAAAACTACACTCCAGTCAAAAGATACCAGATCATTACAGAAATGGTATAATCTGTGGTGATACTTTTTGGTGGCGATATATATATATATATATATATATATATATATATGTTTGTGTGTATATATATATATATATATATATATATATATATATATTCTTCATAATCACCTTGACACCGATTCTCGTCAGATAACCGATGTCAAGCAACCTTTAGGCTGGCCAGTACAAAATTGGTGACTAGGTGCTGTAAGTGCTCTCTGCTTGTCTCGGCACTGTTTACAGTCGTTTTGAACATCCAGTTTGTATTGGAGTGAACAACATTGACTCATGAGAGGTATGGTTAGTGATTGCGCAACTCTTGCCACAAACATTCCACGCGCAGACACTCTTAGAGTAAGTATCTATGGTCTATCAAGACTGAAGGAAGCTACTATATGTGTGCATATATCAATATATATATATATACACACATATATATATATCAATATACATATAAATATTAATATATATATATATATAGATGCATGTATATATCGATATATATGTATATATAAATATATATATGTATATCTATGTATATATCAATAACATGATGGACGAAAAAATTATTGCCTTAGAAAAGACGACATGATTCCATTTTTGTTTGATGACCACTGGCTTTCTGCTTTTTTACTATGGCAAGTTTTGTATACATCCCAAAAGCGCCATGACCCTTAGCCATGTCATAAAGTGATTTCACGTTCAACGAGCGAGATTAGAGATGCGCCGCTATACAACTCATGCTCTCTATTTATCCTAATTATGACAACAGGACCATGGCCATAACCCTCGAAATTCAAATCCGAACGGTTCAATGCTTTAAGGACACAGCTCAACGAAGTTTCTGATCACGAAGTTTCCGATCACGGTTATGGTCTTCGGTGTGGTTTTAAGTGAGGGCCACGTCATGCCACCTCACATCTTCAAAATAAGCTTGAATGTATACACTAACGTGTACCTGGACGTGCTGAAGAGTGTGGTAAACCCCTGGTGCAATTAGGTCGCTTCTGACAGACCCTGGGTGTGGCAGCATTATCAACGCCGGCTCACGAGTCGAAAAATATCCAGGTTTTACTTCAGAATTAGTGCTATGACATTTAACCTTTCTCACACTGGCCCCCTTACTCCTCCGACCTAAATCCGCGGGATAATTTGGTTTGGTCATCCATCTTTAACATCACCAACATGACTTCTGTGTCCCCGTGTAGACGATCGAGGTAGCGGTGAGAGTTGTTTTGAATGGCCAGAATAACTGTTGAACGTTTAGGGGGCGTTCTGTGGTGGAAAAGGCTCACATACCGGCGAACCTCCCCATAATATATTTGATGCAATTGTAACCATATGAAGGGTTTCGAGATGTGTGTGTGTATATGTGGGGTTAAATCAAAACAAAATGGAAAATAAATGAACGTAATAACCCTGTTTAAATATTAAAAAAAAAACAGCGAACCTGATGCAAAATAAAGAATAAACGAACGATGTTAAAACTTCTTTAAAAAATTGGAAAAACAAAAACAAAGAAAAAACAGCGAACGTAATGGAAAAATAAAAAAAAACGAACGGAGAAATGGTAAAAATAACCCTGTTTCAATAATAAAACTTTTCTAAAAAAAAGTATATATGTGATACCTAGGCCCAACCGTGCAATCTTAAGATAACGACACTCTTACCATATTGACTGGTCCATGACAGGATGAGAAAAATTTGGTCGAGCTTTTTTATATTTAAATTAAATCAAGAAAGAGCTTTTTTGCGTATGCGTGTTTGGCTAAATTGTCATGATAGAACGAGTTTTTGCTATCTGAAAAAAGTGCCCAGTTGAGGGTGTAGGAATTAATGTTTTTAGCCAATTTTCCGATATTTGTCGTCCTAAGGGTCGGGCTTCAAAACAATACCAATCTCGTGAAAATCTGTCCCCCATGTCAAAGGTTTTTGACTCATGAGATGTGTGATTAGTGATTGCGCGACTCTTGCCACAAAAGGTCAATGCGCAGGCACTTTTGAGTGGGTATCCATAGTCTATCAATACTGAAGGAAGCTACTATGTATATGCAAATATTAATATATAAATATATATATACATATATATGTATATATAAATATATATGTATATATATATATACATATTTATCAATATATATATATATATTAAATATGTCTGAAAGGTTATTTAAGTGTGTGACATGCTAATAATATATGTATATATGTAATATGTATATATGTAATGATATGTGTATATATTTGTCAATATAAACTAAATATGTGTGAAAGGTTATTTATATGTGTTACATGTTAAATAATATATGTATATATGTAATATGTATATACAGTGATGATCATATTTATTGGCACGGTAAAATAAAAGTTAAATTTTGTCTAATAAATTCTAAAAAAGGGATTAAATTAAAGAAAATAACAAAGTATATTATGTATTTTTAACTGGCCTTTCCGATGCAGCAATCGGATTTTAGAAAAAATAAATAACAAAGGAACAACAAACATAATTGCAAAAAACCCTTGTTCAAAATTATTGGCACGATTTATTTAATAATCAATTGTATAGCCTTTGGGCTTGATTACCTTCCTCAGTCGCTTTTCATAGTTTACAACCAAGTTGTTGCACTCTTCAGTAGTGATTTTAGCCCACTCTTCCTGACAATAATCCTCCAATTGAATAAGATTCTTAGGCTTCCTTTGCATTACCCTCAATTTTAATGTTCTTCATAAATTTTCAATTGGATTAAGGTCTGGGCTTTGTGGTGGCCACTCCAAAACATTAATATGATTGTCCTCAAGCCATTTCTTAGTCAGTTTAGCCGAATGCTTTGGGTCATTATCTTGCATGAACCACCAACGACGACCAAGTGAGAGCTCTTTAGCAGAGTCTTTCAGGTTTTCATCCAATATTTTTACATAATCTTCCTTTTTTATGCTACCTGTGACCTTAACAAGTCGCCCTTGTCCAGAGGCAGCAAAGGATCCCCAAAACATCAAACTGCCTCCACTGTGCTTCACTGTGGGTATGGTGTTCTTAGGCAGGAAAGCTTCGCGAGATTTTCTGTAAATATAAGACACTTTATTATGGCCAAATAACTCTATTTTCGTTTCGTCAGTCCATAGAACACGTTTCCAGAATGCAACATCTTTATCAATATGACGTTTTGCAAAGGCTAGCCTTGCTTTCAGGTGCATAGGCTTCAATAAGGGAGTCTTTCTCGGACGACATGCTTTTAAACCAGCTCTCTTCAAAACTCTACCAACTGTATGTCGAGATACATTCACTCCAGAGGTGCTCTGTTCATCAACAATCTCCCCAACAGAGATCCTTGGGTTTTGTTTTACTTGTCGAACAATTTTCCGTTCATCTCTTGGGGAAAGAATCCTTTTTCTCCCTCTACCCTCTAAACTCATAACGTGGCCTTGCGATTTGAACTTGTTTATTATGGCTCTAACAGTGGATTTGGGAAGGTTTAGCTTCTTTGAAATCTTATCATAGCCCTCCCCATTGGTATGGCATGCTACAACAAGCTTCCTGACGTCTTCGCTGTGTTCCTTAGTTTTAACCATGGCGATTGAAAATTATAATTTAGTCACTTATAATAGTTTAAATAAATCGCTATCTAAAAATTATCTGAAAAAAATTATTCACTGAATTAGCGTTAAACAAGCATAATATGGCTATAAAAAAGTTCAAAAAGCACGTAAACCGGAAATTGATTGATATTATACTGATACTAAAAGAAAAACAAAGCCGTGCCAATAATTTTGAACAAGGGTTTTTTGCAATTATGTTTGTTGTTCCTTTGTTATTTATTTTTTCTAAAATCCGATTGCTGCATCGGAAAGGTCAGTTAAAAATACATAATATACTTTGTTATTTTCTTTAATTTAATCCCTTTTTTAGAATTTATTAGACAAAATTTAACTTTTATTTTACCGTGCCAATAAATATGATCATCACTGTATGTAATGATATGTATATACTTTTATCAATATATATATATATATATATATATATATATATATATATATATATATATATGTATATATATTAAATATGTGTTAAAGGTTATTTAAATGTATGACATGTTTAATGTTGTATGTACATACATACATACCTATAAACAGATTTTTGCCCTTTTTATTATAGAATAAGGCAATAAACAGTGGGTATTTACAGGAACATTATTAAAAGATTTAAGTATAATATTCATAGTGTGTTAAATGTTGAATGATGTGTTAATTAAATATCTTCTAGTTTCAGAAAATAACAGGCACCTGACACTATAACTTTCTAAAATATCCCATATTTGATTAACTCAAATACTACAGTTTTATGATGAATGGTTTGCGAAACAGAAGAGGAGCAAATATCAGAAAATGATGATGTTGTTGGATCTCGGGAGTGTGGGAAGTGGAGTCGATAAAATTGCTCAGCAGTATAAGACAGTTTAGTAGTAGCTTTAAAGCAAACGCCAACTAAAAAATAGTTGCCTACATCAACAGTCAACAGACAGACTATTCACCCACAGGTCAACACTCAAAATGTTTGCCGACAGAAACAATTACTAGAAAATGAAAAAGACAAAGAATAGTTTCACGGAACTTAAATTGATCATTATGAAACCGGTGATTTTTGGACAAGAGACGAATTATTCATTTTAAGCCAAAAAGTGCGCGAAGTGCAGATTTTAATCAGAATTAAGTACATTCGTATGAATAATGAAGGAAACAATCGAACGCCATTTTGTAAATTGTAAAAAGAAAGAATTAAAAAAAAACAACAACTTTTCTTTAAATACGTCCATTTGTATTTGCGAATCCTTTCAAAGCTATTTAAAACTTTAATATGGCTGATTAGGAAAAAATGTTATTAAAAACGTAAGCGTGACGGACCAACAAAAACCCTATTTGAAACCTAAACGGGAAGGATCAGCTGGAGTCATTTTTTAAACTTAAACAAAACAGTCTTAATTAAAAAGAACTGGACGACAACAAGAGCTATATCACAGCGGTCTATATAATAGACAATCTGTACAATTTGGGTATCGGTTGATGATGGTATGTTCAACAGTTCCTGACAGTACATATACAACAGTCTGCTTTAAACGACAGAAAAACACATGCCAATTCTTCAAAGACGACATGACAAAATAGTTATATCTGCATATAACTACGTATATTTTTCTGGTTCCGCTCGGACATCTTTAGAGATTACAACGTGCTGTTCTTACTTTGACTATATTATTATTTTGACGTTTCATAGCGTCATAAGAGCGTTTGACTCTTCTTCCGATTTCTAAGTCCCGTTTGGATTATCCGACGTCTCTTCTTCAACTCCCCTCTTAAAATTAACTAACTTGTCTGTATATATTAAAACTAAATCTTTGTGCTCACGTCATTCCGCTACATAAAAGCTTAACAGGTGACTTCTCAGTCACGTTTTCTCTGGCCAAATTTATTGTATATATCTAGGTTTTAAAACCTATTTAGTTTATGCATTTACCATTCTTCTACATTTGGTCCAAAGATCTCTACAACATTCCAAAACTTAAAAACAATATTTACCCTTGAAACAAAATTAATTTTCATAATGATATTCATAATAATCTTTGTTCATAATAATATCTTCTTTAAATAAACATCTCACTTTTAATAATAATGGCCCATATTAGAATGGCAAGGCAACCCGATGTTTTCTGGGACGCATATGAAAACGTAAATGAAAGGGTTATTTTAATGTGTGATAGACAAACAGTCCTGCTGTCAACTTACTAATGACAGACTATTAAAATTTAAGCGTGAAACCAAACGAAAAGGTTATTATTAATTTTAGATTAAAAAATATTAACGAAAATTATATTTTTAACTTCTGCATGAGAAAAATATAATTATATTTCAGGATTAAGCATGACATACCAACAGAATTTTTTCCGAACTTAGGCATGAGACACTAACCAAAATGTCCTTTCAAAATTAACCCTGACAGACTAACGAAAATGTTGTTTCACGTTTGATTGTAACACACAAACAATGATTTAATTAAAGAGTTGAACGTGCGAACAGAAATGCTATTTACAACTTACGCGTGACAAACAAACAAAAATGTTATTTATATTTAAGCTTAAACATGTAAAACTAAAAAAAGTACATTTAAACTTAAGCGTAAAAGTTTACCAATAATTATATATTAAACTTTAGTGTGACAGACGAAGGAAAATTATATTTCAAACATAGGAATGGCAGACTAGCGATAATTATATTCCAAAGTAAAATATTAAATGCGAACGAAAATGACATTCCCAATTAAAGTTAAATCTATATTTTCAATTTTACCAAGACAGACCAATGAATATATTTCAGTTTAAGCTGAAAGCTAAAAGAAAGTTTTATTCCATTTGTCATAAAACTTTCTTTTGGCTTTCAGTTTAAGTAGAACTATTATATTTTAATTGGGCTCATACTGCTTGAGTTTTAAATACCATTTTCCTTGGCATGAAAGACAAGAAATCTTAATAAAAATCTATTTCAAATGTGAACCCCTCTAAATCAAGGAAAATTATACTCCTAACTTAAGCATAACCTATACTATGAAATGATATTTAAAATTTAAGCATTATAAATCAACGAACCTTACATCTAACTATTTACCCTTACATTACCAAAACATGTGTTATTGTAAAATTTAGAAAATACCCGCAGGCGGTCGGACGTTAAACATTATATTTGAATTTATGAATATTTCGTATTTATTATGATAACGTGAATGTACTATCGATTATTACGCTATACTCAATATATAATAGGGATTTCGAAAAGTAAAAAAGATGAATTGTCTGCCATCAGTTGGTATAAAAACTTAAAACTTTCCAGCCTGAGCTGCTCTGCATATATGAGCTAAACTACAGACTTTATTTCAGCTGAAAGTGCTAAACGATAAGAAACGATAGTAATTGTCTGTATTTTTGAGATGAGGTGTTTTCATTGATTGAGATTGTCGGACTGACTTCCTCATCTTGGTTGTTATCGTCACAACGATTCGGTTGTTTTGCCCTGCGGCCTTCATCAGGTGTTTTGTATCGAACTGGGGAACCGTTTGTTAGGAGTCTCGAACCCAACCCTTTATTATTATTACGGGGGTACCGTGTTCGGACTCCAGCTAGGCTGTGGGACATAGTTGCTGATTCTCTGTTTTGAATGTTACTTTTTCACTGCCGACGACAGGAGTGAAAAAGTAACAATTCACCTGATGAAGGCCGGAGAGCAAAACGGCCGAAACGTTGTGACGATCACAACCAAGATGAAGTCAGTCCGACAATCTCAATCCATAAGAAACGAGTTTTTTAAAGGGTCTGACATATATATATATATATATATATATATATATATATATATATATACGCCAAAAAAAGTCCGTACTTTTCTTTTTTTCAAAAACCGCAAATTTAAGCTAAATTTAATGTAACTGTTTAAACAAACTATACCTCATTTGATTAGTTTTCTTTTTATTTCTCCATAATTTTACTCGCTTATATTTGACTTTTATTTGACGCGTCCTAGGTTTACATATATTAAAAAAATTACTTTAAATCTAGAAAGCAAAAGGAACTCCGCACCATGGAAAATTCTTATTTAAATATATCTTTAGAACATTAATGTTACACAAATACAACAGGTAGCATAACCCTTCTGTAATTTGACAGCCTACAGTCATTTAGGCATTAATTGAATTAGCCTGGAGCAATACGCCATTTTTCATTCATTTTTGTCCAAATCTCCTCCAGAAATGATATCATTGTGTAGCAGTTGCTTGATGTAATGCCATACGTTTTCAATAGAATGGTGGTCGGGAGATTGTTCAGGCCAATCCAAACACGGAATATCATGCTCTTCAAGGAACTTCTTGGCATTGCCAGCTGTGTGAATGAGGGCGTAATCTTGCATAAAGATTGGATTATTATCCAAATTCCGGCTTAAATAAAGTCGAAAGTGCTCAGTCAACATATTGATGTAATTGGTCGAGTTTATTCGACCTTGAAAGCAAACTATAGACCCTGTACCATCGACACTTATAACACCAAAATAGAACCTCAACCACCTTGCAGCCTCAAAATTGGGTATCTAGTATAAATTTCCTCGTCCTTCTTTCTACGGACGTAGTGCCTACCATCATTACATAGTCCATTGAAATTGCATTCGTCTCTAACAATTATTTTCTACCAATATGAAGAGTCATTATCTTCATTGCATCTGACAAAGTCCAGGCGGAGTTTCCTGTTCTTTACAGAAATCATTGGCCTGCGCCTTGCAACACAGTCTCGCAATTAAAATTCTTCAATCTGTCTGTAACTGTATAAAAACACCACCTTTTAACAAGATTACACAGTTGGTGGATTTACGGAGCGGTTACAAATCTGTTTCTGTGTTTGTGAATTTTGATAGCATTTTCGTCAATGCAAAAAGTAACTTTAGGACGACCAGATTTAGGGGCACCAGTAACACTGCCGGTGATTTGGTGTTTTTGCACAGTCATTTGTTCCGTTTACTAATTACATTTCAATCTGCGATTTCTCCATTGGATAAACCAAAAAGGTGGAAATTAATTAGCGCCTGACGATCACTAAAATAAATTCGAGGCATATTGACTAGATGTTACTTTGTATAACCTATGACAACAATAATTACGATTAAAAATGCGCTGTTGCCTAAACAGTGGGTATTTATAGTTGGGTTTAAGTTCATTGTTGCTGCGGAGTTCCTTTTTGCCTTCTCGATTTGAAGTTATTTTTATAAATTGACGTAAGCACTAGAATACTTCAATTACAAGTCAAATATTATCAGGTTAAATTATAGAGGATAAAAGACGAATCAAATGAAGTATGAGTTGTTTAAACAATTACATTTTATTAGCTTAAATTTGCGGTTTTTGAATAAATGATAAGAGCGGGCTTTTTTGGGGCGCCATTATATATATATATATATATATATATATATATATATATATATATATATATATATATATAAGATTGAAGTAAGCAAGCAAGTTTTATAATTATTAAAATTATTAGAAGTATAAACCAGTAAGAGTTTAATCGAATGCGTAACGCGCCAAACAGTTTTAGATTTTAACAAGAGAATGACAATGAGACGACAATCCAATTTCCAATTCTATAATACTTCCTCTCTGTGTATAAATAAGTTATCATTCATGATTCATTCAAACACAGCTTAGATTAAAAGTAAAAATCTTTAACAACAACTTGCATACAAAACATTAATTTATTGAATGTCAGAAATATTAATACGGTTGAATAAGAGAATTCTAAACATGTTTGAATAAAATTAATATAAACAAGAAATATTAACACGGTGAAAAAAAAGAATACTTAACATGTTGAATAAAGGAATACTTAATCTATAATACATATCTCACCTGTCTGTTTAAATGCATGTATGTATGTATGTATTATGTATGTATGTATAAAACTTTCGACAGAGGCGACGGATTTTCACAAGATCGGTATCGTTTTGAAGCTCGACCCTTCGGACGAAAAATATTGACAAATTGGCTAAAAACATTAATTCCTTCACCCTTAGTAGCTGGACATTTTTCTACCGGGAAGGATCACATTTGTCGCCGATATTTTCGATAGTAGTCCCCTCTTTTCAATTGTGTAGCCTTAATTTAAACCGTTCACCATTTCCGGTCTGGCGATATACGCAACAGCAAAAACTTCACGTTTTTTCACGTTTTTTTTCCTCATTTGCGGTACGGGTTCGAGCCTGCTTGCCACGTTTTATTTTTTTGCTCAACACACATCTCCAAACACCCGGGCACCGCCGGACAAGATGATGTAGAGATAGAAGCTTGGTTTTAGATGCATTAAAAGCAAACCAGCAACCTCTTTCCCCATTGTACCACATGCTCAAGATCAGAGGAGAGAATTAGAGATAACTTAGTCGTTTACGGTCTTTGATGTGCTACCATAGATTTAGTGTCATCAGCATAAATGTCTACGGATGATGTAAGGATGTGATTTGGAAGATCATTAATGTTGATCAGGAAGAGAGTTCGGTCCAGGACTGATCCCTAAGGGACTCCAGCATTTATACAGAGAACATCTGATTTCTACCGATTAACGACTAGTCTTATGAACCTATTAGAGAGAAATGATTTAATAATGAAGAAGACAATTCCAGTATTACCATAGCTGGAGATATTGTGAAGTAGACATTTATGCCATGACTTATCAAAGGCCTTAGATATGTCAAGAGCAATTGCCCTAGAAAGGAAGTCTCCGTCGAGAGATTCGCTAATCCTATGAGATATAATTGTAAGCATGTCTGCTGTAGATCTAGCAGAAAGGATACCATATCGCACGTTCATAAAATTATTTTTGCTGAGATGGTTGACTACTTCTCTATTTAACACAGATTCCAGCATATAACTTATGATGCACACGAGACTTATTGGTCTGTACTGAGAGGGAGATGAGCGATCACCCGAATTCTTAAATACAGGGAATACTGATGAAATTTTCCAAGCTGTTGGGAAGTATTTCCTCTTAAGAGAACGCTTACATAATTGTGTAAGTACGGGCGTTAGTTCTGGTTGAAGTTTTTTTTAGTACTATAATGGGAATGCCCTCAGGGCCAGTTGCTTTACTGAAACCAATGTTTTTGATTAGCTTCGCAACATCCCGTAGAGATATTCATATGTCGCATAGAGTGTTTTCAGATACACGAGGAAATACCAGGGGTTGCCGGGCTTGGTCGTACAGAAAAATGGCATATGTGCTTTTCAATCATATCCAACCTTTGTGCTAAGTTCATTAAAAAAACAATCAGATCTTGGGATTAAATCAATTACATTTTTGTGGCGTTATCAGCTGATTATTTTCAACACATTTGATGGTAAAATATGTTTTGAAGAGAAAATCTGTTTTGTAAACAACATAATTGATTACCAGATACAAACAGCGAATATTGGAAATTGAATGATGGTTATTGATGAAGGTAAGTATACGTAAATTGTATGTTGCTTCACCATTGTTCAAATTTCAGGGCTTGAATTTCCGTTTCCTCGAAATTTAGAGTGCTCAGTTGCACGAGGTCCTCTCTTCCGATCTTATCATGACTGCGTCCCACCGACTCTGATACCTGGTCTCCAGCTATCTTATGGAACCTTTCATTGGACCCAGGTTCTCAGGAAACCATTCCGTGTGTTAAAACAGGTAGTGCTCCTGGTTGGTTGGTTGGTTGGTTGGTTGGTTGTTTTTGTTTTACGGCATATCAACCCTTTGCAGGTTATTTAATGCCGAATCCAAAGATTTTGAAGAAAAGATTTTTAATTACAATATATTTGTTGTTCATTTATTGAGATTGTCGGACTGACTTCCTCATCTTGGTTGTTATAATCACAACGTTTCGGCCGTTTTGCCTTCCAGCCTTCATCAGGTGTTTTGTATCGAACTGGGGAACCGTTTGTTAGGATTCTCGAACCCAACCCTTTATTATTATTACGGGGGTACCGTGTTTGGACTCCAGCTAGGCTCTGGGACATAGTTGGTGATTCTCTGTTTTGAATGTTACTTTTCACTGCCTTCGTTCAGGATTGAACTCAACACCTTTGGGTAACTGTAAACTTTGATACAAGGTCTAGGACCACTCGGCCATATGTCACTAGGACGTTGTGACTATAACAACCAAGATGAGGAAGTCAGTCCGACAATCTCAATAAATAAAAACATTTCATCTCCAAAATACAGACAATTACTATATTTGTTGTTTTCAAATCGGTTTCTATTTAACCCATAGTCGGGACCATAACAGGTACTACAACTCCAGGGCAGAGTGGACCTGGGAGCAATGGCAATTAAAGGGTGGCTACACACTCCCCAAAGCCCGCAAGATATATTTTTAGGTCATATCCAGGACCAGTGCTTCTAGATGATCCTGTTGGTGCCCAGGTTTCTGAAAGCAGTCAGCATGTTATTAACAAGTTCTGCATAGTCTGTGGCCTTATTTTGTTTAAGAAAGTTTTTCACAACTAGAATAAATGCTTCCTTCATTGAGTTTTAAAACTCTGGATCTCTGATGAGCTGCCGAATCTGAGGACCGTCAGTGATGATAGCTTTCAGCTTCTCCATGGTTAATCCTGAAAAAGCTTGTCAGAAATAAGTGAAACAGTCACCATCCCTGTCCAGAACTTTTCCGAACTGCTTGATTAAGCCGAGCTTGATGCGCAGCGCGAGGAAAAGTTGTTTGTCTCTGTCCATAAGATAATCGTTGATGGTGTCTCGTTTTCTTTGCAAGGCACACAATTGCTAGGCACACAATTCTTCACACACAGGCCAGTCCTTCTTTCTATAATGCAGCATAAATTTTTGAAAGATTTAGAGGTTTTATTACTTGAAATAAATCCCTGCTCCACATAATCAAAAAGAACTTTCGGACCTGAATATTTCTTGTTATTAAAACTAGCGGTGTCTGTAGAAATTCCACATGCGACTCATTCCTATGTAATATATTGATGTTGGCATTCTGTAAATGCTCAGTTTAAATGGACATCCTTTGATATTACTGTAGCATTTTTGCTAAAACTGCAAAAGTACTTATCCAAGCGAGCAGGGACGCCCAGCGTAGCCAGGTTGTAAAATTCGCTCAAATATAATATTTTAATTCTTGCAGATTTCGTATATATTATTATAAAGTTAATGTTTTATCGATTTTTATATATTATAAAATTGCGATTTTAAAAAATAAAAAATATATCCATATAACGGGGGAATTAGCTTGAATCGAAAGCGAAACCAAAATTTATGAAAAAATATGTATATATATATATATATATATATATATATATATATATATATATATATATATATATATATAACTTGAGTTCCTTCAGTCATAATCGAAACCAAAACCTAAAATATGAAGAATTATTGATAAAATTATTTATAACATAAACTAGATAATTTCAGTGCCATCAGCAATATTCGAAATCGAAACCAAAATGTATGAGGAATTCTTGGTAAAATTATTTATAAGAAATGGAATTAAATAACAATTAACCGACCCGGATGTAAGCGTGACACAGAAAATAACACACATACTATCGTATTAATATATAGAATAATCATTTCTAATTAAAACAATTATTGGACATGGCATTTTACCAACTTCTAAAATGAACCACGCTTGCGTACAGTATTTAGAACTTCATTTCTTATAATATGAACACACACACGTGTTCTCTTTTATGTATTTCTTGACTGTTTTTTCGAAAAATAGCCACATGGATTTAAGTCAGTAATTTCAAGCCTCGTGCTATTCTCCAAAAATCCTCACTTCATTAATCCTTCATTATGAACATTCAACACAAAAAAAAAAAACACTTACGTTGAAGCAAATTAAATCAATAGTCCTAACACGTAAACAAATGTTGTTTATTTTATATTAATTCAGCAATATCGTGTTCTTTCTCCAGTGCCGTTATTTCCCGGATTTCATTTTTATTTCTTTCTGTCAGGGTGTACATTGATAAGACCTTTCTATTAATTTGGGATCCTGTTAAATTTACATTTAAAATCTCCATGAATAATAAATAACATCGCGGAACTTCGGTCAAATAAATTACGATTACGGATGGGTACCCTATTTATCGCACATTATACAAACTCTTTCGTTAGGGAAGCAACTACTCAGCAAGATTTCAAAATACAATATGTTATCAAGATTTCTATTACAGGGACGTCATAATCCATTTTGCAAATGTAATCGCGTATTAAAAGTACCGGGTAAACGTATGAAAAGAATATTCTTAAAAAAAAAGGCTCATTAGGTTTATGTAATAGAGAAATATAATAAAGATGACTTCGCTAACACTTTATAAAAAATCCATACGAGTTCTTTTTCTAGCGCAGTAGAGTGTACGGTATGATGTTTACAAAAATTTCCAAATATTTAACAAATCACTATAAGTCAATGCCGATGACACTAACGAGTTTTAAAGGCGGACCATTAAAAGATATATCTGCCTTACTTTAAAAATGTTAGTTTTATTCTTGGTGTCTTAAAACCACCACCCACTATTTTTACTGATGAGGAGTCTTTGTTTTATAAAATAAAATGATAAAATTATGTTCCAAGACTTATTGTCTGTCTCAATAAAAACATCGTTTCCGAAACGGACGTGCAATTTCATCTTACTCAATATATATATATATATATATATATATATATATATATATATATATGTGTGTGTGTGTGTGTGTGTGTATATATATATACATATATATATATACATATATATATACATATATATACACATATATATATACATACATATACATATATATATACATATACATATATATATATATATATATACTGGAAGCAAAAAGAAAGTCCGCACTTGAAATTCTTGCTAAAAACTGGAAATTTTAGCTAAATTTAATGTAAGCGTTGAAACAAACTATAACTATATATTTAATTGGCCTTTTATTCTTCTATAATTTTATCTGTTCATATTTGACTTTTAATTGAAATATTCTAATGTTCATTTCAGTTAAAAGTCAAACATGAACAGGTAAAATTATAGAGGAATAAAAAGCGAATCAAATGAGATATAGTTGTTTAAACAGTTACATTAAATTTAGTTTGAATTTGCAGTTTTTGAAAAAATTACAAGTGCGGACATCTTTTTGCCGGCACTGAATATATATATATTAATTTTCTGTATTTTTGAGATGAGGTGTTTTCATTGATATATATATATATATATATATATATATATATATATATATATTTGAGGCATGTGGTATTGAATAGCACAGAGTGTTCTGGTTTGATTATCTTTTTCTGTAGTTTTTCCATTTGACATTACAGTCGAACCGTTGTATGAATGTTACGAAATATATTTCATTATTATATGTTGTTCTTGCTAGTACTATTTCATTATTATATATTGTTCTTGCTAGTACTTTCGACATTTCATATATATACATATATATATTTGTGCGTGCGTGTGCGTGTGTGTGTGGGTGTCTGTGTGTGTTAATACATTCAAGTATAAAATATATATTTACTAGCCATACCCGGGCATGCATTAATGTGGCCCAGTTTATTTTAATGGAATCCCCCACACAAAAAGACAAAAATCATCTTTTAAGAAGGAAACATGTTTTTTGTAGAAATATTATTATTATTATAGAAAAGTATCTGTAAGTTATAGGAAATAGCTTATGTATGTATTTATTTGTGGACTGTTATCCTCATCTCATATAGTTTTTGTTTCACGTCAGTATGTGAATATGTAAGAAAAGGCGGAATGAAAAGTAGGTAGATGATTTTTTCTGTTTTTGCTTTTGTGATAGCAATTTATCATATCTAGCTGCATGGTAAAACGAACATACGAACACAAAAATACGCAAGAGAAATAATAATCAGATTGAAAAATAAGTGAGCAAAAGAGTGAGAAAAAATGAGAGAAAGACGAGAGTTCATGTTAATATATAGAGAAGGGGGAGAGAGAGAAAGAGAGAGAAAGAGAGAGAAAGATAGAAAGGGGAGATAAAATCTGTAGTAGAGAATGTTGGCACCGTAAAATGTGTTTTTTTTTTATTTCGGCTAAAAAAGAAATGTAAAAAGCGAGGGATCGAGCGAATGAGTGAAAGTGAGAGGACATAAAAACCGTTGTAGATAGTTGTGACACCGTTAACTGTTTATATTTTTATTTTAGCAGAAAAAGAAATGTCAAAAGCGAGCGGAGAGAACGAGTTTGGAAGAATATATACAGAGAAAATGGGGAGGAAGTGAGAGAGAGAAAGAAAACGTAATAAAAACTGGTATAGATATAGTTCGCTGTCAAATGTTTTTTTCTTCACTATGAAAAGAAATGTAAAAAGCGAGAGAGAGAGATATTGAGCGCGCGAGTGGGAGAGAGATAGAAGGAGAGAGAGAAGGGGTTGAGAATAATATATGCAGAGAGAAAAAACTGAGAGAGGGAGAGATATATATAAAGAGAGGGGAAATAAAAACTGTTGTAGATAATGTTGACGTTTATTCTTCGGCAAAAGCACACATTACACGGAGAGCAATATCTAGACCAGTTTTTATTTTCCTTCTCTTTTCTCTCTCTCTCTCTCTCTCTCTCTCACTCTCTCTCTTTCTCTCTCTCTCTCTCTCTCTCTCTGTATATATTCTTCTCAAAACTTATTCTCTAGCTCGCTCTTTCTCTCTCTCTCATAGTCGAAAACGTATGCGGACAAGATAAGTAATATGATTAAAATCTAGCTAATCGTAGGAAAATATGTAAATAATTTAAATCGCTCACATTTAAAGTAAATGTAAAATAAGAATAAAAAAGTTTTAAAAACGCCCCGTTATAAAACTAAGTAAAAGGAAATAAAAAATATGTAGTGTTTACTAAGCTGCTTCGAAATCGAAAAATTAACATATTTTTAACAATTGTTTTTTTTTTTGCGGGGGAGGGCGTGTTGTTAATGTGAAAGGGAAGTGTGAAATTATGAGTATTTAATTTTCTGTTCATGAGCCGTTATACTGTTTGTGTTTTATTTACTTTTTAGGACGATTGCTTCTTGTAGAGAGTCCGCCATATTTGAAAAGTTATAGAGCGTTCGTTTATGTATCTGGAGGAAGATTCCAGAAGAATCGAATCGTCAGATCTCAGCCAATGTGAATGGGGGAATTGATAGCGGGAGAATTTATTATTTTTGATTCGATAAATGAATAAATTATGTTATGTCCATCAGTTTAGAACTCACTTACGAAGGGTGCAAGCACAATATCTGTAGAATGTGTACATTTCCTCCCAGTCTTGACTGGGGGGTACTTGGACTTAATAAGTAGGGCGGAAATTATGAACTACTTCCTCTAAACGTCCTGCGGTTGTGATTGTGTGGCTTCTAGTTGAAATGTAGAATTTTATTTTAACAAGTAAATGTGTCCAAAATGTCCTTGGAAAGTTACATAAAATAGTTTAGCGATAATACATTTGTATGTGGCATTTGTTGTTGCAAACATATGGCATTTTGGTCCAGAGAGGAATTTTTGCAATCAGAATATTATATATGAAGATTATATATATATATATATATATATATATATATATATATATATATATATATATATATATATATATATACGTGTTTTCTCCAATTTGTAGAATAAATAAAGCTCAATGAAAACGCTTAAAACTTATAAGAACATTTATATCAGTAGTTTGCATTCCAAATCCGACTATATATTTATATGAATTTTTTATAATACTTTATTTTGTCTTCCTCGAATGGCGTACGAACACCAAACAACTTATCAGATGTACTTGCGAAAAAACCGAACAGTTCATGAGATTATTTTCCAGATTTAAGAAGATAAAAGCTTAATTCTCTAAACTTGATCCCATGTCCTTAATTTCAAAAAGTCGTCTTCGTTTAGTTTTTAGACTACAAAAATTATTAAGCACGGTTTAATTATACAAGATACAACGCAAGACTTTAAATATCGCTATATTCTTGTTAGTTTCGTATTATCTAATATTATCTAATTCGGAAGACTTTTGACAGGAAAATATAGTCTGATTTAGTATAAATCTCTGATTAATAATACTTTAAGGACCCCTAGATTTTTAATTAACAATTGCGCTTAAAAGAACGGTATAACTTTTTAAAAGAACTCTCGGTTTAAATGTATGAGATAGCAGTGGAATATTTTGCATCCAGTAGAGTTCCCCGTCGCCAGATAGAACCAAATTATGAGTAAATTAAAAAAGGATGATACGATGCATACAACATCAATTATTCCTGCTGAATGTTCGCGTCATACACCAACGAAATGATATTACCATCACATCCTTACAGACCGACGTACAAAGCAACTTTTATATATTCTTGTATGTTTCTTATTCATGATAAAAAGTTGCGTTTAGAGATGAAATCTTTCTTTTGATTTAGAGTACGAACGATTTACGCGCTGACAAAAGCTTTTCATAAAAAATTCACGAGCGAATCAAATAAATAACCGTAAGAGAATAGGGATCAATTGCAATCAAGATGGCGGAAGTCTTGTTTTCTAAACTGGAAATATTCAAGCATGTACTAGGATAATAACATTTCAAATATGCTTTGTAACAAAATAACATACTAATAATAGTATCGAAACATTGAAGGGAATTAATAATGCTAAACATATTGGTAGAAAGAAACTTTAAATTACAATTTACGCCAGAGCAATTCACAAAGAGCTTAATTGCTAAATCGAATTCTTTTCAAACAATTATTTCCTTTCGCTTCTGAAAGCTAATTTTTATGTCTCTCTTGCTTTAAATGTTATTAGCTTGTTTTTTTTAATATGTATTAGTTTGTTTTACATGTTTTCTGTCAATGGAATATCAACGCATTTTCGTGATATGAATGCGGGGGATATTTCGTATCTGGAAACGCCTCCCTATCTGTTTGTTTCTTTCTCGTTGAACGCTAAACATAGTCCAACTATGGCTGCAATTTAGGAAACCAGACATGCAATTTAGGAAAACAGACATAAACAATAACCTTTATAATGTATCGAATTATCATGGCATGAAAGATGTTATATTCGAAAATTCAAAAAAAAATGCTAAAGTATATTTATATATATATATACATGTAGAGAGCGAGAGAGAGAGAAAGAGAAAGAGAGAGAGAGAAAGAGAGAGAGAGAAAGATAGAAAGAGATAGAGATTATACAATATTTTTCTAGAGATATTTATATATATATACATGTAGAGAGCGAGAGAGAGAGAAAAAGAAAGAGAGAGAGGGAGAAAGAGAGAGAGAGATTATACAATATTTTTCTAGAGATACTATGTTCAACATATCAAAGACGTAGCACTTGCATGAGTTCCTACTTACAATGTCTCCCCACGGGACAGAGTTAGACACCAGGGTCGTTTTTTAATGTGGAGAAAAGGAACAAAAATTAAAATTGTCTCAGTCGTGAAGGATTTCTCCTCCACTGACAGAGAACAAGAAATTGAAGTGCAGCATCTGAAGAACAGATACTACTCTTTGATCTTGTCCCGAAGATTTCATTATTTGCAGAAGTAAAAACATGCCACCCAGCTTTTCACCTACTTTGATCATCGTAAAATTTGATTTCCTTTAAGACAAAAAAAAAAAAAAACTACTTGATCAAATTACATAATTTTTGGAATATGCCATGTTCGTTCAATGATGCATACCTACATCTTAAATACCTTTCTGGATTTCTTTTACTTAAATTTGTTACTATAAAGTTCGGTCTAAATAAGCACCTGGACACGTCACTTAAACATTTCTTGCCTCCTGGCAGTAAAGTTGCCCCTCTTTTTTATCTCAACGAGTAATCGCTTAGCAAAACAATACCCATTCTCCATCGAACAAAAACAAAACAAAATTATACCCTGTAAGTTGAACGCCCTGGTTTCGATTCCTGATTAATGATTCACAACGCTCACTCTTTTTCTTGGTAAGCTCGTATGATGGCAGTAACGGTCTAAATGATTATTTCTGTAAAGATTTATTGCACAGGTGGCGTGGTGGAGGTGCGGAGAAACCACAAGATAAGCGTCCACAACTGTCATGTGCTTGCTGAATATTTGGGCGACGCACTGCTAGCCTCGTTGGTGCGTTGTTTTCCGAGTTTTCCGACAAAGTAAGTAAGGCTCGGTTATAGGTAATGTTTTTTTGTTTTCGTGCGTCTGCATTTCCGATATAAAGGCAGTGGTTGTTTCACGAAGCTAGCAAGTTTGTATTTGAAATAAATTACTGGCTTCATTTGTTATTGACTACCATTATACAAATGCAATGAGGATTCGTAGAATTATTAACACAACATCTACTAAGGAAACTACACTCGAAATAAATAGAATGGAATAAATTGTCTTCGTACCGTTTGAAGAGACAATGGATACTGCGTGTGTAATTGTGAAGCAAAGGTTGCTTAATCATTAACACTTGCTGAATGGGCACTGGTTGATTCCAGTTTCAAAGATAAGTAAGGACGATTAAAACAATGCCAATTTATCCGGAGAGCAGAAACAACACCTGGTATTATTAAATGGTCACCCATTCCAGAACTAATTAGGCTCACCGATGCTTCAACACTTGAAATTCATACATTTGATATGTTGCGTTACCAAGTGAAATGATCAGGCTATTTCTCTTTGACTGTCTCTTTTTTTTTTCGATGTCTCAGTCCGTCTGTTTCTCTATATCTCTCTCTAAGAAAGCTTTCCGCATTAAATATGTATATAAATACATGTTAGTATATGACGGAATCTCCAGCTGATTTCGACGCATGAGCTTTCGCCAGAACAATTCCACACAAATGATTTGTTTATAGTAATGAAGGTTTTGTGTAGAACCATGACTGCCACAGGATGAATTATACAGTAGACCGCAGGTTTTTACATCAGGGTTCTTTTTCCTAAATCAGGATAAATAATAAAATGATTGTCCAATACGTATTGTCTGTCTCAATAAAAACATCGTTTCCGAAACGATCGTACAATTTATTTATTTTGTTTTTTTTTTCTTTTGAAACCGATTTTACATTTTTAATGTTATAATTTTAATTATAATTTATAAATCATTTTACTCAATATTAAAATAGCTCTAGACGGTGTACGCCTATCGAGCTTTTTATATATCTACATTACAACGTGCATCGTTCCAAGTCAATTAATACGCTTCAAGATACCAACCTGGGAATATCTACGACTCGATGCGGTATATACATCACCAGGCTTTCCCAAATATTCAGCCATCTGGAACTGGCTTGGTTCAACGTCGCTTAACTTCGCTGATCTGGCGAGAACATATATGTGAACGTTATTTTGTCGTATATATATATATATATATATTTTTTTTTTTTTTTTTTTACACAGTGATCACCACTTATCAAGGCCCGGAAGCCACTCAGGGATAAGGGTTATTGTAAGTACATCACGTTGGTGAGGAGATTTTATGAAGTGTTTAATTAGGGGGGCGGTTCATTAGGAATTTGTTAACATTAGACTTGAAGACATCCAAGTTGTAGTCCGGAGGGAAGCAGGCAGACGGAACAGAGTTCCACAGGCGTGCAGTTCTAAGAAAGAAGCTTTGCTCATGAAATCCGCGTTTTGATTTAGGCACAGATATAGAGTGGGGGAAATTTTTCACAGTGGATTCAGCTAGACGGGTGTTTTTCGTGAAAGATTGGCGAGGGGGGACCAGGGATTAGAGTTCAGACGAGCACCTGCCATGAAAATAACGATAAAACAAGGATAGGCTCGCAACGTCTCTTCTGTGGGAGAGGGGTTGCAGGGTAGAGAAAAGGGCATCCCCCACTAAACCACGAAGTCTATTTTGTACTCTGTCAAGGCATGATAGGCTGTTTTTGGCAGCTCCTGCCCAGATATGGCAACAGTATTCCATCCTTGGCCGTACTTGGCTTTTATATAGATAGAGAATTGCATCAGTAGTGAGATATCTTCTGGAGCGGTAGAAGGATCCCACCATCTTTCCTGCGACCTTGGCAACAGACTTGATGTACGTGTTCCATTTCAGATCAGGAGTAAAGGTCAAACCCAGAAGCTTGTCAAAACACGGGGCCTCACCCAGACGAGAGCCATCCATCACAATTGATGCCAGCTGGGGATCAGAGCGTTGATGATGTAAGGATAGGAGTTTGGTTTTGGATGCATTAAAGGTAACTAGCACATCTTCCCCCACTGAACCACGCGCTCGAGATCAGAGGAGAGAGAATCCGAGAGAACTTCGTCATTTACAGCCTTTGATGTGTTGCCGTAGATGGTCGTGTCATCAGCATAGATGTCAACGAATGATTTAAGTATGTGTTTAGGGAGGTCATTGATGTAGATCAGGAAGAGAGTTGGGCCGAGGATTGACCCCTGAGGGACTCCAGCATTTATATTGCAGGCCTCCGATTTTTGTCCATCTACCACTACTCTTATGAGCCTATCAGAGAGAAATGATTTAATGATTGAGAAAACATTTCCAGTTATACCGTAGCTGGAAATCTTGTGAAGTAGACCCTTATGCCATACTTTGTCAAAGGCCTTTGATATGTCGAGAGCAATTGCCCTAGAAAGGAAGCCTTTGTCAAGAGATTCACTAATCCTGTGGGATATAACCGTCAGCACATCTGCGGTAGATCTTGCAGAGCGGAAACCATATTGTGTGTCACTAAGAAGGTTATTCCTGCTGAGGTGGTTTACTATTTCTCTATTTAATATTGATTCCAGTAACTTACTCATAACACAGAGAAGACTTATTGGTCTGTATTGAGAGGGAGATGACTTATCACCTGAATTCTTAAATACAGGGCAAACTGAGGAGGTCTTCCAGGGGGTCGGAAAGCACTTCTCCTTAAGGCAGCGCTTAAATAGTTTCGTAAGTATGGGAGCAAGTTCTGGTTGAAGCTTTTTTAACACTATAATTGGGATGCCATCAGGGCCAGTTGCTTTACTGGAATCTAGGTATTTTATTAGCTTGGCGACCTGATGCACGGATATTTGTATGTTACCTAGCTTGTTCTGTGTTATAGGAGGAAATATGGGGAGTTGATGGCCTTCGTCGCATAGGGTAGAATTAGCTGCAAAGTTCTTTGCAAATAGTTTGGCCTTGTCTGACGCTGACGAGATAACCTCTGGTCCATTGATAATGGTTGGGATAGAACGCACACTTCTGTTCAAGATCCTATTTGTTATTTGCCAAAACTGGTGGGAACCAAGCCGCTGATCAGCTACCTTGGATTTAACCGACTGGGCATATAGCTCTCTTGCATTTTTTATTACTCTTTTTCAGTGGTTGCTGGCAGTCCTGAAAGCGGCTTTAGTCTCAGTGCATCTATTACGTTGGTAGTTATGGAAAAAGTGATTTCTGTGCGCGATAGCAGCAGCACATTCTGGGGAGAACCATGGCTGGCTGTTAGGTTTTTGTTGGAATTTTTTAGATGGTATGAATTGGTCTATGCCTACAATTAACCATTCGGTCAGATCTGATACTATAGAGGACACTTCCTTTTAAACATGGAGTGCAGAGGTAAATCAGATATGAATGTACGGAAGCTATCCCAGTCAGCCATAGAGTATCGGTATACAGTACGGTGGAGGGGTACGTCTGATGGCTTCTTACATTTTGTTTTTATCTTAACTGATACGACGGAGTGGTCGGAGGATCCTAAAGGAGAATGAACGGTACATGAACATAGCTCAGGGGAAGTTGAAAGAAAAAGGTCTAAGAGGCTTGCATATTGATTGGGTGTATCGGGCACACGGGTGGGTTCGCGAACAATCTGCGTGAGGTCATAAGCAATGGCAAAATCATGACAAAACCTCCCCTCATCATCTGTCTTATTTGAATGGGTCAGCCATTCCACGTTATGGACGTTGAAGTCACCACAGATGAGGATTTTAGCCGAGGGATGTGAAGACAGTATGTGGTCTATTTTCTCAGATATGCTCTTAAAGATAGTAACTCCGCTGTTGTGGGGCCTATAGAGGGCAAATATAAATACAGTGGTGTTAGCAAGTGCAACCCTGAAGCACATATAGGGTAAATTAGGATCTTCTCTAGAGATATCCCTGCCACATGGGAAGCCATCCTTAATGTAGGCACATATTCCATGCCCATGGCGATCTTGGGAGTCAGATTTAGCGGTTAAATTGGAGTATCCATTAATTATGAACTCATCTAGGGAAGTGGTCGGCCCTATTCCAGTTTCACATAGAAATAATATGTCCGGTTTCGTCTCCTGTAATTGGCTTTCAACCTCTGGAAGGTTGGAACGTAGACCCCTGATATTGGAGAAGGAGGCCTGGTAGTAGGGGTCTACGCTGGAAGATGGGGTTCTAGGTTTAATCGAGTTTTTATTCTGGAGATATTTCATGTTGAATATATATATATATATATATATATATATAAGATTTTTCTAGAGATACTACGTTCAACATATCACAGACTTAATACTTGCATAAGTCGATTTACTGCTCCAATATCCACAATTATAAAAGTAAATTCAACTCCATTAGAATAATAATTGTCTGTATTTTTGAGACGAGGTGTTTTCATTTATTGAGATTGTCGAACTGACTTCCTCATCTTGGTTGTTATCTGATGAAGGCCGGGGGGCAAAACGGAACGTTGTGACGATAACAACCAAGATGAGGAAGTCAGTCCGGCAATCTCAATCCATTAGAATAACAATAAAACAGCAAAACACGTTAAATCAAATTGTTAAATATATAAGCGGAATACCAGCTGTATTCCATGAACCTTTTTTCGTGGATTTAAAAATAGGACAGCTGTTAAATTCATTGTTTTAAGTAAAAAAAAAATGAAATTGAACTTGCTGTGTGTAAGTAGACTAAATGTGTTTTTTACGCGTGCTCTATGTATATATGAAACAACTTTAGTATTTAAATGCTTTCACATGTGTATGGACTTAGATAAGAAAAAAGTCTGGAGCGCTAGATGTTTTGGTTTCGGTTCTGGTTGATGGCACCCAAGTCATATTTTTGTATTCTGTGTATGAATACATTCTATAACGACGTGCATGTTGAATAGTGGGGTTTATCTTTTTCTGTATATTCATCTACATGTAAATGCGTGTATGTATATACGTCGTACCATTTAGTTGATCGTCTAGTGTGTATATTTTAACATTTATGCAACAGTTGGAACAGGACAGGATTGACGTGGACGTATCGAAACAGATGTAGACAAACAGTTCTTTTTACCAGGTGTAAAAAAACCCCAACACATATCTAAATTATTTACGAACATTTATTTTCATGATCCGGCCCGCATCTTCAGAGATTACACGTTTTTACATCTTGGCAGTCTAAAATGACGCCGTTCCCTGCGCCATGGAGACGAATCCTACGTTTGAGACGTCCGTTCTCTCTGATGTCCAGCTAACGACTACTAGAATCTCCCCAAATCTGCATTGTATCGCGTGTCTCAGACCAACACCTGATATAACCTCAATCTAGTTACTTGTTGATGCAAACAAAAGTCATATTTACATGATTGGCCCTGCTTGTCACAGTTAACACAGATACCACGCTATGATCACAGCAGAAAGGGAACAACATCACAATATATTTTGTTTGTACACCGACTTAGTCGGATTTGGACCTAAGAATTCACATGTGTTACTTTTAAAATCACTACTATATATAAGATGTAATAGATAATTGGCTCTGCAATGATACATACGGAATCTGTATACATTAAATTATCATATTAAAGCCTATTCTATGACCAGACAACATTTGTCGGTCTGCAAGTATATAATTAAAAAACAAAGTTAAATTCCTAGAGATAAAAAGCTCAACACATCGTTGACTTAACAGCTGCATAAGTCGACTTACAAATAGAAAATTCACGATTACAAAATAAAATCCATCCATATTAAAATATACACGGAGAAACGGCAAAAGTGTCGTTTAAAGAAAACAACACTACAGCTTTATTTTTAAAACTCATTGAAAAGAAATCAATGTAGGTAACTTGATTATGCATTAGAACTGATACTTATTCAATGTAGTCGTCTTCAGCCTAAATCACCGCCTCGATACGGATCCGGGAGTAGGAACATGCCGTTTCCACAAGTGCCGGCTGGAGCTCGGCGAATACTCGGCGGATGGTTGCGATCAGTCTGGTTTTGGTTTCGTGGGAATTCGTGCTGGTCATGTTTTCAACGTATGAGCAAACGAAGCAGATCAGCGGGTTCAGGTCGTGGCAGGAGGGGACCAGTGAGAAAAGGGTACAAAGTCGTAGCCAAGACTGGGTTTATTTGAACTTGTAAGCCAGCGCTGAGTCCTGCTGCCACACCTAGCTAATTTCCCCGGGCAGTTGATCCCTTTTTATCTATAAATCTCGGCTCGTGTAGTCTTCTCTGAGGTTGTTACATGAAATCTGGTATGCTGAAAGCGAATATTGAAGCAGCAGGCAGGAAGAAAGACAACTCATGTAGACTACGCTACAGTGAAATTTCGCAAAATCATGTACAAATAATCTCATTCAGTTTTTGTAAGTTTTTTTCACTGTCTTAAATCTCTTCACAGACAGCGACAGACGGTTGGAATCTTATCTTGTTGACGGATAATTTGAGGATGGAGAGAGGGGTCTGTAAAAAAAAATCTGACGGCGTACTGAAAAAAAGGATGGAGTGGTGTGTTAAGGAATTAGACTCAATTGGTTCTACGAAGCAATATAGTCTAATGGGGGCGAATGTAACGTAATCCCCCATTGAGGAGCTTTTGAACTACGCTGAAGTAGCTTGTTAGAGTTTAGTTGCAGTTGGGGATCGCTTGTTAACTTCGAGAAGAACAGACCGTATAGAGACGTGACCCCTCTACCTTCCTCATCCAACCGTCTATCGCTGTCTGTGAAGAGATTTGAGACCGTGAAAAAAACTTACAAAAACTGAATGAGATCTGTAAAAATATTCGTACATAATTTTCCGAAATTACACTGTAGATTAGTTTACATGAGTTGTCTTTCTTCCTGTCTGCTGCTTCGATATTCGCTTTCAGCATACCAGATTTCATGTAATGACCTCAGAGAAGACTAGACAACACGAGCCGAGATTTCTAGATAAAAAGGGGCCCTTAACCACCTTCTCAGTGAGGGGTTACATAAGTTTTAGGAAGTGCAATGTGTTTTACGACAGTTGATAACAGTGAGTGTTTATGGACAGACTTGGGTTTGCGACACTTCAGAACAGTTTAGAAGGGGGAAGCTCCCAGCTTTACACAGTAAGAGGCAAGATGTGGTTCAAAACAAATCGTGATTAGTTGACGGGACCCGACGATAAATGTGATACTATAACTAAGTAGTGAGAGGGGGGGGCAACAGACAAAGGAATATGAAACAATAGATCGGAAGTAACAAGCAATGAATCTCTAGGTATTTTTAGATCGAGTTTTAGAGTTGACATGATAATAAAAACCCACAGAAAAAAACAGGGAAGGGCAGCTTCCGGTAGCCGGGGGGGGCGACACTTCTGGTCACATAAATATGCCTCAGCATATTATACAGATTTGGAACTTAGCGTTCAGAGGCTTGTATACCGCAGTAGTCTCCCACACGCACTCAGGGCCCAAACTATATCTCTACTATTATATAAAGTAACTATATCTGAGTGTGTGGCGTGTGTAAGTTCGTTCTCTATGGGCTCGGAAAAGGCTAGACCGATTTTTGTCTAACTTTCACACGAAGCTACTTGATGTGTTCGGAAGTGTTCTTACGTAGAGTTTGTATCGTAACACGTCCGAAAAGAATCGAACATAGATTTAAAGAAAGGGATCCAATTTCGATCAAAATTAACACTTTCGTACAAACTTAAATCACAAAGCCCGCCGTATGAAATCCAAACTAGTTTTTTTTTTATGAAACAGGGCCGTGTTTGAAATGAATCTTTCTTTTAGTGTATAATGGAACCATGATACTTGACTTTTTTCGTTTACCTTTAATTCAATTAATTATTTAAAAGTAATTTCATAAAATAAACAGTTGGCTTTTTGATAAGATATGGGACCGTTCGAAATAGATGTTCCTATTTAGAGCATAATTGAACCATGATACTAGATTTTGCATTTTTAACTTTAACTGAAGCCATTATTTTCATATGACTTTTAAAATATCCACAGTAGATTCTCTTCAGTGCAATGTAGACGACAATGTATTGTTGACTAATTCATTGCGAGGAGACATGCGAAGCCTTCTCTTGGTACATCGCCGAGGGGAGGGGTCCGAAAGTAGAACAACAAATCGATTTTATTAAAAAATGGGCGACTTTACCGATTTCGATGAAAATAGAAGTATGGTAAGATGGAGTATTTTTTAGTGCTTATTCAATCCCGGACAACCTCAGTCTCCCTACTAGAATATATATATATATATATGTGTGTGTGTGTGTGTGTGTGTGTGTGTGTGTGTGTGTGTGTCCCTGTTGTGTGTGTCTGTATGTGTGATATGTTAGAAACTTTTGTGTCTCAAGTTCTTTTTTGTTTTTTTTTGTTTTGTTTTTTTGTAGTGTTCGCAGTCGCCAAATAGTGAGAGACGACAACACGGGCCGAACTGGAAGAGGAGAAGATGCAACAGAAAAGTACCACACAAACAACGTTGAGGTCGGCGATTGTTGGCACCGTGTCGCGTGTGGAAACCCAATACAACACCGTTTCCATATCTAGAGAGCTGCCACACACTTCCTTACTTTAAAGAGAAAAAATCTATGAGGAAATCAAGTGGTCGATGGTCCTAACACCCTATTCCTCACTAAAAAAGCATTGCTATTCTTATTCTACTCCATTGATGGTTCAGTAAAATATATTGACTGGGCTCCAATCTGATAATTCTTTGTAAGAAACCCACAGTAAACACTCTTATTGCTAAATTCTTAAATAAAAATGGTTTTCCTTTCTTTGTCATTGTGCCTTGCGTCATGCAGATTTTACAATGATTTTTCTTCCTCATGGAATGCATTATTTATAGACTGCTTTCTGCTGATTACAACTTAGTTGTCCTTTAAATCCAATGGCAGCACATAATTATCCTTAGTTTTCGCAAAAAGAATCAACCGCAGCCCGTGCTATGTTAGGACACCCATAGTTTTCCTCGTCATTCGGCTGATAATTTCTTTGTCTTAGTAACTATAACCCAATGGCTTCCCAGTTGGCGAAAGCATGGTCGTTTTCGAGTTCAATTTAAACAAATAAGCATTTGTTTAAATTGAACTTGAGAACGAGCCTTTCGCTTAAATAATCAATTTCTTGGAATTTTTTACCACTACCAATCATCAGTGTCGTACATCGGTATCGGAATGAAAAAAAAATCACGATATAGCTGTAGCACGAGGTTGACGTGACAAGGAGATCAGGGGCAAAGGAAGGAAAAAAAGAGAGATGAAAATAAGCATGTAGTAAATAGAGATTTTTTTTACGTGTTGACACGGCAGAGTTTTTGTGACCACGTGACAGCAAGGCAGAAATTTTTAAACAAGATGCAAGACTAATTCATCCGCTGAACGACGCTATACAGTGGATCGCATTACTAGCATAACAGCGTGTTATATCTGCTAATTAAGAAACTGTTAAAGTGCTCCGAAGAAAAAGAAATGCGGCCATATTGTAGCTGGCTTAGAACATACGTGTCAGGCGGTTAGTGTGGAAATCATCGTTAATAAATGTATTTCCTTTCGTGTCAAATTCATTTTCTTTGTTTCGTTTATACACAATGTAAGTTCCCTGTTAAAACTACCACATTACATATCCTCGAGTGGCCCGTGTGCCTTGAGGAGAAGTGACTTCCTAGTAAAATATAAAACGCTTATCCCGAGTTGTTCTTGGCCTTAATATGTGAAACAAAGAGACGCTCGAATGCATATCGAAATAGGGTATTTTTTTCTTCACACCTACCTCTAATTCAAAGAATTATATATGTTCACTAAGCATTAGGTTGTTTTTGCTTAGACATGCATAGGTAGTTAATCGAATTCAACACGGTGAACTAAATAATTGCGGCGCATTAATTCTGAGCGTAAACTCATTACCAATGGCCGCCGAATAGAACAAGTAGATCGATATTCTCCATTGCTAGCATTGCAATCTTAATCGAACAGTAACGCTTCGTTCGTGCCCCTTCAGAGAGACTCTTACTTTGGGTTGCTAATGCGGTAATTTCGATGAGATAGATTTCCTTCTGTTGCGTATAAACTCACACGCTAAAAAGCCGCACTGCAAAAAGTAAGAAACTGAAAATACAACCCCAAGCATTTCCGTATGCATGATCGTATCATATCATACTATATCATTATACTTATTTACAATGCCTCCCCACGGGACAGAGTTAGACACCAGGGTCGTTTTTTAACGTGGAGAAAAGGTACAAAAATAAAAATTATCTGTCGTGAAGGACTGCTCCCCCACCGAAAGAGAACAAGAAATGGAAGTGCAGTATCTGAAGAACAGATACTACACTTTGATCTTGGCCAAAAGATCATTATATATTGCTATAGAAATAGTGATATATGTTTGTGTATTTATTCATCTGTTATTTATTCAAAAAGGCACAATTATACACATACATACATACACGCACACACATATGTGTGTGCATGTGTGTATTAATGTTGGGACGATTAATCGAAATAAGACATTGAAAAATTCGAAACATTTTTGGGGGTATCGAAATCGGAGAAAGTTCCAAATGATTTTATTTAGTATTTTCTTGACAATAAAAATGACAAACACAAATTTATTTATCTATTAGGAGTGCTTCATTCATATGAGACTAAAGAACACAGAATGAGTTATAAATCCTACTTTCAGATTCCACATTGATTCTCAGAGTCGAATTCATTTCTTTTATTGCGACATTACTGTAAACATACCTTTGTAAACTATTTCCGCACATATTCGCGAAACGATTCTGGATATCAACACTTTATATAAAAAGCAAACGCTATATTCTTTTTGAAGAAGGGTCAAGATAATACAAAATATAACATAGATAAAAAACTGACCTTCTCTTCCTTCTCGTTATATTTTAATATTTTTGCTTTTAAAGTCTTAATACTTGCACTTATAACTTATCAAAATCGGGTGATAGCTGGCAGACTTTCTTGTGTGTGTATGGCACGTTTGCTCAGTTAGTAGAGTGCTGGTCTCGCATGCAAGAGTCTCGGGTTTCGAATCTCGAGTTCGGATGTGTCTTAATGATGAGTTCAAATGAGGACGAAACTCGAGTCTTGAACCTTGGTTGTTTGGTGTCATAGCTCTTATGAGCTACGAGGTTATCTGGATGTGCAAATAATTTAATATTCTCTCACATTCCGAAATATATATATATATATATATATATATATATATATATATATATATATATATATAGAGAGAGAGAGAGAGAGAGAGAGAGAGGTGTGAGTGTGTGTGCTACTGATGAAGCGATTTAAAAAAAATTCCGATTGCAGTACAATTACCGATACGTTTCTACAGACTAAATAAATAATTTTTAATTAACTGCGCGTATAATTGTGTGACAAGTGTTGCGCAATCTCCAACCACATCTCTGATGAATCGGTACCGCTTGAGTCAAGTGGCAATGAGAAGTCCAACACCGCTGGAAACAATGCCGAGATAAGCGGAGAGCATATACAATAAATACAGCACCTGGAAGTTCCAAATGGTTACCCATCTGGTACTGCCCAGTCTCATCGTAGCTTAACTTTGGAGAGCTGGCGAGAACCGGTGTGTCAAGCGTGATTATGCCGTATAGAATCCAGTAAAACTACAAGAAAGATATACTATAACATAGTGAAATGGTCAATTGGAGCATAGAAAATTATGTTTTCAACTTTTTTATTAACCCAATGTTTGACACTAAAAGGAAAATTTTAATAGAATATTCGAATATATATGTGTCTCATATAGTGATCAAGTGTTAGTCTCAGAAAGGGACCAATACTCTTTCTGAGAACTTCGACTGCAGTTAATTTAAATGAAAATTTAATTTCAAATAACATTTAGACTGTCTGCGGAGCGTATGTATGAAATAACATTCTCATGGTTTGTCAGGTGAATGTTTGAATAGCATTTTCGTTATTTGTCAGGCTAAGCTTAGTATGTTATATCTAGGCTTTAAATAGAATTTATTTTCTGCGGCGTACAGAAAAGTATCGTGGGAATTTTATGCTTGGATTTTAATCAGTGAAAACAAAGTAAAAATATAATGCGTTCATCTTTTATTTAGACTAATAATTTCATAGTTTCTAAGGCTTGAAGTCACTCGAGATTAAATGTTTATAAGATAAAC
>NC_136513.1:81752204-81837204 GCF_053919585.1 Euprymna scolopes | reverse complement strand
ATTTTTCACATTCGAACAATAACTCTTTTCTAATTAATTATATTAATATATTCGCTTCGTTTCATGTAAAACGTTCGAAAGACGTTTGATATGAGGCTTAGAGAATATATATGTGAATATACATCAACATTTTCCGAATAAATATAGTTCTTTGTAAATAGATGTATACATGCATGCGTCCTGGCGTTGCCCGATCGTAAAATACGCTTAAATATTATATTTTAATTCATACAAATTTCTTATTCATTATTATAGTGTCGTTTTATTTATTGATTATTGTATTATATCTAATATATAGTAGTAATTTCAAAACTTTAAAAAGTGTTATATGTATCTATATATCTCTTTCCCTCTTTCTTTCTTTCTTGCTTTCTCTCTTTCTTTCTTTCGATCCCTCTTTCGTTTTTCGCCACGGAGGAAATTTTGTAAGGCAGCTGCAATTTGGACGGCGCTGGCTGAGGTTTTAAAAACTCGAGATCTGATCTTGGTCGGCGATGAACGGATCGTGCCAGACCAACGTATTGAGATTTTAAAAATAATTCTGTAATAGTAAAATGAATTTTTACGTTTATATAAAAAAGATGCGTTGTTCGCTCTTTTTATAGATCGTCCAACTCCAGCACAAAATGCCTCAGTTCAGATAATTAATTCTCAGAAGGAAGTTAATGAGAGTGAAAACCCTACAACTAATGGCGCCGTAAACTTCAAGAGAAGACTCGTTAAGGAGATGTAATAAACGTCATATCAACCCATTGATGTAATGGTGATGTGCCCATTGACTATAATTGGCGCCATCGTTTATTATAACACCCATTCGATAGACGTCCTCACAGTGCCAACAACCCAAGTTACCCTCCCTGGTAAAGGAACGTAGTTAAAAATTGATTTTTATGAAGATAATGATACTCTTTTATCAAGAAAATCTAGGACTTTTTTTTAGATATAATTGTATACACAAGTTTATCTGTACTGTATGGTCAGTCTGCAACTCACAAAATGTTTCAGTTTTATTTTACTTCAGAGATCAAGGCATGAAGCCACTCTAGATTAAGGGTTAAATGTTAGGTAGATAGTGAAAACATCCGAATCGGTAATCGTATAGTAATCGGGAATTTTACACGGAATCAGTAATCGTATCGAAATCGGGAAACATATTGGAATCGTCCCATCAATAACATATATATATATATATATATATATATATATATATATATATATATATATATATATATATGACTTGGATACCATCGGCTAGAATCGAAATTAAAACATAGCGGTCATGCCTTAGCCGTTAGAGTTGAGATATCCGCAGAATGATAAACAAACGTTAGAATTCAAACTATTTAACATATAAATGTATAGTTGCGAACGCAACAACACTTTAAATCGACATACGCCTGCCAAATTATTTAAAAGTTTGGACACCTAAACTGCTATGTTTACATGCTAAGTACTAAATCGAATTTGTTTTACAGATTTTATATTTTAATTTTATGTCTGAAGACCAAAGGTTGCCAAAAGAGTTTAGTAAAGACAGTTTTACAATCAGTAGACAACGCCACACACAAACACACACACACACACACACATATATATATATAACTACTTAATTTACTCACATAAAATTAATATACGAAAGTATAAATTTATGCGTAAACTTTAAGTATTTACTTCAAAAGTGCTCAATACGTAGGTAGAGCTAGTTAGTAATTTATAAAATATGTATGGCGATTAAGCTACACTGAATATTCCGCGTTTCAACCACTCTAGGACTCTTCAGGCTTATGCGCATAAGCCTGAAGAGTCCTAGAGTGGATGAAACGCGGAATATTCAGTGTAGCTTAATCGCCATACATATTTTATAAATTACTATATATATATATATTTTAGTATATAGCGTACTAAAATCATAAGTCGCTATAGATTTTGCTTTTCTTTTTTTTCTAATTTTTCTTTCACTGGCTGTGAATTATTTGCTACCCAAAATAGACTAATATTACTACAGAATTTTCTTTTCTGGTGGAAATTATTTATTTAATTATAGGTAATTGAAATATTTTAGATATAGCAATATTTAAAGGTTTAGTCATGCACGTAATTGAACCCACAATAAACCTAATGCTAACTGGAATTTTGTCCATTTTAGGGATCCAATACATACATGGAAGTTTTTTTAGTTTTTTCGTCTAACTTTAATCCTACTTTTTCACTAATAATACTATTATTCATAATAATGCTATCTAAATTAATATTACTTACTTTATAGGTATCTGAAACGTTACCTGTAATTCCCACTACTATCAATAAACGTTATATATAATATTTTTTACATATAAAAACTATACTGTTGGCTGCTTTATCAATAGGAACTATTACAAACTTATCTTGAAGTATTTTAAGTTCCTCCAATATTTCTGAATTTTTTAGAAGGGGATTAGTTTTCTAATATATATATATATATATATATATATATATATATATGTATATATATATATATATATACGTTTTATTTTTTTATTACCATATCTTTCTGTTAAGTTACATAATTTTTTTTCTTGGCCTTTTTGTCAAGATCAAAGTGCAGTATCTGTTCTTCAGATGCTGCACTTCCATTTCTTGTTCTCTTTCGGTGGATTATATAGTAATGATTTCAGGCGTTATAAAAATGTATATTGTGTATTATCGGCTAGAATCGATACCTGAGCGTTTAGCGATCAACTTTAGTCGTTATTAATCTCTTTAACTTAGCTTAGCGATTTTGAGCTCTGAATATTTAATTTTGCACCTGCGCAAAATTAACGGCAGAATGATGTTTTATTCGACTGATCCTTCCAAGATATACTTGTTTATTTTTTTTTAATTTTAACATCTAAGCAGAAATGTTTCCTGCGAAAAAACAAATCGAAATTTTGTGACGAGTTCAAAATTTTAAATTCAATTCATAACATTATATAATCAATTAATTCTTAATGCTGCGTTATTTTAAGTTTTAATTTATTATATTTTTACTATAACATCTTGTCTTTTTTTCAAGTGTTAACAACTACTCCTTTACTGTTTTACTTTTCCATGTTTAAGCTTAACCACAGCAGTACTTTTCATACTCGCATTTTTCTATTGAAATATATATATATATATATATATATACTTGTTTATTGTTATATAAACATGCCTACATCCCGCTGCTACAAACAGCCACTTGTTTCAATCAAACAACAGATATCATCAGGCAGCGACTTGACTATTCAAATGTTGAATGAATAAACCAATGATATCTGTTGTTTGATTGAAACAAGTGGCTGTTTGTAGTAGCGGGATGTAGGCATGTTTATATAACAATAAACAAGTATTATCAGCTCTTTTTATTGAGCACTATCTAACAACCTCGTTGAATTCACTAGTCCATTACTTTGGAATAAAAAAAAAACCCGAGTATATATATATATATATATATATATATATATATATATATATATATATGTGTGTGTGTGTGTGTGTGATGAGAGATGTTTACTCTAGAAAACTCACATTCTACTGATTCCATCCATTTAATTCGACATATATAATCCACGTGTTTTTGTAGTGTTTATTGAAACTTCAATGTACCAGAATCACAGACCCACTATCGAACGGACAGAGCTTTTTTAAGGTACACGTTGACGCATCTACAACCTTTTTGCAACTGTCAGCATGAGCACATAGAAATCCATTATAAATTGAATCGTGACAAATCGGGCGAATCTACAAAGCTGTCGATCGACAACACAACCATTTATGAGCAACAATCTTGTGCACTACTAAACCTATCTTAAATAAATTAAACGTGATTTATATTGAGTAAAAGAAAATCAAATTTACGTAATCCGCCAGATCCGAGAGATTTGCGTAATCCACGGGATTAAATTCAAATAAATATTCAGGAATTAAGGCTCAGCTTATAACAAATGGTAGTTGTAATAAAATCGTTGGAATTTCCGTCAGATGATCGGCTTGAAATATTTGAAACCCGTGCTTTATTTTTTAGTATCATACTAGCATTTAATTTCGGCGTTGCCCGAGTGTTAAGAGGTGTATGTTGAGCAAAAAAAAAAGCGATCAATTTTGTTTAAATTTGACCCCTATTATGACCTTTAACATTAAATGTTTTGGGCTCGACTCAAAGTAATTAAGTTAGATCCATGTCAAAGGAAACTATATCTAAAATTTCAAGTGTTTAGACCCAAAATTGCTGTAAGAGTGCGGTAGAGTTCTCAAAGGTTAGATCGTTGAACTTTAACCCCTTAACAGCAAAATTTTTGCAGCAAACGGATTACAAAGATTTTTCCGAGTCTAAACACCGTGTATTTCAAATTTCGAGTCTATCGACTGAAATTTGACAGAGTGATTGCGTAGGGAAATGCACACAGACAGGCAGACACACACACACACACACGCACACCAACACACACATACTTTCATTTTTTAAGATATACTAGCATTTCAGCCCGCTATTGCCCGGGTGTTTGTAGGTGTATGTTGAACAAAAGTGGTTGTAGGACGGCAGGCTCGAACGTGTACCGTACAGAAGGAAAAAAAACGGGAAAAAATCTGACGTCTTTGCTGTTACGGCCGCCGTAAAACCGGAACTGACGTAGGTTTAAATTAAGGCTAGAAAATAGAAAGAAGAGTATGACTTTCGAAAATATCGGTGAAAAAGCAACCCCCCCTTTAGAAAAGTGGCCAGTTGAAGGTGACGGCATCAATGATTTCAGCCAATTTATCGATATTTGTCGTATGAAAGGTCGAACTTTAAAACGAACTGATCTTTTAAAAATCCGTCGCTGGGTCGAAAGTTTCAGGCAGACATACAAACATACATACATAGATTTGGATATTTGTAACTAAACATTTTCGACCCAAACCGATTAAAATCTTGCCCTACCTCTGAATAACCTTTATGTAAAATTTCAAATGTTTAGAACATAAATTGTCTGGGTAATTTGATAGAGACCGCAGAGGTAATTTTCTTTTAAATTTGACCCCTATTATGACCCCTGAACATTTATTCTTTTGGGTTCAAATCAAGTTATTAAGTTAGATCTATATCCCATGTACCTATATCGGAAATTTCTAGTGTTTAGACCGAAAATTGCCTGGATAGATTGGTAGAGTTCTCAAAGTCAAATCGTTGAACTTTGGCTCCTTAACAGCCAAATTTCCGTCCGAAAACGGATTACTGTTGTGGTTGCAAGGTTTAACAATTATTAGTAAGGAAATACAATGAAGACGCAAACAACAAGATAACGCAATAATAAGTGTATTAAAGAAAAGGTATATTTACAATATGTACAAATGACGGTGTCGAGTCAGAGAGTCTTGGTGGGAGGACATGTACGCTTTTCGGCGTCACTTCCGGTGGCATTTGAGTAAGACACACCAAGGCCAACCTAGGCTTGCCATTTATAATGTTATGTTATTCGCATATGCAAATAAGTGGTTTCCACCACAACAATTACCAAGTTTTTTCTAAATCTCAATAGCCTGTAAATATAATTTCGAGTCTGTAAATTGAGAATTGAAAGGGTAATTGTGTAGGGAAATGTACAAAGGCACTTTCACTTATATATATATATATATATACATATATGTATATATACATATATTTTATATATATATATATATATATATATATATATATATATATGAGCAAACAGTTAATCAAATATGTTTAAAAACACTTTGAAACGAGTTAAAAACATATTTAATCTGAAAAGGAAACACTAGATAAATGGATAGTCCTTAATTCGCGGAGTTTCGAAGAAATACTGTCCTTCTCAGTCTAGGAGAGTATTTCTTCGAAACTCCGCGGATTAAGGACTTTGCATTTATCTAGTGTTTCCTTTTCAGATTAAATATGTTTGTAACTCATTTCAAAGTGTTTTTAACATATTTTATTAACTGTTTGCTCATATTATAAGCTCTATTTCCTATTTGGTTTTATCGAGCTTTTATATCTGGCTGAGATAATTTTATAAATATTAATTCTTTAATATTTATAATTTACTTTAATTTTAACATCTTGGATCATTTTGGAAAATTCAATTGTAATTTTCATAATATATATATATATATTTATATATATATATATATATATATATATATATATATATATATATATATATATATATAATTTTAGTGATTCAATGAATTTAAAAAAAAATCATGACGTGAAATGTTTCATATAACAGATTTTTATTGTTCGATGTAAGAAAAATAATACATTATAAATATCTTAACTAATTATCCTATAGGGTTTCGATGTCTACCATCTTTTCAAAGGAGAAAATATTAGCAAATAGCTATAATGGTATAGACCCTATTTCCTAATGTCAGTGAGACATTAAAAGTTGAATGAGTAATTGAAACTCATAAGGTAAGTGAAAGTGTTTGTCTGTCTGTGTGTCTGACTGTCTGTATACATTTCCCTACACAATAAATCTATCAATACACACACACAAACACACAAACACACACACACACACAGACACACACACACACACACACACACACACACACACACATATATATATATATATATATATATATATATATATATATATATATATATATGAGCAAAAATACCCGTCCTTGACTGGGTTCAAAAACAGCCTACAGAGATTTAACTCTGATTTATGAAAGTATGATAGGTTATGAAAAGGAAGGGTTGTAAAGAGATAGCTTCGAATTTGGGGGTTAAAAAACTAAAGCAAAATATGATGAAAGTAAAAATAAAATAGATAAACCCCATAATTTATTATACCATACCTGTTCACACTGAAATACTTATCACAATATTCTCTGGATCTATATTAAAAAACCCTCATGAACTTTGTGGCATATTTCCATTCTATGGAGGTCAGGCGCGAACAAACACACCATAATTTTATTATACCATATTTCCTCAAACTGAAACATAATTATCAACGTATACTTACGCAGATAGATATGAAAAGTCTTTATTAAAGTTTGTACCTATTTCCATTCTATGGAGGCCATGCGCTATCGCAGACCCCACAATTTTATTATACCATCCCTATTTAAGTTAAAACATACTTATTAAAGTATTATTATGTACATCTATATCAAAAACATTTGTAAACGTTTTTCTTAATTTTTAAATTTTTTATTTCCATATTTTGTGGACCAGGCGCGTACGCATATACCACAATTTTAATGAATCATCAATATTTCAAATCAAACATACCCATTCCTGTGTCTCGATAATCTTCTATCATTATATGTAATCAGTTTTTTTTTTAAATAGTCAACCTTATATGAGCCTATTTGTGACCAGACACACACACACACACACACACACACACACAAACACACACAAACACACACATTCAGCTTTATATTATAGAATACATATGTACTTCAGAATAAAATTATCTAACAATCAACTAGTATGGTTGATTTGATTGATCTTATATGTATATATATATACATGTATATACATATATATATATATATATATATATATATATATAATTTAATAGTTACCAATACTTGTCACTTTATGGATGAAATATTGCGTGACCACTGTTATCAGCTTTATATCAGATGTACAGATCGATAATCAATAACAATGAAGCCATTTTGTTTTTTGACAAAATGGCTATTTGATCTATACACAGCCAATATAACATTAAGTTGTAATTTATGGGTGTATTCTATTGTTTCCGTTTTTATAATATTATTTTCGATGTTTAGGAAGGCAATTTTATAACGGTTGATTAACTTGGATTTATGATGATTTATTTGTAATATGAAATTTAAATATAATGTATCACACCTCAACGACGGAACACACGTAAAACATACAAAAAAACAATATATATATATACATATATATATATATATATAGATAGATAGATAGATAGATAGATATAAGTATAGTTATCTGTGTTTACATTTCTCTACCAAACCACTGTCAATTTTCAGTCTACAGACTCGATATTTGGCATAAAGGGTATTGAAATTTGGTGAAATCTTTTTAATTGGTTTTCGGGCAGAAAATTGGCTGTCAAGAGGTAAAAATTAAAAAGTTTTTACTTTTGCATTCGTTAGAAAACTATTCAGACAATTTTGGATCTAAACATTTGAAATTTTACATAAAATGTACTTGGACATGGATCAAAGTTTTTAATTTCCTTTTAGCCCGAAACAATAACTGTTAAAGATGTCAAAAATGGGTCAAATTTAAAAAAAAAATGATCTCTACCAAATTACTCCGCCAATTTTTGGTTTAAACATTTGAAATTTTACATAAAATGTATTGAAACATACGGAAAGCTTTTTTTTTATTTTGGGCCGTAAAATTTGGCTGCCAAGGGGTAAAAGTTCAAAAGGTTCTACCTTTAATGTCTCTAAAAAACTATTCAGCCAATTTGGGATCTAAACATTTAAAATTTTACATAAAATGTACTTGGACATGGATCAAAGTTTTTAACTTGCTTTTAGCCCAAAACAATAACTGTTAAAAGTATCAAAAATGGCTCAAATTAAAAAAATGATCTCTACCAAATTACTCAGCCAATTTTTGGTTTAAACATTTGAAATTTTACATAAAGTGTATTGAAACATACGGAAATCTTTTTTTTATTTTGGGCCGTAAAATTTGGCTGCCAAGGGGTCAAAGTTCAAAAGGTTGTACCTTTAATGTCTCTAGAAAACTATTCAGCCAATTTTGGATCTTGACATTTGAAATTTTACATAAAGGATATTCAGACACGGGGCAAGCATTTTAATCAGTTTTGGGGCGAAAATGTAGCTGCCATGAGATCAGAGTTAAAAGAGTTGACTTTTGCAGACTCTACCAAACTCATCCGCCAACGAATAATATAATACTTATTCCGCTGCACCTTACAATGACAAATATTTATTTAAAATTCCATTATATCTGTTTAGTTATTTTCGAGAAAAGGTGAAACGAACAGACTTACATTCTATCCTCCTCCCTCTTTCTCTCTCTCTCTCTCTCTCTCTCTCTCTCTCTATATATATATATATATATATATATATATATATATATATATATATATGTATATATATAAAGCTGAATGTCTGTGTGTGTATGTGTGTGTGTGCGTGCGTGCGTGCGTGTCTGGTCACGAATAGGCTCCTATATAGTTGACTATTTAAAAAAAAAAAACTGATTACATAAAATGATAGAAGATGTATCGAGACACAGGAATGGGTATGTTTGATCCTGCAGAACTGTGGTTCATTAAAATTGTGGGGTCTGCGTTCGCGCCTGATCCACAAAGTATGGAAATAAAAAAGTTAAAAAATTAAAAAAACGTTTACAGGCGTTTTATATAGATGTACATAATAATACTTTGATAAATATGTTTTAACTTAAATAGGGATGGTGTAATAAAATTGTGGGGTCTGTGTTCTCACCTGGCCTCTATAGAATGGAAATAGGCACAAACTTTAAATAAAGACTTTTCATATCTATCTGCGTAAGTATACTTTGATAATTATGTTTCAGTTTGAAGAAGTATAATAAAATTATGGGGCGTTCGTTCGCGCCTGACCCCCATAGAATGGAAATATGTCAAAAGGTTTATAAGGTGTTTTCATATAGATTCAGAGAATATTGTGATAAGTGTTTCAGTGTGAACATGTATGGTATAATAAATTATGGGGTTTATCTATTTTATTTTTACTTTAATTATATTTTGCTTTGGTTTTGATACCACCGGATTCGAAGCTATCTCTTTACAACCCTTCCTTTTCATAACCTATCATACTTTAATAAATCAGAGTCCATTTTCTGTAGGCTGTTTTCGAACGCAGTCAACGACGGGTACTTTTGCTAGTATATATATATATATATATATATATATATATATATATTTATATATATATATACATGTGTGTGTGTACATATCTATGTATATGTGTATATGCCTATATACTTACATGATAAAAAAAGGTGATTAAAAGATTCTGTCGGGATATTCATAATATTTATAATTTTATACGATTATAAGTAAATATCTAATTATACGATTAGTTTTAATATTCCTGATACTGGCATTTCTTTGTCAGGTTTAAGTTAGAATTTACTGGGCCATCCTCCGTCCATGCTCCTTCATCTATGTATAACAACTCAGGACACTCTGATGTTTTTATTCGTATTTTACGATATTAATTAAAGGCATTTGTCGATGAAAAGAAGAGATAATTACGAATAAAAATAATTTATGTGTCTCGGGTTTATGTAGATCGGGTTTTAATGAGGGAAAACTGTTCTCCAAAGCGGGTATGATGGATAGTACAAGAATAAAAGTTGAAAATATCAAATGACAAAACAAATGTAAAGAATATCACATCAATTGAATTATAAGAAAATAATTTTTCTGTGACTTTAGCAGTGTGTGCGGGGACATTATCATGTTGAAAAATTATGTTCTGGGATGTTCCTAGCTTCTGAATACTTAGTAACAGTTCTGTTTCTAATATTCGAATGTATTCCTTTGCATTGATTGACTTTTCACATCTAATAAGCTCCCCAACTACTGCTGCAGTAAAAGTTCCCCATACCATTATCCCTCCCTTCCCGTGTTTAACTGTAGTTTTTATGGAACTTGGCGGGAAACATTCGATTGCACCGGCCGGGAGCATCGGAAGCGTCACTAACAAGTCAAAATCTTGATTTATCTCACCAGAAAACATCCCTGAACAAGTCTTTCTTGCCATAACATAAGAAAAATATCTTTCTATCATCGATGTTCTTCCTAGATAAGAATGGCTTCTTTGCACACCTTTTAGAAGAAAATCCCATTATTTTATTCGTCTAGATATTGCATATCTAGAAAGAGAATTTCCAGCCCTGTTTTGCATTCTTTCCTATGGTCAACATAAATTTCCGTTCGATCCTTCAAAACAGTTCATTTAAGCCTGTGGTCGTCCTTCAAAGTGACCAGATCCAGATTTCCCTTTTACCAAGCGTTCGACTTCAAACCTTTGACCAATTCGTTTCACTGCAGAAAAAGATGTTTTCATATTTTCTTTTCTTAAAATATCAAAAATCGGCCTGTAATCATGTTGGACTCCCTTAATTCTGCAATTCGGTTTTTTATATCCTGGCCAAGATTCGATGTTACCATTTTTAGGATTAATTTTTTCACTTATTATTATATGCTATAATGATAATGATCTGCAAAAAAATTAAAATTAACAAAAATTCATGGAAAAGTATTGAAAAATCGATTTCTTCCTTCTTCCACTATTGGTACATTTTTTTTTTTGCTCATGAGTATATATATATATATATATATATATATATATATATATATATATATATATATATATATATATGCGCAAACAGTTAATAAAATATGTTAAAAAACACTTTGAAATGAGTTAAAAACATATTTAATCTGAAAAGTCAACATTAGATAAATGGATAGTCCTTAATCCGCGGAGTTTCGAAGAAATACTTTCATTCTCATCAGAGGGTAGGAATTAGCAAAATGCGGGATCGGATTTTGCATGCAGAAGTATTTGATGAAACAAGAAGTAAGTCAAAGTTCTTACTTGAAAACAAAATAAGTTAAGCAGAGGGAATATGGTAAAGAAAAAGGTGATTACACACGAATGGATAGTCTGGTGGAAGATAAAAAATCCAATGACGGTAAAATCCAAATGTAAAACTTCCAAAAAGTTAAAAGAATTTCCATTTGTACAAGTAAAATCCAAAGAGATCCCGTAAATGGAATAAGATTGACCATAATAGTCCAAAGGCAGAAATCCATGGAATAATTCACAAAAATGTGTACAAGGGGAAAAAAAAGATTCCAATAATATTAATAAAAGAAAAATAAGATATGCTTTTCACTCTACTTCCGAGACATGAATATAAATAATATAAATAATAATAATAATAATAATAAATAATAAATAATATAAATATAAATATATATATATATATATATATATATATATATATATATATATATATATACATGTATATATAATTACATGGTAAAACAATGTATTCTCAGTGGAAAAGAAAATTAAAACATATTCTCTGAGCAATTAAAATCAGAAATTTGATAGTAAAAATCAATTTTATTTTATGTAATTTAGAATTATATCATATCATTTGAAAATGACATCATAATATTTCGGTGGGTTTTTTTATCACTTTTGATCGTGTTAACTAATCGCTACTCTTGTTCAAATTATTAACTACGTAATACAATTCAACAACTAAGCGTCTCAACAATGTGGCTAGAGTTGTGGTTGTGTTATTATATTTCCCTGTAAATTCTCTGATACGATTGCGATTATTTGTTGCTACGAATCATCGCGCTCGGATCAAATGATCTGCGGAAGATACGCTTCTATTTCGGATTAGATTTCATCGAATTTTTTCAACGGAAACCCAATTTCTATATATCTATTCACAGATTGGCAGACATTAATATTTCGTGTATCTAATCACCACTCATTCTCATTATAGGGCAAGCAGATTGAATCTATAATTATATTCCATACGGAATTAAACGGAACATTGTTCACTGGTGGACAAAGAAACGGAATATAATCTTGATGACTTTTACTTTGTAATAAACTATGTTGTAATAAATTATTTTTAAGTTCAATTTATGCGTTATTTAATAAGCGATTTAGTAGATGACAACTATCGATAGTAAAAATAATGTGTAATTGTTTAATGTAGAGGCACAAACGTAAACACACACACACAAACACACACACACACACATATATATATATATATATATATAAAATGAAATAAGAATTACAATTAAGTTTATATATATATATATATATTTAAAATGAAATACGAATTATAATTAAGTTTACAAAGATAAACCAAAATAGCAAACTTAAAATATATTATAATATCAAAGACTTACTATTTATAAAGTAATCCTAACCAGATGCAAAGGCTCAATAAAACCAAATAGCAAATAGAGCTTATAATAGGAACAAATAATTAATAAAAAACACTTCAACAAGAGTTAAAAACATATTTAATTTTCAAAAAGGAGACACAAATTATTGTCCTTAATCCGCGGAGTTTTGAAAGAAATACTTTTCTTTTCGTCAGATGGTAGGTTTTAGCAAAAATGCGGAATCGGATTTTGCTAGCAAAGTATTTAATGAAACTGCAAGCCATAGAAAATACTTGGTAAAAGTTTTAAAAAATAGTGAGGCAGAGGGAAAGGTCTCATCAGCAAACAAATATAACTGAACTTAAAACAAATTTTATAATGGACATAAATAAGTTATATAGATATTTTTTATAAAATAAGATACGTATTATATACGTTTGAAGCAAAAACAACGTATTATTACAAAATAAACAGATATTTATTTTGTTTGAAATTTATGTTGAAATTTATGAATTTCATCATGAATTTCAAACAAAATAAATGGCTGTTTATTTTGTAATAATACGTTGTTTTGGCTTCAAACGTATATAATGCGTATTTATTTTATTCAAACTATACCGACGCTTCTAAGGAACAAATAATCTTAAAGATATTTTTATATAAAAAATATTTTTTTCTTTTGACCTTGTTCCTAATTTTTCTATTTTCATTTGGATTATTTATCAACATAAAATTTATAACTTAATTTTCCTTTGTTTTGTTTTTAAATATTTTCAGGAATATCTGCCTTAATTATGACTAAAATGCTAGTTTTATTTTTGTGTCTTCTTCCCCTCTCCCTATTTTTTGCTGATGATGAGACTGTTTTAAAATACAAGACTTCTCTCAAAGTATTGTCAATACTTATTGTCACTTTCAATAAAATGAACATCGTTTCCGAAACGATCGTACATTAAAGTTGATTTTGTTTTGTTTTTCCTTTTGAAACTGGTTTTAATTCACAATTATGAATCAATTTACTTAATATGAGTATTGCTCTAACATACCAATATCTATTGAGCTTATTATATATATATATATATGATGGCATGATTATTGTTTTTTCTTGCGTGCATTAAGAATATGCAGTCCCCAATATCTTAATGATGAATTTCAATATATTTCGAATGTTTTAAGAAAACTACAGTATCCATCCCATTTCATTTTTTACGCAAAGAAAAAAGCTACGAAAATACACTATAACATAAACAGACAGAAAAATAAAACAAATACTTCACTATTAAACAGACATCTTTTCATTCCCACCCACACCAAAAATACAAAAATCTACGACACTCTTAATAGACTTGGTTTTCACTTGATACAAACAACTTCCACAACAATAATATATATATATATATATATATATATATATATATAAAGTACAATGAGCATTTTTTTCTTTAAATAGTATTGATACATTTACTAATACATTTAAATAAACTCTCCTCTTTATACTCCAGGTCTAATTCCGTCTAATATATATATATATATATATATATATATATATATATATATATATATATATATATATGTATATATATTAGAGGGAATTTTATATATATATATATATATATACATATATATGTATATATATTTTTAGTAATGTGATTGATAATTTAGAATAAAAATTAAAATTAAAAATCTGTTTCATAAGAAGGAAAACAAAAACGTAAATAATTTGTACGATCGTTTCGGAGACGATGTCTTTATTGTGATAGACATTAAGTCATGGCAATAATTTTGTACATATAGTTTTTTTGGAAGCAAAGTCTCCTCATCAGCAAAAGTATTGGGTGGGATGTTTTAATATATAAAAGACACCTTAAATAAACCTAGCATTTTTTAAGTAAGGCAAATGTATCTTTCAATTGTTCGCCTTTTGAAAACCGTAATTATCGTCCAAGCATTCATTTGGATGTTGATTGTAGCTTATAAATACACAATATATATATATATATATATATATATATATATATATATATATATATATATATATATGCATGTATTGTTGTATCAGACGTATAAACGTTTTACTTCACTAACATCTGAAGGAAGACCTGCCAAGCCTTACCATTGGCATGCCAGGTGAAATATTTTTAATTATTAAAAAAAACGTAATTTCCTGATAAAGATTCTGTTATGAATCGAAATATCGAATTAAGTTTTAATAAATAAATTAGTTTATTTATTAAAAGAGATTCTGCACTAATTTGGCTTTATACTGTTTAGTTTTTTAAGTTTTGTATTCCATCTTAAAAGTGTTTACTATGAATATATACAGGGTGTCCGTAAAGTTACTATACAGTCTTATTGTTTTATTGTATTATATTTGTATTAATAGTTAATATTTATTTTTTTACAGGTTTATTTAATCAAGCATGCCACGCAGGCTAACTTTGGAAGAGCGCAAAGTTGTCGAGAATGTATTGGAGCTGAAGGCCTCCAATTTGAATATTTGTCATAGAAATTGTATGCTTTGATTGTTACAGTCTTTTCGGATGTAACACCTGTATTTTCTGAGATTTTTATAAACATAAAGGTGTTATTTCTTTTTATTTCTTTTGTTACAAATAAATATTTTAATAAAATATCTTACTGTACTGTTAATATATTACAGGGTGACTGTATAGTAACTTGTAAGACTGTATAGTAACTTTACGGACACCCTGCATATTAGGCACGGGCAAAAATTAGCGGCCAAAAATAGGGAGGCCTAGTTTACAAAGCCGATTTATCATAATTTTTTGTAGTTTTTATTTATTTGGCAATTTATAACTACAATAAATTGCGGTTTCACTTAATGCCTTTACTAGCGAATTCTAGCATTGCTACAAATATAATTTGCTGATTTTTTATGTCCTCTGATGAGAAGAATAATAAGAATAGCATTCTTTGAAATTCCGCGGAATAAGGACTTAGTAAATTGTTTTCTTGGGGTATTCAGTCGAACAATAAATTTGGATTGTAATGTCAACTTACAGTTTTTTTAATTTTCTTTCTCTTATATATATATATATATATGTATATATATATATATATATATATATATATATGTGTGTGTGTGTGTGTGTATGTGTCTTGCATAGAAATTAAGTGTTAGACATAAGCAGCTGCACTTTGATCTCTGAGAACTTAGTGAAGTAAAATAAAGCAAGCAAGGTAAAATGTAAATACAGTTGTCGTTTTATCAATATTTCAACGGAAAAGGAAAAAATATTTGTACACGTGAAAAAGAAAATATGAAAATGTTTTCACTGCAAGCTAACTAATTCAGCTAAATTTTAAGTTTATTGTAAAAATATTTTAAAAGATAAATATTAGTTTTATGGGTCTATTTCAAAGATAATTAGTAAAGTGAAGTCCTAAAATATTGAATTAAATTTAAAATAACACCTTGTTTATACAAAATACAGCTTAATTAGCCCTCTAAATGCAAGTAATTATGCCGTTCGGCAAAACGCAACCGATAACAGTTTGTGAACACGATTATACGGAAGCCCAAAATTTCAGCCAATCAAAACGCTGTTTCAAGAGTAAGTCATGATAGTAAAAGGAGGAAGGGGTGTCAGATTTCTTTTTTCCCCAGACGTGAATCCATACATTCCTATTCTGAACGTTTGTACCAATTTTTATCATTTTTTAATTTAATTATTTTTAATGTTCCTGTTTTTAAATTAGTTTTTATTTTAATTATTGTTCGAGATTATATAAAAATTATGTTACGCCGAAAGTTTCACGTTCTTGCAAGCAAGGAAATTATTAAAATCTTGCATACAAAAATTATGCAAAATCTGTAATTTAAAAAAAAAAGTAAAAATATTTTTGCTATTATAATTTTTCTTGTGTGAAAATATTAAATAAACAATGATTAATTCAACGGTAATATTGGTAGTTCGAGAAATTCATTTTTCTTCAAGTTATATCGAATTTATTAATACGGACTTTAGGGCTTTTTTCGTAATGTTTCTGTAAAATTATTTCATTTTTTTTATTGTTACAAATTACGATACTTTATTTATATAAAAAAGCAAAAATGAATGCTTGCGTTTTTCATTTACTACTGAAAAACATAACTTTATAAATAATACATTTTCACTCAGATTATAACAAAAATAATTAATTCATTATATGTCACGATCATTATTTGATAAATGCTGAAAAGTTCATTAAAATTTGTTACTTGCCTGATTTTTGGTAAATGTTTAAGTAAAGGGAGAAGTCAAAATGTTTATACATTTTGAGCATCGGCATTCATTTTTCCCGTACCTGCCAGAGCCATAGGAAGACAAAGGAAGCAGCACCATTAATGCTGGCCTGATGAGACACTATATATACAAATGTAGATAAATTTAGGTATATTTTATTGGTTTGTAAAATACAGGTTCTTTTTTATCGATTTTCATAATATTTTAACCATAGAATATTAATGTAATCTCTAAAAAGTCTGTAAATTTAATGTAGTTTTGTCCCTATAGAACCAAATATACAAGCATTTTAATACTCAATTTGGCTACGTGTATATATATATATATATATATATATATATATATATATATATATATATATATATATATATAACTACTTAATTTACTCACATAAAATGAATATACGAAAGTATAGATTTATGCGTAAACTTTAAGTATTTACTTCAAAAGTGTTCAATACGTAGGTAGAGCTAGTTAGTAATTTATAAAATATATATGGCGATTAAGCTATCCTGAATATTCTGCGTTTCATCTACTCTAGGATTCTTCAGGCTTATGCGCATAAGCCTTAAGAATCCTAGAGTGGATGAAACGCGGAATATTCAGTGTAGCTTAATCGCCATATACATTTTATAACTTACTATATATATATATATATATATATATATATATATATATATATATATATATATATATATCCTTCTCTCGAGGGTAGATGGGACTATATATATATATATATATATATATATATATATATATATATCCTTCTCTCGAGGGTAGATGGGACTCTCTTAAGCCGTGTCAGGCAACTTACGTCACGATAAAAAATACCTGTGATAGCCCTGGCGAAGCATCAAGCATTCAGCTATCGACAAGAGTTGAATTACACTACAAACTCGTGTAGTGAGTTCAATCTCGACTGCGGCCGCACTGGATTGATGAACAATGTAATCCGTTTCTAACTCTATATACTAAATAATTTCTGCTCGTTTGTAATCATGGTATCTCTATATCAAACAGTTAACTGATACTGTATACTAAAAGAAGATTGAATTATTCACATACAGTTTGCCCTGAATAAGTTTCAAGACCTTTTTTGCGCAGGAATTTAAATTTGTTGTAGACACGTGAAAAATCAGTATTTTATTGGAGACATCTTAAGATATGGCTGACCAGTTTTTATGATTTCAGATTCAACGAAAACAGTTGCAGCAGGAATTAGAATACACCCTACTAAAGCCTGATTATCACAGCTGCTGAATTTAAAAAATGCAATCTGAACTGAAAACACTGTAGAAAACCATATGCAACAAAATTCTGTTTTAAACCTGTGAAAATGCCAGAGAAACTATGGAATTCTTCAGACTGCTTTTGGATTATATATTATTCCTTAATTGGAATTATTTTTGAGATGAGCATTATATATTAATTTATTTTTATTTCGAACTATTAGTCTCATCTTTATTAGTTTATTTTTCATCTTTTATTGGCTGTTCTTTATTCACAACGTTTCGGCCAACTATTCCTCTGGTCTTCGTCAGGTGGTAACCGCGACGGATAGGAACTTCGAATCTCCTAACTGCATTCTCAGCAATCACTGCCATCTGTAGTTGTTGTCACACCACATTTTGGCCAAGTAAACTTCTGGCACGCTTTGGGTGGGATTGAAACCGCTATCTTCAGACAATGTTCATCTGGAACTGTAGAGATGCAACGTCTCTATCAACTGCGCCACGGGCCCCGAAGGGCGATCAAGGTTGGATTAATATATATAATGCCCATCTCAAAAATGAATTCCAAATTAAGGAATAATATATATACCAATCGGTACGGACCCGACTATGGAAGATCAGATAATAAATAAACGTTGATTTATAAGATTAAAGAATCCAATAAATAAAAATTAAACATAACTTAAAATTATAAGGTAAAATTAAAAGCCAAGAACAATGCGAGATTTTTTTTTATATAGAGTAAAATTAAATGAAAACAAAAGAAATAAATTTCTTTTTTTTTTGTTGTTTGTTTTTTCTTTTTCACACAAATTTTAACTCTAAACAACAGTAATTTTTTTTTCTGTTGTATTCAATGGTGTTATACAACAGGAAAAAAAATTTACTATTGTTTAGAGTTAAAATTTGTGTGAAAAAGAAAAAAAAAACAAACAACAAAAAAAAGAAATTTATTTCTTTTGTTTTCATTTAATTTTACTCTATATATATATAAAAATCTCGCATTGTTCTTGGTTTTTAATTTTACCTTATAATTTTCTTCAATAATGCTTCAAGCAAACTACAATCTACTTATATACCTTAATATAATGTGCTTTTGGATTATTTTGCATGAATCGAACACCGTGTTTTAAGTAGCATGGAGATTACAGATGAGAATAGAGTGTGAAGGATAATAAAAGCTGTGCGAGGAGTAAAGGAGTTGTAACACCGGGATTGATTGGTCAAATAAGGAATTTCATAGAGAAGGTCTGTTTTATGTCTATAGAGACTATGAGTGCACGGTCTGATGTTAGTGTGGGAGCTGTATACACACATATACGCACGGAACGTAAGATGGGGAAGATTAGCTCGAAATTTGTCCCAGATGTGCTTCAAGAAGATCAGAAAACAAGACGTTGTCATGACAACAGCGAGATGGCGGAGCTGATCAATTGCAATTTCGAAGTTCTTAATTATCGGATGACCTGCGATGAAAGCTGAATGTATTGCTTTGTACCAAGAGAGCAAGAGCCAGAGTCCCCAATAGAAGCATGCTGACACTCCGGGACCCAGGAATGCAAGACAGACTAAATCCATTCAGAAACTTATGATGAACCTGTTTTTGATGACACGGGAATGATCTACATGCACTGGATTCCCACTGGACATACAGTTAACAAGAAATACTATGTTGATATTTTTAAGGAGTTTAGGGAGAGATTCTGTCGGAAAAGGGCAGTACTCTTTAAATCGGGTCAGTGGCATTGGCATCAGGGCAATGCACCAGTCCACAATTTCATTATTGTCACAGACTATTGGACCAAGATAGGCATCAAGTTGCTCAGCCTCCGTATAGCGCAGACCTTTCTCCCTGTCACTTTTGCTTATTTCCCTAAGCTCAAAGGAAAACCTCAAAGGCTTTCGGTTTTGAGACAATTGAGGGGATGAAAGAAGCTATCATAAGAGTCATTGACAGGTTCATAATAGAAAACTTCCATGACGTCTTCCAGAATATGTTGAAACGGTACAAAACGTGCATTGCAGCCGGAAGAGATTACTTCGAAGGGAATTAGCGTTTCATGTGTGTATTATCAATAAAAGTGGCCATACGAAACAAGTTTGGATAGGTTAGTGCAAAAATAATGTCGTTTATTTATATAAAGTTGAACGTCAAAAAACGGCATTATTATATGGTTCTCAATGGGAATAGACAAGCGGGTGCTGTAAAATATGATTTAAAACCCAACCGCTTTGCTATAAGACTTATTGACAATATTTTTGCTATTTTATTTGAGATATCTTATAAATAACCGAATACCCATGCAATAAAATTATCATAGCTCAATGAAAATAGTCATTGCACTTTGGCTAAAGTGAGCATACGAAAAAAGACCGGTAATATACTGAGGCAACCTCGTAAACCAAATGTCCAGTTTACACATTTTTTATGGTATGGTCGTGTGCAAAAAATGACTACATGGCTACATCTTCATGTACAGGTATTATAGTGCTTCCATCTTACCCTGAAAACTCGGTTTACTTTCGTGTAAAGGTATTATAGTGCTTCCATCATACCCAGGAAAACTCCATGATACTATTAAACAATAAGGCTTCCTTCAGTCTTGACAAACTATGGATACCCACTGTAAGGGTGCCTGCGCGTGAAATTTGTGTGGCAAGAGTTGCACAATCACCAACCACGCATCTCCTGAGTCAACATTGTTGCATACCAGTGGCAAGTTGAGGTACAAGACGACTGGAAACAATGCCGAGATAAGCGGAGAGCACATACAGCGCCTAGAATTCCCAAATGGTCACCCATCTGGTATTAGCGAGGCTCAACGTTGCTTAAATTCGGTGATCTGACCAGAACCGGTGTGTCAACGTGATTATGCCGTACGACTATTAAACAAACTCAACTGAAAAATCTCCCGAGAAAGGGAATAATTATGAATGTGGTAAGGTTTCGTTCACCTTTTTTAATAGTCGAGATAATAGACCATGTCCCCATGGAACGACCGCCCTTACACTCCAGAAGCCACGCGTCGTATTTGGGGTATAGTATAGACTTTCTCTCTGAGTAGCTTTGAGTAAAGCACACAATCCTTGTGTTGTGAGTAATGAGTTTCCATATACTTTATTACTGAAGAATATTTGTTTTGTGATATTTATTTAAAGTGTATATGCATAGCAAATAAGAAGTTTAAGAAGAGTCGATCAATATTGAACGAAGCATTGCCATTTTATTTGCTAAATAATAATAAGAGAGAATCACTGGGGCTCTATTATATTACCCCTACATGGACAATCACACAAATACACAGACACACGCGCACACAAAGACATATAGATAGGGTTTGAATTACCTGCAAGATACTACCCACAATTACTTCGGTTCCTCTGCACAAAGAATAAATATGTATTAGTATATTTTAAAAACGATATGTATGCCGCATCCCATGTGGGGGTACCAAGTTGGTTAAAGGGAAAATTATTCCCATCCCGCATTCAGGTAAAAATGCACTTTCGTAAATATTTGAATTCATTCAAAACGTATCGCAAAAAACTAAAACAAATAACATCTATTAGTATACATAAAATATTCACGTTAAAACATTGTTACGCGGGGGAAGGGGTGTCTGTTTATATTGCGTGTCAATGTTCACATTTGCGACAGATCAGCCCTATTGAACGGTTTATGAATACGAAGCAGAACGTACCTTTGATATCTTTTTCGCATCCCTTGACCGTGGCAGCCCATCCGGAACAAACGCTCTCCTCTGTAGAAGAACAGAAGGAAGCATTTGATCACATACGCTATTAACATACATTAAACCTTCTATAACAAATATGCTATATACACTGAGAATTATACTATAGACTGAAAATTGACAGATAGTTAAATAGGAGAATGTACACACACAGACACACGCACAGAAAATTACACTATTATAGATAGAGTCAACAGGGTGCACATTTATTTAGGAATGCTGGATAATTGGAGACTCTTTAGGTCACGACAATTCGAAGCCTAATACTTATCAGAAAAGTGGAGAAGGTTCAAGGAAACATGATAGGGATATGACGTCTAGCGATAGTATCATTAGGAGCGAAATAGATTATTAAGGTTGTTTGGTGGAGTGTCAAGTAGTTTCTGTGATCTACAAAGCGTGTGGTTTGCAGTATGTAATAGATGTATATATATATATATAGCATATTTTTCATAGTATGTTTAATGTATGTGAATAGCCTATGTTCCGAAATACTTAGGGGGTATGGGTTAGTTTTATTGAAATAAGTTTCTCAATTAAACCTATGTGCTGTAGGTGTGGAGGGGGTTTATGTTATGTTTGTATATTTTTTTAGTTGGAGAGTCTAAGAAAATAACAATGCTTAAACGAAATTAGGTTATCATAAGTGGTAGTGGGAGTATTAATGAGGGTGGTTAAATTTGTATTGATTTTTTTACTCTTTAGTTGAACGTCTATAAAATAAAGGGGTCCTCTTATATGAGATACAACGATATTCGAATATTTCTATTTAAATTTTTCTTTAAATCTCAATTAATAAGATAGTAAAGAAGTTGCGAACATAACTTTCCTCTTCCCAATCAACCATTTAAATATGTTATAGTATACCTTCTAGTCTGGTAGAGTACCGAGCACTGTGTTATTATTTGAGTAAACATCACTTGGAGAAAAAGTAAAAACCAGTCTTAGTCAGCCATACCGAGGAGATATTTTTTTTTTTTTTTTTAATTCAATTTTCACCCCAAACAAGGCACAGTGCCACTTTGAAGCAGGGGGCTACTATTAGGGAATTAATTAGCGGGGTCATTATGAAGGGAGAAGAGTAGAAAGATGTTTGTTAACATTACACTTGAACTTCTGCATATCATTGCAGTTGGGAAAGCAGAATCCCGGAAGGGAGTTCCAAAGACCCGCAGTTCTGGGGAAGAAACTATTGGAGTAAAAGGCTTTCTTGCACCTAGGGATCTCCACTGTAAAGGGATGAGACTTAGTAGCTTGTCGGGTTTGTCGGGGGTAGTTACGTCGGGGAGGTACAAGTGTTTGCAGTTCGTCAGAGCATTCACCATTAAAGTATTTGTAGAACAGGCAGAGGGATGCAACATCTCGTCGATGGGACAGAGGTTGAAGCCCAGATGACAGTTCAGGACCTATCAGGTTTGCGACTCTTTTTTGAACCCTGTCCAGGAGCGAGAGACAAGCAGCAGATGCACCAGCCCAGATGTGACAACAGTACTCCATACATGGGCGAATGGTTGCCTTATAGAGGTATAGGATACTGGCAGGCGTAAGTAGTTTTCTAGCACGGTAGAGGGAGCCAACCTTCCTTGCAGCAGCCTTGGCAATGCTCTCAATGTATCTATTCCAGTTCATATTCCCTGTAAACGTTAGGCCGAGGAGTTTAAAAGAAGTACTTTCAGGCAATGTGTTCTTGGCCATTGCTATTGGTGGTAGAGAAGGTTTCTTGTAGTTATTGAAGGAAACAAGCTTAGTCTTAGCAGCATTGAATGAGACCAACCATTTTTGTCCCCATTCCACTACGGATTGGAGGTCATCCTCTAGTGTTTCTGCCATTTTCTTGGATATGTGTTCATTTGTTTTCCCCTCATATCTGTTATAGAGAGTGGTGTCATCGGCAAATATACCCATCTCCGAAACAATATTATCAGGGAGGTCGTTTATGAATATCAGGAACAATAGAGGTCCAAGGATAGACCCCTGAGGCACTCCCGCATTTATGTCATATTGTTTGGATGTACGTCCGTCGAGGACAACTTTGATTTTTCTATTACTTAAGAAGGATTTAATTACGTTATGAATTCTTCCAGTGATTCCATATGATCTAATTTTCCTTAGAAGACCATCGTGCCATACCCTGTCAAAAGCCTTAGATATATCAAGGGCCACCGCTCTACCCTCCCCTGTTTTATCCAATGAACGGTATATACGTTCAGAAACTACAGTTAAGATATCTGCTGTTGAACGGGCTTGCCTGAATCCATATTGTTTGTCAGTCAAGAGTTTAGCAGCTGTTAGGTGCTGGACTAGGGCTTTATTAACTAAGGACTCAAATATTTTGGCGAAAAGCGGGAGGAGGCTAATGGGGCGATAATTTAGTGGGTCAGTTCTTTCACCAGAATTCTTGAAGACTGGTACCACAGAGGCGGTTTTCCAGCAGTCGGGAAAACAAGATTCGTTAAGGCATTTATTGTAAAGTTTGGACAGAACTGGAGCAACCTCGGCAGAGCATTTTTTTAATAGCACAGCCGGGATGAGATCTGGTCCACATGCTTTAGAGGTGTCTAGGTTTTTTATAATAGCATGTACCTGAGAAGGGGTGATTTTCAAGTCGTCAAGTGTGGCGTCTGTTCGCAGAGGAAAATCAGGGAGTGAGTGGTGTACCGAGTTCAGTGTGGAGTTTGAGGCTAACCGACTGGCAAGCAGATTAGCCTTGTCAGTTGCCGTGCAAGTAACCTCATGATTGTTTGTTAGTGGGGGAATTATTGACTGTCCATTATTAACTACGCTGTTGTAGATTTTCCAAAAATCCCGGGTTCCTAATTTCTGTGCTTCGATGCGCTTTCTGTTGGGGTGCAAATACTATGTGATTAGTCAGTGTTTACTTATGAGAAAAAGTAACCTCATGCCATGAGATACTTTAGATATTCAATGATAGTGTTTACTAAGCATTCAACATTTCTCCGTACGCATTCAATTACGCCCAATAAGGATTTAATTTTCTTCATAAACATTCAAGTTCTACCCAGTAAGGATTAAGGTTTATTCCACAAGCATTCAAGTTCTGTACATAGGCACACAAGTTCTCTCCATAAGAATTCAAGATCTATCTACAGGTTTTGACGTTCTCTCACAGGCATTCATGTTCTGTAGACAGGCATTCAAGTTCTCTCTATAAGCATTCAAGATCTCTCCACAAGCATTCACGCTCTCGCACAGGAATTAATGTTCTGTACATAGGCATTCGTTCTCTCTATAAACATTCAAGATCTCTCCATAAGCATTCACGTTCGCCCAGAGGCATTCCTGTTCTGTACATAGGCATTACAGTTCTCTCCATAATCATTCAAGATCTCTCTACAGGCATTCAGGCTCTCTCATAGGCATTCATATTCTGTACATAGGCATTCAAGTCCTCTCCATACACATTCAAGATCTCTCCATAAGCATTCACGTTCTCTCACAGGCATTCATGTTCTGCACATAGGCATTCAAGTCCTCTCTATACGCATTCAAGATCTCTCTAGAGGCATCTTTGTTCTCTCACAGGCATACATGTCCTGTATATACGCATTCAAGTTCTCTCCATAAGCATTCAAGATCTCTCCACAGGCAGTCATGTTCTCGCCATAGATATTCAAATTATCTTCATAGGCATTCAAGTCATCTCTATATACGCATTTAAGTGCTCTCCTTAGACATTTAAGCTCCATCCATAGGCATTCACGTTCTGTTTATAGGCATGGACCTTCTCTCAGTGCGCATTCAATATCTCTCTATGCGTGGTCAACTTCTTTCTGTAGGCATTACCTTTCCCGCCTCCCATAGGTGTAAAGTTCTCTCCGTAGGATTCAAGTCTGCTCCATAGACTTTTAAGTTCTCGACATGGGTATCTAAGTCCGCACGATCCGCTTTATTGGCATTCAAGTTCTCTCTGTAGCCATTTAACTTTACTCCATAAATATTTCATTTATCTTCATAGTAATTCATGTTCTCTCTATAAGCATCCAAATCCTACCCCTAAAGTTCTCTCTAGATGCATCCAAGTTTACTGCATACACATTCAAGTTCTCACTGTTACTATTTAAGTTCTATCAGCAGACATTCAAGTTTTCTCTGTGTGGCGAGGCGTACAAAAATACAAAATTTACAAGTTTACGAAAATACCAACAGGATATGCATTTTAAAGCTAAACAAAATGTCGATTAAACAAGTGTGGTTATATTTCCCCGTACTATGGAATTAAAACTTTTTATTTTAATATCAACTCCTACGCTCGATAGACAGAAATATGGAGCAGGCATTGGAACAAGAACTATTCCCAAGGAAATCAGGTGGAAATAGATTCATATGTCGATATTTAATACATTCATATTTTTTATATGAAAGCAACGTATGACATGCTATATTCATAATAGATACCTCGGGGTTAACAACACTTGATCCAAAAAAAGATTATTTAGAAACAGATCGTGGCACATGAAGTATATAATATGTTCGGAAGAAAACAGTGGGAACATGTTTACTGAAAATTAAACAATAAAACCTGCAGGTAAATCTTTACAAAAATATCTTAGAAGCGCTAATTTGAGATTATTTGGCCAAACTATTAATAAGGCGTGTATGGAAATGTACAGGTGAAATCAATCGAGCGCACATATCTTATCTTTGAGATATATATTTCTGTATCTAAATATAATCATTTTCCCAACTTATTTACTACAAAGTATATCAGTTAAGAGTCACAAGTATTGCCATTGCTTGTTCTACGAGTAAAATTACATAATCTGTGGCATAGCTGTTAAGAATTAGTTCGTACATAACTCATAAAACAAGACTCCATACTATTGTATTGTCGTTATTGATTATATAGAGTAATACGACTTAGTAAGTATTATCTAATTGTCATACGTTTTTGGACACACTATGTAATTTTTAAGTACGGCATAATCACGTTGACCCACCGGTTCACGTTTGGCTACCGAAGTTAAGCAACGTTGAGCCTGTTCAGTACTATATTGGGTGACTATTTGAAAATTCAAGGTGCCGTATATACGCTCAGATTATCTCGGCATTGATTCTAGTCGTACGGACGGCCCTGTCGGTGGGGCATTAGAATACACCGACTGCCCCCCTGCAGAGGGTAAAAGTCCCTCAATGGGGGTCCTGGATATGACCTTAAACTATATCCAGTGGTGAGGTCCCAGCTTGTGGGCTTTGGGGAGTGTGGAGCCACCCTTTAATTACCATTGCTCCCAGGTCCACTCTGACCCGGAGTGGTAGTACCTGTTCGAGTTCCAACTATGGGTTAAATAGAAATTTACTTGAAAACAACAAATATATTCTATTAAAAAATTTTTCTTTAAAATCTTTGGATTCGGCATTAAATAACCCGAAAAGGGTTGATATGCCGTAAAACAAAAACAACCAACCAACCAACCACTCTAGTCGTACGGAACTTCTCTTTGCAACTGGACTCAATCAATTCCAATTCAGGAGATGTGTGGTAGGTGATTGCGCAACCCTTGCCTCTCAATTTCATGCGCAGTTATCCTTACAAAAGGTTTTTCATTGTCTTTCGAGACTGAACGGAGGCTTCAATTTCTATGTAATTTTTAAGGAAAAACGGAGGAACGCTTTCTATCAATGCTCCCAGTAATATTGTTAGATACTAGAGGGTATTTGGAAAATATGCAATAACGGGGAGGGGGGGCTGATAAATACACCACCAGCTACTAAACAAATGTGTGACTCGTTTAATAAATTTGACATAACAGCTTTTGCGTAAAACAACTTTTTCACGCGTAACTCAATGGCAAATATCAGTAATATTTTAGCGGTCTTTAATTTTTTTTTTATTTATTAATAAACTGTCTATGAAAAAGGCTTTGGGAAACAAAACTTAATTAACTCAGTGTTTGTAAAATAATATGCTTATATTGAGATATTCATCTATTAAGGCTGACTTTAGAAGAAAATAAAGATAACGAGAAAGCAATAAATAAAGCCACGGAACCGACAAATATAATCAATAACAAATTACAAAATAAAACAAACAATTTTCCAAGCCGATGGCTAATTTTAATTAAAAATTGCTGTTGCTTTTTGTCGGTATGTACTATATGAATTTTCAGAAAATACATTGTATAATGAAGACGTACCACTGTGATATATAAGATTGAGAAGAAAGTTATTGCGAAATTTTTAATTTTGTTTTTTTTTTACATGGAAGTCACTACTTAGTAAGACCTGGAAGCCACTCGAGGATAAGAGTTATTACGTGTACAGTAATCAATGGGATAGTAGTAATCGTTAGTATTGGAGATTTGATAAAGTGTCTTACTTACAAATGATGTATTTTTAAAAAGTTATTGTTATTATACCTTTACTGTATATATCACTAGCATGGGTGCCCAGCGTTGCCCAGGTGTGAGGTGTATGCTAAGCAAAATAACAAAACAAAAAAAAACGGTCAATTTTTTAAACTTTGGCCCCTATTATGAACCCTTAACATTTAACATTTAATATTTAGGGCTCTAATCAAGTTATAAATTTAGAGCCATGTCTAAGAAACCTATATCTAAAATTTCACGTGTGTAGGTCCAGAATTGTCGGAGGAGTTTGGTAGAGTTCTCAAATGTCAAATCGTTGAACTTTGACCCCTTAACAGCCAAATTCCTGGCCGAAAACCGATCACAGCGACTTTCCAAATCTCAGTATCCTGTATATAAAATATCGAGTGTGTAGACTAAAAATTGACAAAGTTATTGCGTGGGGAAATGTATACAGACAGACACACACAGACACACAGACACGTTCACTTTTTATAGATATATACATTTTACAATCGTTTGAATTACATTCGTTTTGAAACACGTATGTCTTTTCAGAATGCTGTATACATACTGGAAAAAAAGCAAATTCTCACAATTTTTATATCTAAATTTACTCTACACCGAAAATCTGTTCAAATAGTTCACGATATCAACGAAGCGTTTGGCCCGGGAACAAACAACTACACAGTGGTATTTAAATAAATTTTGTGGTGGCGACGAGAATCTAGGAGATGGATATGATGAGCGTAGTGGTCGACCATCGGATGTTGACAACAATCAATTAAGCGCCATATTTGAAGCCAATCCACGCACAAGTGTTCAAGAACTTGCTTCTAAATAAGACGTAACGTATACGATGATTTTGAACCACTTGAGAATGATTATCAAGACAAAAATTGGTAAATAGGTGCCCACGAGTTTAAGAACAACCAAAAGAAACGCCATTATGAAGTGTCATCTTTCCATTCTTTACACAACAACGTTTCTCGACCGGTTTGCGACTTGCTATGGAAAGAGGGTTCTTCACGACAACGGGCGACGCTTAGCTCTGTGTTTAGAGGCCGACGGAACTCCAGGACATTTTCCAAAGCCATAGTTGCACCAGAAGAACGTCATGCTGACTGTTTGGGGGTCTGCGACCGGTCTCAGCCATTAAACAATTACAGTCGATAGGTACTATAAACACATTGATGAAATGCATCAGAAACTTAGGTAACCGCACTCAGCATTAGTCAAGAGAAAAGGCCCAATTCTTCTCTACGATAATGCCCGACCGCATGTCTGACTCTGAAAAAGTTGAACGAATTGAGCTACAGATTTCTTTGTCATCCGCTATAGTCTTCTGACCTTTCACATACGGACTACTCTTTTTCCAAGCATCTCTACAACTTTCTGGGTGAAAAAAAGCTTCAAAAACCTAACCGATATCAAAAACGCCTTTCAGCGACTTCATCGTCACCAAAACGGATGATTTTTACGTTAAACATAGGGGACAGATTCACTTTTTATACGTTGACAAAAATGTATCTATTTTGCTTATTTCGATCAATAATTCTTTGTTTGGTCCTAGATGTGTTCATTCAAAAGTTAAAAACCGCAAGAACTTACATATAAAACTGATAGAATATATATATATATATATATATATATATATATATATATATATATAAATACACACACACACAGGGTGACGCATAAAGAAACAGAAGGCATTCAATTGTTTATCTGAGCATTTTTTACAGTCAACGGAGAATAAAAGGCCAAAGACCCTAGTGTTTTGATGTGATGTTTTGAATATAATAAACTAGTTATGACCAAAGTGTAATTTCATTCGAACAAAACACTAAGAAACGGGGCCTAATTAGAGTGGGGACCCGTTTTTCTGGGTCACCCTGTATATATATATATATATATATATATATATATATATATATATATATATATATATACATATGTGTGTGTGTGTACTTGCAAAAGCCACAACCACAAGGAGAAAGATAACATCATATTTGTATTTTTCTCGCATTATACAACTGTTTCGCCATCAACTACATAATGTTAAATTTTATGTCATTTACAAATTTTCGTGGTAAACATCTCATCAGGTAAGTTGAAAAATACAGGGTTAATACATATCTTAACATATTTTCATTCTGTTATTCACTTTATTACGCAGTGTGTACGGTCTCATTGTGATTTTAATGAATCCACAACCGGTGTTGGAGAAATATTTTTATGCCCCCCCTATTGTCATATATCTGTTCTAAAATTTCGGCGAGGATTGCTAAATCTGGACTATTTTGAAACCGAACAAGATTCTGAATTAATGAGGTTTATGGTTTATTAAGTTAATTTAATTTTTTATGTTTTATTTGGTTGACATTGGCTAATAGATTTTAATATATTAAGCCTTTGGAATAATCTTATATATATATATATATATATATATATATATGTATCATATATATATATATATATATATATGTATCATATATATATATATATATATATATATATAATCATTTACTATAATAATTATTTAATACCTACAGACAGTAGTGCTTCATCCTTTCGGAAATCATCAATGCATGGTGTCACGATTAACACCAGTCGATAGATTCGAACCCGGCAACAAAAGTCATTACTGGCTTTATTAGTAAATATCTAATCCATTTGGCCACCGTTAACGCGAAAAATACTGTTGAAATTTAAACATTTATTTTTTAATGTTATTAGCGTATTTCAAAGTGATCTAATCATTATATGATTATCTGCATATGAGAACTAAAAGTGCTCAATAATAAGAAACGAGTTTGTTTTTTTTTAAAGAGGATGACAAAATTATTTACTAAAATGATTATTAAATACCTACAGACACTAGTGTGTCATTCTTTCGGGAATCATGAATGCAAGGTGTCTCGATGTACACCGGTCGATAGATTCGAACCTGGCATCAAAAGCCATCACTGATTTCATTAGCAAGAACCTAATCAGTTTGGCCACCGTTAACCTCGACAGCTACTGTTAGAATATAAACAATGTTTTTTTTTTAAATGTCAGAGTGATCTAATCATAATATAATTATCTACCCTAGCAGTAAATTCTTAAATGTGACAATTAAAATCATTTTTTTACATGGGGGTCATCACTTATCAAGGCCCGAAGGCCACTCAGGGATAAGGGTTATTGCGTGTATCAGTGAGATAGTATTGTAGTAATCATTAGCATTGGGGGTTTTGATAGAGTGTCTTACTTAAGGGGGAGGTTTGTCAGGAGTTTGTTTATGTTGGACTTGAAGACGTCCAAGTTGTAGTCAGGTGGGAAACAGGCAAGCGGCAGAGAGTTCCACTGGTGTGCAGTTCTAAGAAAGGAGCTTTTCTCATGGAATCTACGTTTTGATTTAGGCACAGATAAAGAGTGGGGAAAATTATTGACAGTAGTTTCAGCCAGACGGGTATTTTTCGTGAAAGATTGGCGAGGGGGGACGAGGGATTGGAGCTCAGACGAGCACCTGCCATGGAAATAACGATAAAACAAAGACAGACTCGCAACGTCTCTTCTGTGGGAGAGAGGTTGCAGCGAAGAGAAAAGGGCATCCCCCTATTAAACCACGAAGTCTATTTTGTACTCTGTCAAGGCAGGATATGCTGTTTTTAGCAGCTCCTGCCCAGATGTCGCAGCAGTACTCCATCCGTGGACGTACTTGGCTTTTATACAAATAGAGAATTGCATCAGTAGTGCGATATCTTCTGGAGCGTTAGAAGGATCCCACCATTTTCCTAAACCCTGTATATCACTCTTGTTGAAATGAAAAAAAAACTTACTTTGCTATCAAATAATTATAGATTTAAAGATAAAGTTACTGATAGTACAATGAAAATATTGAAAAGGGTAGAAAATAAACATAGTTAAAGGCAGCTTGCAATTTATGTCTTAACAAAAAATAAATAAATAAATAATTACATTTCGCCGAGGAGAAAGTTCTGAAACAAACATAATGAATTTCCATTAATTGCCAATTTACTTATATATAATCGAACGGTTAATATTCTGAATCAACAGATGAGAATTATATCTAAGAAAAACTCAGATTATCTTTTAATTTTATGCCAGCGAATAGGTACGCACCAGTATGTGTAGGTACAGCATACTAAGACTATGTACTTAAACATATGCGTATACATACCTTGAGTTTATACGTATATGTATGCCACTTCTCATGTGGAGGTACCAAGATGGTTAAAGGGAAAATTATTCCCAACTCGCATTTAGGTAAAAATGCACTTTCGTAAATATTTGAATTCATCGTATCGCAAAAACAAAACAAAAAAAAAAACATCTATCCATCTATCTCTCTCTCTCTCTCTCTCTCTCTCTATATATATATATATATATATATATATATATATATATATATAAGTAGGTTGTAGTTTGCTTGAAGCATTGTTGAAGAAAATTATAAGGTAAAATTAAAAGCCAAGAACAATGCGAGATTTTTTTTTTATATAGAGTAAAATTAAATGCAAACAAAAGAAATAAAGTTCTTTTTTTTTGTTGTTTGTTTTTTCTTTTTCACACAAATTTTAACTCTAAACAACAGTAAAGCGTTAACGGTCCCCTTTATAAAATCTCTTGGTTAATATCCCGCCTACTTAAACCTCTACTCTCTACCTTCCCAGCCCATGTTAATAGTTCCAACCAAGTAATTAACAGACTCAACGATCTACCACACCATCTACTCAAACTATACAGATACCCATTTAGCCTAGACGTCGTTTCTTTATACACCTCCATTCCTGCACATCCATCCATTAATCTCATGGCAGACATTATAGCATCTAAAAACCCACAATGCTTCGGAATTACTCCAGGAGATCTCTTACAACTCCTCCGTATTATAGTAGACAACACTTACTTTACTTTCCTACAAAACACGTTCAAACAAGTATCTGGACTACCCATGGGCTCCAGTCTATCCGGTATTCTTGCTATTGCTTATATGGACAAACTCGAAAGACACACCCTTAGTACCTGCTATTCTTATCTCCTTTTTACTAGATATATCGATGACATTTTAATTATCACATACTCCCGCGAAGAAGCTATTAACATTTTCCACAAATTCAATAACGCCGACCCAAACTTAACATTTACTATAGAACACCCAGACTCTTCGGAATCTCTTTCTCTACTTGATTTTAAAATACAAATAAAAAAAAATGGTGCCATATGCACTGAATTCTACAGAAAACCCGCCAGCAAACGCCTCTTCGTACATTTCAAATCTGCGCTACCTCTCAAGGACAAACTAAACTACGCACATGCCGAAATCTCACGCATACAAGACAAATGCACTAACATCTCCGACAAACATACACACACTAACAATTTCCTACAGACCCTCTCACTAAACGGCTACCCTAATACGATCCTATCCTCACTTAAAAAGAAAAAACGCAACACCCGACCCTTCTCTAACAATTGTTTTCTAAAACTACCCTTCCTCAGTGACAAAATCTCATCTTCAATCCGAAAAGCCATCCGCAGCGAGGGGCTCAACATTCAACTCATCCACACTGGATCTACTTTAAGACAACAGCTCAACCGAAAACATCCATCGCATACACCTTCCCCTTGTTCACTCTCTAATTGCCCAATATCACACACAGGTTTATGCTTTAAGAACCACGTTGTTTACGACCTACAATGCGCTAAATGCAGTGCATCTTACATCGGAAGCACTACCAGATTGCTTCATCACCGCATTAAAGAGCACTTAAACACTACTGCTTCGTCGTTCTATAAACATATTCGCACTTGCATTAATTCAGAACCAGATTTTCACATCAACATTCTTGCTTCTTCAAGAAACGTAGGTCAACTTCGTATCCTCGAATCTTTAATTATTTCAAAAAATACTCCCACACTAAACAATAGACTGGAATTGAGCTCCGCTTTTATAATATAAGTTTAAAACATAAGAAAAACAATAATTAAAAAAAAAAAAAAAAAAAAAACTTGCTTGAATAGTCATCTCCCTTGATTCACAAACGCAACAAGTATTGCAAACATCAACTGATTTATTTTAACGTTCTCCTAACGTCATTTTTTGTTCTATATTTCGCGGTATCACGTGGCAAACTCTTCGGCTACTTTTCCAATTTTGAACACTCTTCCGCTGTCTTCTCTTGAAAATGGACTAATAAGTCTGAAATATATTGAGATTTATATCACCATTGAATACAACAGAAAAAAAAAATTACTGTTGTTTAGAGTTAAAATTTGTGTGAAAAAGAAAAAACAAACAACAAAAAAAAGAACTTTATTTCTTTTGTTTGCATTTAATTTTACTCTATATAAAAAAAAAATCTCGCATTGTTCTTGGCTTTTAATTTCACCTTATATATATATATATATATATATATATATATATATATATATGTATATATAGTATTTATATATAATATACATACATATATATGTATATACAAGGTGGAAGGATAAAATTGTCGCCATAGAAAAGAAGGCACGATTCCATTTCCGTTTGATGAAAACCGATTTTCTGTTTTTGTTATAAACCCTCTACTAATTTATCAGTTTTGTACAAATTCCAAGAGCCTTCTATTATATCGGAAAGTGATACAATGTTCAACGAACGAGATCGGAGATACGTCGCTTTATAACCCATACTCCCTTCCGGACCATTGGCAGCACCTTTAATATGAGAAACGCTTGAGGACACCTATCAACGAAATATCCGACCATGGTTATGGTGGTTGGTGTGGTTTCAAGTGAAGGTCGCATTATCCGACCACACATCTTCGAAGTCTGCTTGAAAGTAAACACCAAAGTGGACTTCGATGTGAAGAGGAGCGTGGGGATCTCTTGGTAAAATCAGGTGGCCGCTGAAATACACTGAGTGTGGCAGCAATACTCAGCGCCGGCCACAAGTCCAAAGGGACCCGGGCTTGACTTTCAAAAAAATGCTACGACTTTGTACTCTTTTCTCACTAACCCTCTCCTCCCTCGATCTGAACCTCCTAGACTATTTTGCCTGGTCATACGTTGAAACATCACCTACATGACCTTACACAACACCCAATGTCAGTCTTATCGCCGCTGTCCCCCGTTTATTCGCCGAACTCCCGCCGACGCTTGTGGAAAAAGCATGCTCCCAGTTCCGGACCACTATCGAAGCGGTAATTGAGACTGAAGGCGGCTACATCGAGTATATAATTACTTTTTTCAATAAAAGTTTTAAAATAAAGCTGTTGTGTTGTTTTTCCTTAGGTCGACACTTATATCGTTCCTCCCTGTGTGTGACTGTGTCTTTTTAGCTGCTGTGTGCATGTATTATTGTAACCTCTATTCGGGTTCAGATGTATACATTTTCGGATAAGTAGAGCGATTACTATTACGTTTATGTAGTATATAAGTTTCAATAACCTAGTTTGTGTTGCGTGCATACATACGAGTATATGCATTTGCTCCTGTGCTGAGTAATGCCTTATATATATATATATATATATATATATATATATATATATATATATATATATATATATATGTGGGGGGGTACAGGAAAAAGGGGCGTCCCCTTTTCCTGTAAATAAAAAGAACATTAGATAAATGGAAAATGAGATTAGAATAAGCCGAGACTCGAACCTTGTAAGCAAGGTTCAGAAATAGATTGAGAAATTGGAATGTTAGACTTTCGCTATTGTTAAATTCCATATAAAATAGATATTGTTTGCATTGTAAAAAGAATTTGATTGTTCGTTCTTTTATGAAAACCGAATAAAAAGCTCAGCTAAAAAGAATAAACAATACAAATTAAAAATATAGGTTAGGTTAAAAATAGAGTAGTTGAGAATTCTTTGTTTGCAGAAGTGTGTTTTGTAAACGGTGCTTAGCCACGTGAGTTGGTCACGTTTTGGACCCACACATCTGACGTCATAGCGAAAAGAGAATTCTCAATATAGGAGCTAGTTTTAGTCAGATCCAAGGAGTCGCCAGTCGAGCAGAGGAGGCAGAACAGTTGAGTCTGCTCATCAGAGAGAGAGAGAGAGAGAGAGAGAGAGAGAGAGTTTGAGTCAGGGTCCTTTAGAAACGAAGGAAAGAACATTAAACTATGTAGATCCCGAATTTGAATTCCTGACGTCATCATCATTTCGACCGGTCAAATGAAATAAAGAATCATCATCGATATTTGTAACTGTCTGTCTTCGTGTCGTCATTCAACAATTGAAGGTAATGTGTTAATCATCTTTATATGAACTTTGTATAACCCTCTTCCAAGTAATGTGTCCCTCTCTTTTTCTGTAATTTTTCAATTTTTCGAATTGTTGTTCTTATTCCTCATTCAAATTTGCACAGCAAAGTTCCATAGTCGCCTTCGTCAATGTTTTTTTTTCTTTTGATGTTTTTTGCAAGTACTTTCAACTGAGTTTAATCAGTCGTCTTTACGCAAGTTTTTAAATTACTGTTTCGTTTAAAATATGGAAGAATTTACATGCTTCAGTTAAAATTATATCAAAATTTCTGGAACTAGTGAAGACAATAATCTAATGATTATGATATTGTATCCATATATAGTATTAATTTCAAAAGTAAACAATGCATATGCCGCTGGTGACATCAGCTATAATGGAACTCAGTACATATAGCGTTTCTGCCTTAGACGTTAATTTTTAAAACCTTGCTAGAAATAACGCCATGACGTTAAAATTTGAGATGCTGATAATCAAATTCAGATTTTTTGTATATATATATATATATATAAACAAACAAAATCAACTGGATTGTACGATCGTTTCGGAAACGATGTTCATTTTATAAAAAATTGACAACAAGTATTATAATAATTTGACAAATGCTTTGTCCTTTAAAATATATTCTCCTCATCAGCAAAAATAGGGGTGGTGAGAAGTTAAAGACACCAAAATAATACTAGCATTTTAGACGTGAGTAAGGCAGATATCCCTGGAACTATTCAAAAACAAAATAAAATAAATGTACCTATTGAGCTTATTATTATATATCTACAGTAGAATGGCCACTGTTTTCTTTTTGAAGTATTAATACATTTAGTAATACATTAAAATAAACGCTGCTCGTTAGACTCCAGGTCTAATTCCCTCTAAAATTATATATATATATATATATATATATATATATATATACAATCCTGGTCAAAATCATAAGACCATTTAAGAAAGTAAGCGTTTGCGCATATTACCGAATTTTTAATCAAACAAATGGTAGAAACCATTGCCAAAATGGGAAATATGATGGAAAAAAATGAAATGTATATGTATATGTATGTATATATATATATATATATATATATATATATATATATATATATATATATATATATATAGGATGTTGAAGGTAAACAAACTTAAATATATCAGAATAAATATTTATCTCGTGCGGCGAACTTTTTTATAAGTATTTATTTAAAGTACCCACGTTATTTAAGAAAAAAAAACGTTTACTGACCTTATATCACCCAGTCACAATATTTGGGAAAACTAATTTACCTATGGGAAAAGAAATAAATTCATTGCCCAAAATATCTACCTCACATTAAGGTAAATACGTTTCAGAATCGTGCTCTTGTGCGGATTTCTGTTTTCCGCTCTAGATTTATTTGCTTTTAGAAAGCTCCACGCGGACCTAAAGAATTCTTTCTTTGTCACGTCCGATGTCGAGTCGTGAAATATCGGTGCGTGATTGTTATTGAATACCATTTACGGAGAGAATTATGCTTACAAACGTTTATCATGTTTTAGATAAAGTCGGATTTTCAAAGACAGTAAAAGAAAAACTAAGCTGGAAAATCATTTTTCTTCCTTTCCTATGAGCATTTATTATTGTTACCAAAGAGTAATTTTCACGTGAGTTCGTAAATAAATAGAATCTATGATTTCTATGCAATTATATTAGTAAAAGGACGGAGTATTACTTACTCAGATTATTTTTGTACTCTCAATCTCCCATATTTCACCGGCTCAAATATTTTATAGTATTAAATTAGCGGCAACAATCGTTATTTTTTAGCTATCGTATTTTACTATTTTCCTACGTAGCCAACTCTATTTGAATAATAACGACGCATTTTTTTTATTCAATCCTTATGTTTTCAGTGATTCAGTGGCTATACGTTTATTTCTAAGGTTTATGAAACGCTTGACTAATCATCCGTTCTACATTCAACATGGCGTTATTACTGTTTATCTATTAACCAATACGAATTTGTAACAAATTATTTGTTTATAGACAATTATTGTACCGGTCGTATATTACAAATAATCATGCGTTCAATAAAATAGGTGTCGCAATCTAACATCGTTTACAAGTTGATAATTGCTACGTTTGCGTGTTTTTTCCTCTACTGGTTTAGCCATTTAGTTGCTATTACATGCCATTTGTATTTCTTTACCTTTTCTTCAGACCATACAAAGCCAATACGGAATTGTATGTAATTTACTTGAATGTGTACTCAACAGATACTTAATCGGCTTAATTTAAGATTGGGGGGGCGGACTTGTTATTGATTAAGACTTATACTACTAAGACGACTATCATTCCTCACAATAATTTAAGTAATAATAATAACAATAATAACGATAATAATAATAATAATAATAATAATGACAATAATAAAAATGATAATAATAACAATAATAATGATAATAAAATAATAATGATAGTAATAACAATAATAATGAAAATAAAACAATAATGATAATAATAAAAAATATAATAGCAATAATAACAATAATAATAATAACAACAGTAATAATGATGATAATAATAACAATCAAAATGATAATAATTACAATAATAATGATAATAATAACAATAATAACAACAATAACAATAATTGTAATGATAAAATAATAATAACATTAATAATTATAATTATAATAATAATAACAATAATAATAATGATATTAATAATAGCAATCATAATGAAAATAATTATAATAATAATAATAATAATAATAATAATGACTATAATAACAATAATGATGATAATAATAATAACAATAATAATGATCTAATATAAATAATAATAATGATAAAAATAATAATAACAATAGTAATAATAATGATAATGATTACACTAATACCAATGGTAATGATAGTCACAATAATAACAATAATAATGATAATAATAATAACAATTAACATTATTATATAAACAATAAGCATAATAATCATAATAAGAACAATAATATCAATGACAACAATATATTATTTTATATTAATACGATAGTGGGTGTGTTCTTATGTGTATCACGCTTACATCCGAGTCGTTTAATTGTTATGTTGTTCTATTTCTTGTCATAAATAATTTTATCATGAATTCTTCCTAAGTTTTGGTTTCGGTTTCGACTATAGGTGATGGCACTTAAATCATCTATTTTTTATAAATAATTTTTTCAAGAATTCTTCATATGTTTTGGTTTCGATTATAGCTTAAGTAAATCAAGTTATACACACACACATATATATATATATATATATACTAGCAAATGTACCCGTCGTTGATTGGGTTCAAAAACAGCCTACAGAAAATGGACTCTGATTTATGAAAATCTGTTATGAAAAGGAAGGGATGTAAATTTGGGTTGAATTTGGGGGTATCAAAACCAAAGCAAAATATGATCAAAGTAAAATAAAATAGATAAACCCCATAATTTATTATACCATACCTGTTCACTCTGAAACACTTATGACAATATTCTGTGGATCTATATAAAAAAAACTTGTAAAACTTTGTGATATATTTCCATTCTATAGAAGTCAGGTGCGAACGAACACCCCATTATTTTCTTAAACCATATTTCTCCAAACCAAAACATACTTATCCAAAGTATACTTACGCAGATAGATATGAAAAGTCTTTATTAAAGTTTATGCCTATTTCCCTTCTATGGAAGCCAGGCGCGAACGCAGTCCCCACAATTTTATCATACACTCCCTATTTAAGTTAAAACATACTTATCAAAGTATTATTATGTACATCTATATCAAAAACACTTGTAAACGTTTTTGTTTTAATTTTTAAAGTTTTTGACTTCCATACTTTGTGGACCAGGCGCGAACGCAGACCCCACAATTTAAATGAGCCATCGTTCTGCAAGATGAAACATAGCCATCCCTGTGTCTCGATAATCTTCTATCATTATATGTAACACACACATTCAGCTTTATATATATATATATATATATATATATATATATATATATATATATATATATATATATAAGTTTTTATTTCGGTTTCGATTCAAGCTAATGCGCCCAAGACATATATATATATATATATATATATATATATATATATATATATATATATATATATTTAAATCGCAACTTTATAATATATAAGAATCGATAGAACATTAACTTCTGCAAGAATTAAAATACCATATTTAAGCGTACTTTACAATCGGGCTTTACCGGGCGTTCGTGCTAGCTTAGATAAATACTTCTGCAGTTTTAATAAAAGAGCAACAATAATATCAGATCGTTTTCATTTACACTGAACATCTACACAATGCCAACATGCCAACATCCATATATTACGTATGAATTAGCCCCTGTGTGGAATTTCCACATGTACCGCTAGTAATAATTATAATAATAGCAATTATAATAACAAAAAATAATAAAAATTCTACAATAATAATTACAGTAATAATAGTATAAATAATAAGGAAAATTATAAAAACAATAGTAACAACATTAATAACAACAATAATAATAGCAATGATAATAATAATAATAATAATAATAATAATAATAATAATAATAATAATAATAATAACTAGCGGGACCTATAGAAATTCCACAGCAGCATTTTTCATATGTAATATATTGTTGCTGGGCATGCTGTGAGCGTTATGTTCAGCATGGATGAAGGCACAATCATATTATTCAAGTTTTTTTTATTAAAACTGTATCGCCCCCATACTAAAATAATTACTTTGATATATTTCCTGGACTGATTCTTTCATTATAAACACACGGGCCAATTAACTCACATTTTATCATTTTTCATAATTATTTAATATGTTACTATGTTCAATAATAATTGTTCATAATTTCAACTCACATTATCGCCCCTCCCTTTACTAAAATATTAAATTTGATATATTGTATCGGCTGATTATTTTATAAAAAAAACACAATTATCAATTAACTCACATTTCATCATTTTTAATAATTCTTGGATATGGTACTAATTTTGACAATAATTTTTCATCATTTAAACCCACCATATAACACACCTTACTAAAATAATAACTTTGATATATTATCTAGGCTGATTATTTCATTACACACACATAAATTAACTCACATTTCATAATTTTTCGTAATTCTTGGATATGTTACTAATTTCGACAATTTTTTTTTTATAATTTGCACCAACGTTGTCGCCCAACCTTACTAAAATAATAACTTTGATACATTTGCTGGACTGATTATTTCATTACAAACACACTAATCAATTACCCTCCATTTCATCATTTCTCATAATTCTTGTGTATGTTACTAATTGCGATAATAAATTTTCATAATTTATACCCACATTACCGCCCCCTTATTAATAACAGAATAACTTTGAAATATTGTAAGGGCAAATCACATTTAATCATTTTTCATAATTCTTGGATATGTTACTTATTTTGAAAATCATTTTCATAATTTTAACCATCATTTTCACCCTTCCCTATTTACTAAATAATACCTTGTTATATATTGTATAGGCGGATTATTTCCTTACAAACACATTAATCAATTAACAAATATTTCATCATTTTTCATAATTCTTGGATATGTTACTAATTTCGGCAATAATTTTTCAGAATTTAAGCCCTCCTTATCTCCTTCCCCTTACTTATATGATAACTTTGATATACTGTCTAGGCTGATTATTTCATTATAAACACACCAATCAATTAAATAACATTTCGTCATTTTTCGTAATTCTTGGATATGCTAAAAAGATACATTAAATAATGTAATGCCTAAATAATAAACTGTTTCGGGCATTTACGGACCGACTTTATATCTCAAACCCACTGCTAAAAATATACATGAAATAATGTAATGTCTAAATAGTAAACTGTTTCAGTCATTTCTGGAACTGAGTTATAATCCCCACCCTACTGTTGAAAATATACATGAAATAAGGTAATGTATAAATCGTAAACTTTTTCAGCCATTTCTGTGACTGACTTCTAATCTCCCATCCTACTGTTAAAAATATACATTGAATAAAGTAATGTCCAAAACCTAAATGGTTGCAGCCATTTCCGGAACCGACTTTATATTTCCCACCCCAATGTTAAAAATATACATTAAATAAAGTAATGTGTAATGCGTAAACGGTTTCACCCATTTTCGGGACTGATTAAATATCCCCCACCCCACTGTTAAAAATATACATGAAATAAAGTAATGTTTAAATCGTAAACGGTTTGAGTAATTTCCAGGACTGGCTTCATATCCCGTAACCCACTGCTTAAAATATACTTTAAATAAAGTAATGTTTAAATCATAAACTGTTTCAGCAGCTTTTCGAAAGTAATACATAAAAACATTAACACGGTTAGGGATTAGGCAACCATTGCTTCAACATGAATTTCTGAGTGTAGTATCAGTTTCAGCATTCCAGTGACTTAAATTCCCCCTTTTTTGGTCTTGGTTAATGGAGAAGAAATCCTTCATTACTGATACAATTTTTAGTTTTGTTATTGACCAGAGTGCCTCTTTTGGGGAGCTGGTATCCCCCTAAATTTTTAACCGACCTCATGTCCAATTCCGCCCTTGTGGGGAGGCAAGTAAACAAAAACAAATATGCAGAACGGACATTTTCCAAGGCATTTTATAATTAATCAGAAGTGACATTTCCAGAGCATTTTGTAATTAAATCAGAAATAACTTTTTCAAATTACATTTTAATATTAAAACTTTGTTACATTAAACATAGTACCTTTTCACAATGCCTGCCCATGGGGCAGATTTAGACACCGGGGTCGTTTTTTAACGTGGAGAAAAAATTGTCTTAGTCTTCCACCGAGAGAGAAGAAATTGAAATATAGCACCTGAAGAACAGATACTACACTTTGATCTTTGCCAAACGGCCAAAAAAGACAAATCATTTTTATTAGCTTTGCCTCAACAGCGACACCAATTTATTTTTAATATTTTATTTCAAGGGTGATAATAGGGTTTATTTGGAATATTCCACTTTCCTTTTTTAGGAATGCACAGCATGATAACGGACGGCGCGATAATCGTAATAATATAATGATAATAATAAGAACACAATGAAAGTGCTTAGTGGTTGGACGATGATAAAATAACATACAATATAAGTTAAAGCAACTACAAGATGTGGTGAAAGTGAGCAAGGAAAAGATGAGCAAAAAAACTTTACAAATTGCATTAAAGTTTGCAGCTCAAATCGACGGGATTTTGGCAGATTTATTAAGAACGCGTGGAAGCACAATATTACGCTAGAAGGGGGCATTGTTACGTGCAAGAAAATGTTTAGTGGTAGACACACAACACACATTGCAAAAAAAACTAAAAAAAAAGAAGTTAAAGAGAAAAATAAAAGAGTTTATTGAACATATAAAAACAAACTATAACATTAAAACAAATATTTACAAGATAAAGAGTGCAAGGGAGGTAAATCTGGTTTTTGGTTTATCTAGGTTTTTCGCGATGTAAGCTATATCCGAGTTTTTTTTTTAATTTTATTTTATTTATTTTTATAAAAAAATATCCTAGTTAGAGAAATAATAAAATATTACTTTAGTGAGAATGTAAAATCAGAAAACAAATATTTACCAAGAGTCCAATTCCTTGCAGCAGGAGATTAGCCGGACTCATAAGTAGTTAAAAGGTCGCCACCACATAGCGTTCCTTCTCAGAGCTGATTTAATAACTAAAATTACAACGCTGTTAGTTTATATTTATAGGGGTCGTAAGTGGAACATTCTATAAATTCAAGAAGTGATAACTAAGGCTTGCAACATTCTGGAGCTTTCAGAAAATAATATTTTTCTGATCTATTTTTAGAACCCTCCAAATACGCGCGAAAAGAATCTTTTTTTTATTTTCTAGTGTATTTTAATAGTAAAAGTTTTATATTATTATAAATCATATCTGTGTTATATCATTATACTATTAAGTTTATATTAGTATTTATATTTAAAGATTATATATTTATTTTATACTTATATTATATTTTTTATTATTATTTATATAAGAAATTGTAATTTCTTCATATTTTAAAGAGGACACGGTCCTTTCATGACATGCATAAAATTATGATTACGATTACGGGCCCATCTCCTGTTTTCCATGGTGTGAAAACTGCTGACAGACATTTTGACAGATGAGATGTTCAAATATCTGAAACAGCGAGATATCTCACCAGAATAAAGAAGACGAGGGATTTTCCATGGTGACAACTTATTACCTTAGTTGTTTTTTTAGTATGGTGCCCTTGTCGTTCATATTATAAAAGGTAAATACGTGTTATCAATGTGAAAAGAAGGCGTACAGGGTACGTTTTATTACTTATGGATTACTTAAGTTGTATGCAATTAACGTAGATTTGTTAAGGAAACATTACTGAAAGTGACGCAATACAGTTTTCGAATCAGGAAGATTAATCTACTTAGAAATTATGAATGTTTATAAAACTTAATAAGTTGAAATGAAAAAGATAATACAGAAGAATACGATTGGTTTTTAGGTAAACATAGACAGTAGGTGTATTTCGATATGGGGGGGGTATTATCCAATGGAAACAAAATGAGGTTAAAGATAGTTACAGATATACAAAGAAAACTATGACGATAAATGGAGCTCTTAATTCTAAGAGTGATGTCCATAGGTTATATGTGAAATGAAAAGAAGGGAAAGGAGGACAAATGTGTACATGAAGATAAAATACTCTGGAAGTTCACATCTCAAACTGTGATTTGGTTAGTTGTTTTTGTTTTACGGCATATCAACCCTTTTCAGGTTATTTAATGCCGAATCCAGTTATCTTGCAGGAAATGTGTTTAATATATTACATTTATTTTTTTAAAGTCAGTTCCTATTTAATCCATAATTGGGACCTTAGCAGGTATTATTACTCCGGGTCAGAGTGGACCTGGGAGTAATGGCAATTAAAGCGTTGCTCCAAACTCGCCACAGCCCGCAAGCTTGGTCCTCACCATCGGATATAGTTTAAGGTCATATCCAGGACCTCTGCAACTGTGAGGAAAAGCGTATAAAGAGGGTGTCAAATTTCGAAACAAACAAGAGAGCAAACTAATAAGAAGCACGTCAATAATACAAGTTGAATGAGAGCAAATTACATTGTAGATTCAGTAGAGGCAGTTGAGCGATAGTTGTAAAAATTCGACTTTAAGTTTGAAACAGAAGCACTAATATGCCGCACAGGAGCAAGCGCTCAGGACAAATTATGTGAAGTATCTCATAGATAAAACAGCTAGAAGTCACCTATGTCGATTGTGTGGATAGAACGATGCGAATGTAAAACACATCGTCGGTAGTTGTAAAAAGTTAGATCAAAAGGAATACAAGAGACGACATGACAATATTGAGCAAAAGGTACATTAGGATATATATTAAAGAAAAGAGGATTGCAATGTATTGCCAAATGTTCCGAGCATGCTCCAGTAGTAGTAGTGGATAGTGATAATTTAAAATCGTTGTGGAATATGAATATCGAATGTGATAATATTGTCGAAGCAAGGAGACCAAATTTAGTCTAATCAAAAAACAGGGACACAAGGAAATAACAGCTGGTGTAAATGTGAAGGAAAAGGAAAAAAAAAAGTAGAAAAGTAACAAGACTTGATAAGGGAGATGAGAAAACGTAGAAGTTAAAAAAAGGTAAAAGGTGTGTCTATTGTGACAGAAGCCGTTTGACAAGAGAATTGAGCAAATTGAGATCATTGCAATGTTGGAAGACTCAATTATCGCCCTTTAACTCAGAAGAGCGACCTAGCTACGTCACTTCCTGTTTCTCATATTTCACCCTCTTTTCCACTGAACGCTCGACCAGTCAAGATGTGACAAACACCGCTCCGGTAGGGGCCATGAGCCACCGCCGTGTCCTGACTAGCCAGTCAACCGCAAGTAACGTTACTTATCTCTCAATGAACTCTTATTCTTCCTATCACGTCTATCATTCCTTCCTGGATATTTATGCAAATAAATTGCATTTGTTTCGTTGGTATTTAACGGCATATTTTCGTCTTCATTATGCGACCTTTAGTCTTTTCAATTCCTCTGCCATTAAATACATCCATTTCACCATTGTATACATGGGGATGGGATCGTCTAGCACACGGCAGACCGTCCTACCCCCAACAGGCTTTAAAAAAAGCTGCCTTAGGAACCGCCAGAATCTTGCGAAAGTGCTGAAAGACTATACCAGAAAAGATTATGAGAGGCTATGGTCATTTACAGGGTGACCAAAAAAGCACTTAAGGATTTTGTCATTTGTCATTTTACCATTAACGATTATTTGTTTCTCTATTTCAGATATTTTACAGATAAGATTTTGGAAATTAATCATGGATAACTATAGAATTGAACAATGCGCGCATACGGCGAGAAAAAACCATAAAGCTTCTCAGACAATGCTTTGGCGACAACATAATCACATGGGAATGTTAAATGATAATCCCGTTCCCGAAGCTTGACTCGCCTCGACTTTTTTGACATAAATTGTTTTCAAAAAGAGACTTTTATTTAGATGGTACTTTCCCGTATAACGCCTCATTTATTGTTTAAACATGTCAATCTCTACCCATCTGTGTGGCACGTCTATCTCTGTCCTCTTCCCCCTTTTTCTGTTTATAATTTTTATTTCTTCCTTGCCGGTTTTATGCAGGGTGTTACAAAAAGTCAATAGAGAATTGAAAATCTTTGTCATTTTACTATTAATGATTATTTTTTTTTCTCTAACTTAAGATATTTTACATATAATATTTAGGAAATTAATTATGGATAAGTATACCATTGAAACACGTACTAAAAATGGTAACATTGTTTTACCTAAATCAGTGGTTAAATTTTTGACTCAACGAGCTTATCGACGTTCCCCAGACTTGACTAGCCCGGATTTTCTTAAAGAAAGAGTCGCTATTAACAAATCCCAGACCCTGCAGAAAGGAAAACATAACAAACGAAGGGAGTTAAATCGGAATCCATAGATTCTGCCATCTGTCATGAATAATATTTTGAAAGAGCACAAATATGCGAAGCTGAAAATTGGCAACATTTAAAATACAAAATTTTTCAGATTTTTTTTTTTTGAATTTTGCATTTGTTTTAATATAGATTCTCAATGTCTAATTCAGATTGTGTTAATATTGTAGAAGGATATCCTCAAAAAAGAAGAGTCTATTTAAGTTGAAATCTCTTCAGTGGCATATTGGACAAGCTGTATTACGATACTTTTATCAGCATAGAGTCGGCAACAACAACAGCTTGAGAGAAAATGTGACAAAAGATATAATAATAATAATAATAATAATAATAATAATAATAACAACAATAATAATGAATGTAGTGCCGGCATCGACTGGCACAACACGAAATAGTCGGGAAGAGTTTAGGAGAAAGGAAACACCGAGAACAGAAAGAATTAATCATAACTCCACTGGATTGGTGTGAAAGAAACCATGGATCTAAATTCAAGTTGCGACTAATATTCGTTGCTGGAGAGAAAACAATGAAAAACGACTATTGTGATAACGTAAATTCATTTGCAAAGGTTCTCGAATATTACGGAGCGTACTGAAAATCCGGGTACATTTGTTGTCACCCAGACCCCAGGAAATATCACCAGTTGTTGTCAGTAGTAAATCGCTGAGGATGACATGTGTGAGAACTCCTAACGAGCGAGTTAATAACTATGACAACAACAATAACAACAGCAATATAAATAATAATAATAATAATAATAATAATAATAATAATTTTAACAACAATATTGATAATAATAATCATGATAATAATAATAATAAGAAGAAGAACAACAACAATAATAATAATATCTTCTCTTCTTCTCTTCTATATAAATAAAATGAACTCATTTTTCCCGTGGGATTTTGACCTTAATAGGATTAAAAATCAAGATATTTCATGTAAATACATTATGCACCAACGGCAGAACAATATCTGAGGTTTGTTATAGGCTTATTAGTTCTCAAATTCCTCGATAATCTTAGATTTCTATACTTTTTCTGCTGAGAAGCCACGGCCAAAATCGGTTAAGATCAATGGAAGTGTTAAAATATTTTCTCTCTTAAAAGTTCCTCCTCCCCCTGCCACCACTTAACACCGTTTGGAGATCGTTCACAAGGAACAGTTGAGAAGAGAACACCGGTTTGGCTTCGTAGTTCTATCATGTGAAGTGATTTAAAATCACTAAACTAAGCTGCAGTGCTCTGTGGCGTAGTGGTTAGGGTGCTGGACAATTCACATTATATTTTCACGTTCGCGCCGACCTACCATAGTGGTTTCTTTTTTTTTTTTTTTCCTAAACAACTGGAATGGACTTTTCTTGGTGGCCGAACTGTTAACGTTGCAGATGGTTTTTTTTTTTTTTTTTTTTTTCACACTTTATTTTCCTACTTTTACTCATGACTCCGGGTTTGATCCTTCCTACTTACCTACCATAACATTTTTTAAAACTCCCCCCCCCGTCCCGGAAACAAACACTCGGGCAACGCCGGGTACCCCCGCTAGTTAATAATAATTACGGAATGTGAAAGCAAGATATGAACTTGGAAAAGGACTTTCTATAGTCAGCAATCTTCTTTGCACAGATTATCTTAATGACTTTGGAAAGAATTAGAACCAACTTGATACACTAATGAATATGATGCAATTGTTTAGTAATTACAGAAGGATGGAATTTGGAATTATCTTAAGAGGAAAATGGTAAGCTCGTCCACTCAGATACCCTTTAACTCTCAACATGTCTGATAGCGGATATTGACAGCGAGAGAGATTACAAATATTTTGAATTACTAGAAGCCGATAAGACTAGGAACATAGAAATGAAAAACTCAGGCACAGCTTAAACCGCACCTCCATTGCTGAGATAGAATGTCTGTCATAAATGCCATAGCCGTTACTATTGTTCGATCTACCGCTGTTATACTTGATTAGAATGTAATTGAATCAAAATGTTGTAACACTAAAATCTTTAAAATGCGTACAATTCATAGGGCTTTCACAGAGAGATTGATCGATTGTATTTATCTAGAATGAAAGCTGGTCGAATAATGTTTAATATGTGGTACATATGATTGAAAGAAATCTCACTAAATATATTTTTTAAAATAATGAAACGCTTCTTTATGACGTGAAACGGAAAAAATACTTAGACCTGTGGTAACAATGAGAGTCAGAATTTGCAAGAAAGAAGAAGTTGGAACGCCATTATACATTGTATGCTTTAAGAATACAAAATTTAGAGATAATGACAGCTGGAGTTGGCTGGTCAATGGTGACCTTAAAATGCGTACTGAGAACACTTTAAGGGCAGCCCAAAAACAAGCCACTTGCATTAGGTCCATAAAGTATTACATTGAGAACATTCAGAATCATAGATATGAAGATTGTGTAATAAAAGGGGAGAAACATTAGCGCATATTATATCAGAATTATATTTACCTTTCTCCCACCGCTTTAGGATGTGACACAAGGTCGGAATGTGGGAAAATGAGTCAGTGCTCCTAAAGAAGGAGCATTTCAACTCTATAAAAATATGCCTGAGTAGTCCCGTCAGCATTCCAGGGTGAGGGTTCCTCGGACAACAGGCTATAAACTTGCTCTCCCCTCCGAAAGCCAGAGGGTAAAACATGGGAGAACTGACCTCCTAGAGCTACGCTGAACATTTGGCATTAGTCTGATAGCGAAAAGGGCATTGAAATTAAATTGTTTCTGTCGGACTGATATGTCGAGATTCGAACCTCTACCAGCCCATCAGAATTATTTATCTTAGCAGTAACATAAAATGTTGACACGCGACAGAGTCGCTCAGTTGTACACTGGAATATATGCAAACGTTATCAATTAGAAAACAATGGGAAATGGTATGAACATAAACTAGAAATGGTACAGAAAAATGATAATATCAAACTTCTTTGGGTCATGCGCATGCAAACTGTAAACGTCCTTGAACATTCGAGACCTGACATAATTTTTTTAAAGAATAACAATAGAATCAGACACACGGATTGTCCTTCTGATTCCAGAATCCAAGAGGAAAGAGATGGAAAAAATAAAATAAATATCTATCGATGTAATTCCCGAGAGAAAGGTAAGGATGATTTAATAATAAACGACTTGGAGATCTGAATTAAATTTTGGCAAGCGCAGAAAGAAATTAATATTTTGCATTTCAACTTGGCAAGATACGAGGAGCCTTCAGTAAGTTTCAAGACATTTTCGCATGAGCACATTTATTGTATAGCACACGCATAAAACTCCAGTCCATTTCACCGTAATCACCCCCGGCCACAATGCACTTGTTGCATCGTCCCAACAACTTCTTGCAGCCCCCATGGAAGTCCGCTTGTTTGAGCGTGTCAATGACTCTCCTCACAGCCTCTTTCATTTCCTTTTGTCTAATAACGACAGATTCTAAAGTTTTAATTGAGCTTAGTGAAAAACCAAAGTCACAGGGAGCAAGGTCTTGACTATAGGGAGGGTGAGGAACTATCTTTATGGCCCCCCTTAGTACTATAGTATGTGGCAAGGATGGGTCATTCTTCTGAAAAAATTGCGCAAATCTTCAGCACTTCAGTTCCTCGTGTGTAAGTGAATATACAGTTCCCACACTGACATCAAACTGTGCACTTACTGTCTCTATAAATACACGACGGTCCTAATCCATGAAATCTTCTATTTGGCCTATCAACTCTGATGTTCAGATTTCCTTACTCCTCCCACAACTCTCATAATTCCTCACACATTCTCTGCTGTCCTTGAATCTCTTATGCTTCTCGAAAACAGATGTTTGATTCAGCCAAGATGGTCCAAAATCAGTCTGAAGCATCGCATATGTTTCTGTGTCATTTATACCAAGTTTATCACATAATTTTGTTGCATATCCTTCGTCTTAAGTGTCCTCATGTCCAGATTCATTTTTAATTTGAACCTGATATGATGAAAATCGGTCAGTCATCTGATAAGATGTATAGCAATAACATACAGAACCTTCAAGGGTCTACGACAATTTTAAACCTCGATGCAAAAAAGCCTGGAAAGTTATTGAGTTTACCACGTATGTTTCGCGGACTTTCAAGACAGTAATGTGCATTAAAATATATTTGAATTTATGTAGCGCCTGTATTGAGTATTCCAAAGCCAAATTCCTTTTTTTTAATATTGTACTTAGTAGATAGTAGTGATTTCGAAAGTCTAAAAAAGATGACTTAAGTGCAATCAGCTAGAATCGAAACCGAAACATTTAGAACTCAAGTCGCGTTCCCAATCGCTGTAGAAATCGGGGGATAGATAAGTAACGACTGGAAAAATGATTAACTTTGGTCAGGCGGAGAAAGCACTAAAAGTATTTCAGCAAACTGAAATGAATAGTTTCCATTTCAACTTGCCTACGTCTGTACGCGTTGTCCATATACCCAAACAAAGACTTATAAACCACCCTTGTTGTATGGTGACATTTTCTTCTTAATTTCAGTATTATGTCACCAAGCGTCAAAGAGGTATCCGGTTAAATATTTACATAGGCAGACAGATAAACACATACAGAGATACACATAAATTGATTGTGATTTATAGTTTATAGATACTAGCGGGGTTCTCGGCGTTGCACGGGTGTTTCGGCGTTGCAGTAAAGACCCCCGGAGGATAACAAAAACAGTAACAACGTGGCCGTGTGTGTAGTAAGGAACGCCGGAAAAAAGCGGTAAGAATAGTCAAAATATTAGTAGTAGGTAGGCAGGCCCGAACCTGTAACGCCAAGAAGAAAAGAAAGTTTAAAAGAAAACGTGACGTCTCAGCCGATGTCTCCATCGTCCGACCGATGTATATGAAATAAAATATTACAGTGATTTTATTCTATTTTAATTTTTATATTTTTATTTAATTTCTTAGGAAAAGGAATAATAAACTTTGAAATATTAATATATAGCTTTGCCCGGGCTAAATGTACTATGTACTGTTCATAACTTGCCCTACGTGTGAATAAACTTTATGTAAGATTTCAAATGTTTAGACCAAAATTTGTCTGAGTAATTTCGTAGAGACCGCAAAGGGTTTTTTTAAACTTTGACCCTGATTTTGACTCGTTAAAATTTTTTTTTTTTTTGGTCTCAAATCAAAATCAAAATAGTTGCCTACATCTAAAATTTCAAGTTTTATACCCAAAATTGGCGGAGAAATTTGGTATAATCTACAAAGGTCACACACACATTTTGACTTTTATAGATATATAGATACATTGTATTGTATTATTTTATTTTTGTTAAAAGCGAATTTAGTTAAGCAACACATGTTGCCGATGACAAGTATACCGTGATAAACATTTCGATTTATTTCCAATTTATTTATCCTCAAAGTTGGATTGCTCAAATAAATACAAAGTTTTTAATCAAAATATTTCTTGTGGTAACTTTTGACATTATTTAGCAACTTTCTTAAAATGGCATTATTTATAGTTGAAAAATCGATTTACTCTAATATATATATATATATATATATATATATATATATATATATATATATATATATATATATATATGATTGTTGAGCTGGATTAAATCCGACGATATGAAATAGAATGGAGGTGGAAGGCCCTGAATACTCAGCGTTTCGCCCTATTTATGCGGGTTTTTTTTTCATATATATATATATATATATATATATATATATATATATATATATATATATATATATATATATATATATATATATACTGCTGACAGTTTTTAAATACCGACAAGTATTTGTATGTAACTCAATTAATTAGGGTATGTTGGTTCATAGTTGTGTATTATGTTGGAAAATATTCTTGTTATAATGTAAATATTTTATGCATGAAAAGTCAAAAACGTACATTGATAAGATGGGAAATAGCAATAAAAATTTAGATTATGAAAGAACAGAATCAAATCAAATTAAAAAAAAATATGCTACAGATTTTGAAATCGTTTTTTTATCACTTCACAAGAAAGATTTTATCGATAATTTGCAATAACGTTCTGCCAACATGATTAGAAGCGGTCAGTTGAGCACTGGAATATAACACGACAACATTAACATGATATATTTCTAGTGGAAAGAACAAGCGGGCAGTTGAACAGTAGAATCGTATTCAACTGTAACGTTATAATATATTGTCACACAACGAAAACATATTTCTATGAAATCGTTTTAGTGATACCTAGGAGTTCAGAGGTGACCTCAGAATGGAATTGAACGAAGTCATATGATTTCCGGATATGTTCTATGTCTTTTATGGCGATACTTCAGTTAGAGAAAACGTGTTCAGGGCTGTTCCCAAAGGTGAGCGGGAAAACATAGAACAATGTGTAACGAGACTAGCTATCTGTCTATCCATCGTTGTATTCTCATTTGCTCTCACTCTCCTTGCCTTATCACACACGCAAGTAATACTAATTTATGATTATTTTTCTATTTTTAATAAACATCTATTATATAAATTAACATAGCCACTTAAGCGTCGTTTTGTTTTTCAGTGAACACACGACCCGCGATCCAGATCTGGCCCACGATAGCATTTTGACCTGCCCGCACACCTGAAAACTAACGACTATTTTTAACATTTAATTTTTTTTAATGGATGTCACCACTTATCAAGGCCCGGAAGCCATTCGGGGATAACGGTTATTGCGTGTACAGTAATCAATGGGATAGTATCTTAGTAATTGATTTTGATAAAGTGTCTTACTTAAGGGGGCAGTTCATGTTTATGTTAGACTTGGAGACATTCAAGTTATAGTCAGGTGGGAAAAAGGCCAACGGAAGAGAGTTCCACAATCGTGCACTTTATAGAAAGAAGCTTTGCTTATGGAATCTACGTTTTGATTTTGGCACAGGTAAAGAGTGGGGAAAATTAATGACGGTGGTTTCATCTAGACGGGTGTTTATCGTGAAAGATTGGCGAAGGAGAAACAGAGCTTGGGGCTCAGACGAGCACTTGCCATGGAAGTAACGAAAAAACAAAGACAACCTCGCACCGTCTCTTCTCTATTTTGAACTCTATCAAGGCAGGATAAGCTGTTTTTATCAGCTCTTGCCCAGATGAGGCAGCAGTACTCCATCCTTGGACGTACTTGGCTTTTATATAGATAGACAATTACATCATAAGAGACGATACTTTCGAATTCAACTGCATGTTTACTTCATGAGTCTTTTAATCAACCATTTTTTTAATCTTATACCTCACCTATACATAAGCAAGAGTCTTACACGGGCCATATATGACGCTTATGACGCTTATAAAAGTTACTTATTCAGCAAATAAAACGGATAATATTAGAATATTTTAAATGCCGAAATCAAACTCAAATAAATATAATCAGTGCTCTTCGTATTTACTTATTCAAAAAATGTTAAAATCAATATAAGTGTTAAAGCTTCCCCCGAAGGAGCGGTGTACCCTTTTTTTTTTTGTTATTCATGAGAGAAGACGCTATGGTGTACTCAAATAATTCGCCAAATAGCTACATACCTTTTAGCATTCGTTGTAGATATTGAATAATTGTAATTTTAAGATTATACGAAGCTTATAAAGAAGATATATATTTATATTTATGCCTTTTAACAAAAATTGTGTTGTGGAAACATTAACTTTAAAACAATAACTATACATATTTCCAATCATTCCAAGCAAGAAAACCACATAATTCGGTGTAATTTGTAAATCTAATCTAGGATTTGCGAAACAGAATTTATCAAGTTTTGCTGATTTAGTCTGCATAAAAATGATTTTAAATTGTTTGCTCCAGTGTTTGATATGAAAGTAAATTCAGCATCGGAATGTTTGCAAATGAATTTTATAGAAATGCAGTGCTACGGCCTATTAAAATCAAATTATACGTCCACAGATATCTCATAATTGATTTTTCACTTCGAATTAGTGACCCAAGCCAAACAGATGGTATCTTTGTTTGGAACTACGTAGCAATGTAAACATATTTTTTTTTATTTGAAGCAGACAAAAACAAGATTCACTGACAACCCCTTTATTATATCTTGTCCTCAGTAGCAACAAGTTGAAACCAATTATTAAGACACTCTCAATTAATATTACTAAGTTTCATATTATTTGTTTGGTTGTTGATGATGAATTGACGTCGCTGCTATATATTTCTAAATAACTGATTCCAAAAACGGTTCCAATTGTACACATAGCACTTTTGACTATTAAATTCATTTGTTGGTATATATATATATATGAACAAATGATTAATAAAACATGCAAAAGACATCTTGAAAAAGAGTTAAAAACATATTTAATTTTAAAAAGGAAGCACAAGATAAGTGGATTGTGCTTCCTTTTTAAAATTAAATATGTTTTAACTCTTTTTCAAGATGTCTTTTAACATGTTTTATTAATCATTTGTTCATATTATAAGCTCTATTTCCTTGTCGGTTTTATTGGGCTTTTACATCTGGTTTAGATTACTTTACTTGTAAATATTAACTCTTTAATATTTATAATATATTTTAAGTTTACTATTTTGATTACTTTGGTAAACTTATTGTAATTTTTATTTCTTTATATATATATATATATATATTATTATTATTATTATTACATTTTCACCCCAAACAAGGCACATTGCCACTTTGGTGTAGGGGGCTACTATCAGGGGAAACAACTACTGGGGTACTATGTAAGGATTTGGGCAGCAAGATGTTGGTTCAGGTTGCACTTGAACTTCTGCATGTCAGTACAGTTGGGGAAGCAGTGACCTGGAATGGAATTGCAAAGTCTAGTGGTTCTGAGGAAGAAACTACCGGAGTAGAAAGATCTTTTACATCTAGGGATTTCTACTGTGTGGGGGTGGGATTTTGCAGCTTGTCGGGTCTGTCGAGGGTGTTCACGTCGTGGGGGCACGAGTGCTTGCAGTTAATCAAAGCAGTCACCATTAAAGTACTTGTAGAACAGGCAGAGGGATGCAACGTTTCGTCGATGGGACAGAGGCTGAAGCTTAGATGCCAGTTTAGGGCCTATCAGATTTGCGACTCTCTTTTGAACCCTGTCAAGGAGCGAGAGACTAGTAGCCAATGCACCAGCCCAAATATGACAGCAATACTCCATACATGGGCGAATGGTTGCCTAAAAGAGGTACAGGATACTTTCGGGTGTTAGTAGTTTTCTAGCACGGTAGAGAGAGCCCACCCTCCTTGCAACAGCCCTGGCAATGCCCTCGATGTAATTGTTCCAGCTCATGTTTCCTGTGAACGTTAGGCCATGGAGCTTGAAAGACGTACTCTCAGGTAAAGAGTCGTTGGCCATTGCTATAGGTGGTAGAGAAGGTTTCTTGTAATTATTGAATGAAACCAGTTTAGTCTTGGCGGCATTGAACGTGACCATCCATTTTTGTCCCCATTCCACTGCTGATTGGAGGTCATCTTCTAGTGTTTCTTCCATTACTTTAGATACATGTTAATTTGTTTTCCTGTCGTGCCTGCTATAGAGTGTGGTGTCATCAGCATATATACCCATCTCAGAGGCAATTTTGTCGGGGAGGTCATTTATGAATATCAGGAACACTAGAGGTCCAAGGATAGATCCCTGGGGCACCCCCGCATTTATATCATATTGTTTAGATGTACGACCGTCGAGGACAACCTGGATTTTTCTCTTATCTAAGAAGGATTTAATTATGTTAAGTATTCCACCAGTGATACCGTATGATCTAATCTTCCTGAGGAGACCCTCATGTCATACCCTGTCAAAAGCCTTAGATATATCTAGAGCTACCGCTCTGCCCTCTCCCGCTTTGTCCAGTGAATGGTATATACGTTCAGAGATTACAATGAGGATGTCTGCGGTGGAACGGGCTTGTCTAAATCCATATTGTTGGTCGGTCAGAAGTTTAGCATCTGTAAGGTGCTAGACTAGAGCATGGTTAATTAAGGTCTCAAATATTTTGGCAAAAAGTGGGAGGAGGCTAATAGGGCGAAAATTTAATGGGTAAGTTCTTTCGCCAGAATTCTTGAATACTGGTACCACATAAGCAGTTTTCCAACAGCCTGGAAAGCAAGTTTCATTAAGGCTTTTGTTGTAGAGTTTGGATAGAACTGGAGCTACTTCGGCTGAGCACTTTTTAAATAGCACAGCTGGGATGAGATCGGGTCCACATGCTTTTGAAGTGTCAAGGTTTTTTTTATGATAGCATGCACCTGAGCAGGGGTGATTTTCAGATCGTCTAGCGTGGCGTCTGTCCGCATAGGAAATTGAGGTAGGGGGTGGTTGGAAGGGTCCACTGTGGAGTTTGAGGCAAACCGACTGGCAAGCATGTTAACCTTTTCGGTTGCTGAGCAAACAACCTCGTGATTGTTGGTTAGTGGGGGAATTGTTGATTGCCCATTATTTACTACACTGTTGTAGATTTTCCAGAAGTCACGAGTTTCTAGTTTTTGTGCTTCGATGCGTTTTTAGTGGTTTCCGTAAATTCCCTCTTAGCTGTCGCTATTTCTTTCTTAACGTTACTTCTAGCTTCTATGTACTTCTGTCTGTTTGAACTGGACTTATGTCGGTTAAACCTGCGGAATGCATGCTGCCTTTGAGCAATGTATATATATATATATATATATATATATAACTACTTAATTTACTCACATAAAATTAATATACGAAAGTATAGATTTATGCGTAAACTTTAAGTATTTACTTCAAAAGTGCTCAATATGTAGGTAGAGCTAGTTAGTAATATATAAAATATCCATATATGTAATACATAAGCCTGAAGAGTCCTAGAGTGGATGTAACACAGAATATTCAGTGTAGCTTAATCGCCATATATATTTTTATAAATTACTATATATATATATATATATATATATATATATATATATATATATATATATACAGTTATCTAGCTGTGAAAATAATTATACATTCTCTCAAACATTCTGAAAATCATTATGGCTCGTTAGGATAGGATTCCTGTGATGATATCACTAGCGATTATAAAACTCCTACTCGTGAGACATCGACTTGGGTTAAGGCTGATTGTGATGATCACATTTCTTGTTTGAAACGAAAGTACATTCATTTTGTTGCAGTTTGCTTGATCTATGATAGTTAATAAGACTTTCTGGTGTGCAGCGCGTTTTTTTCAGTTCGTACATTGCTAGCCGCGCAGGCAAGAGGCTCGGGTTTCGAATCCTGAGTTCGGATGTGTCTAACTGATGGGGGCTACACTCTACAGTTCTACTTCTGATTTGTTGTGAGCTACGATATTGTCTGGCTGTAGAAATAATTATATATATATATATATATATGTGTGTGTGTCTGTGTGTGTGTATACTAGCATGGGAACCCATCGTTGCTTGGGTGTTTGGAGGTGTATGTTGAGCAAAAAAAAGTGGTAGTAGGAAAGAAGCCTCGAACCCGCAACGCGAAGGAGGAAAAGAACGGGAAAAACTGACGTCTTTGCTGTTACGACCACCGCCAAACCGGAAATGTCGTAGGTTTAAATTAAGGTTAGACAATCGAAAAGAGAGGATGCTTTTCGAAAATATCGGTGAAAACAGCGACCTCTCCCTGTTTTAAAAGTGCCCAGTTGAGAGTGTTGACAGTAATGATTTAGCCAATTTTACGGTATTTGTCGTCTGAAGGGTCGATATTCAAAACGATACTAATCTTGTGAAAATCCGTCGCCTCTGTCGAAAGTTTTAGGCGGAGATACAAACATACATACATACATTTGTATATTGGTTGCTAAAATTTTCGACCCAAACCGATTAAAAAACTTCCCATATCTGTGAATACCCTTTATGTAAAATTTCAGACCAGAAATTGTCTGCGTAATTTGGTAGAGACCGCAGAGGTCCAATTTTTTTTTGCCGTTGCCCCCTATTATGACCCCTTAACATTTATTGTTTTGGGCTCAAATCAAGTGATTAAGTAAGATCTATGATCAAGGAATCTATATATAAAATTTCAATTGTTTATGCCGAAAATTGGTGTTTTCTGGTGTTCAAAATCGTAAAAATATGTACGGTGGTGACAGCGACTACTAATTCACTGCTGTTTTTAAAAGGAAGGCAATTAGTGGGGATTTTATTGAAAGCAGACGAGTGTCGTGCATTGTTATTACATATGTGTTTATATCATCAAAATAAGACAGAAATTAAACAAAGAACAAGTGAATTTATTAAAAGCCTGGAAAAATCATGGATCCAATAGAAAAACGCGAGCATGAAGAGTAATGTGATTAAGCTTAAACATGGAAAAGTAAAGGACTAGTTGTTTAAACTGGAAAAGAAATGGAGAAGATACGTTGCATTTTTAAAAAAATTAATTCATAACATTATATAATCAATTCTTAATGCTGCAATATTTAAGTTAAAATTAATTATATTTTTTACTATAATATCTTCTCATTTTCTTTTCCCTTTGCATCAACTAGTTATTTAGTTTTCCATTTTTTAGCTTAACTCTATTACTTTCCATACTCGCATTTTTCTATTGTAATATATATATATATATATATATATATATATATATATATATATATATATATATATATATAATTATTTTTTACTATAATAATTAAATACCTACAGACACTAGTATTTCATCCTTTCGGGAATCTTCAGTGCAGGGTGTCACTATTAACACCAGCCGAACGATTCGAACCCCGCAACACAAGACATCTCTGGCCCGATTAGCAGAGACCATATCAATTCGGCTACCATTAAACGCGTGAAATAACGTTGAATTTAAACATTTTAATTCTAAATGTTCATTTACGTCAGTCGCACAGTGATCTAATCGTTATACGATGTTCCATGCATAAGAGCTAAATTGACCGACTTTAATTCAACTGAAAGTGCTGAACGATAAGGAAAAAATTATTAAAGGGGCTGGCATAATTATTTTTTTAATATAATAATTTAATTAATATATATATATATGTATATATATATATTAAATTATATATATATATATATATATATATATATATATATATATATATATAGTCCTGGTCAAAATAATAAGAGCACTTAAGAAAGTAAGCGTTTACGCATATTACCGAATTTTTAATCAAACAAATGGTTGAAACCATTGCCAAAAGGAAAAATATGATGGAAAAAATGAAATCTGCTTCATTCGAAACCTTAACCCGGATCTAATAATTATTTTTTAAAAAAACAAACATTTCAACCTGGTCAAAATTATAAGACCACTGATAATTTATCTGACAAAAGGAAATTATAAATTACTAAAAAGGGTCTCAGTATTTAGTATAGCCTTCATTATTACGAATTACTTTAAGAATTCTATTCGGCATGCTTGCGACTAAGTTTTTTCGTCAGTTGCGAAGGAATTTTATCCCATATACTGAAAACTGCATCAGAAAGTTCCTTTATCGAATCACACTGGGATCCATCCTTGAACACATCTTTTGCCATCCATCCCCAAAGATTTTCAATGGGATTGAGGCCCGGAGAACATCCTGGATGATCTAACAGTTCTATATTATTTGAAGAAAAGTATTCTCGTGCTTGTCGAGAAGTGTGTATCGCAACGTTGTCTTGCTGGAAAATCCATTTTTTTCCCACACAGACGTGGACCTTCAGTCCTGATAGAAGCATTTTAAAGCATTTTAAAGCATTTAAAGCAGTACTTCAATGATTTTTGCCGGCCTTTCACTACTTGCAACTTTAGGGTCCCAGCTGACGAGAAAGCACCCCAGATCATTAAAGACTATCCTCCACTATGCTGAGTTTAAAAAGTCTCTTTGAGCAAATTTTTATCATGCCAATAGTGTTGAAATCCATCTGGACCATCTAGATTAAACTTTTTCTCATCGGAGAAAATTACATTTTCCCCACTTCTCTTCATCCCAAGTCTGGTATTTGGCGGCATATTTAAGTCGGTTAGTTTTGTGCTGTTCAAGAAGACGTGGTTTCTGCAGTCGCTTTAAATGATTGAAACCCTTCATTTTCAGATGCCTTCTCTGGTTTAAGGACTACAGTCTGCTGCTGTTTGGCTTTTCAATCGACTTGAGCTCATACTGGAGTTTTTTTTTTTTTTAACTTCTTCTGATACGGCGATCCAGTGATGGGATTATTATTATTATTTTTTTTTTTTTTTGGTCGACCTGGACTCTTTTTGTGCCCATAATCATCTGGATTGCTTAAAAAAATTGCGATGACCGTTTTGCTACGATTCACTTCGTTTGCAATGGATCTATTGGATAGTCCACCCCTATTAAACTCAAAGATCCTTCCTCTCTCAAACTCTGATAATGGTTTCCCTTTTGCCATTTATAATTTAGTAAGATGTTGTTTTATCCACTAACAAGTTGCTTTTCGTAACATAGTAAGCTTTTCGTATTCATTTTTTCAAAACTAGCCGATTTTATTAAAGTGGTCTTATCATTTTGACCAGGTGAAAATGTTTCTATTTTTAAAAAAATAATAATTAGATCAGGGTTAAGGTTTCGAATGAAGCAGATTTCATTTTTTCCCATCATATTTTCCCCTTTTGGCAATGGTTTAAATCATTTGTTTAATTAAAAATTCGATAATATGCATAAACGCTTACTTTCTTAAGTGGTCTTATGATTTTGACCAGGACTGTATATATGTACAATATAAAGCTGAACGTCTGTGTGTGTGTGTGTGTCTGGTCACAAACAGGCCCTATATGTTTGATTATTATAGAGAACTGATCACATATAATGATAGAAGATGTATCGAGACACAGGAATGGGTATGTTTGATCTGGGATAATGATAATTCATTAGAATTTTGGAGTGTGAGTACGCGCCTGATCCACAAAGTATGGAAATAAAAAATTTAAAAATTAAAAAAAAAACATTTACACGTGTTTTTGATATAGATGTACATAAGAATAATTTGATAAGTATGTTTTAACTTAAATACGGATGGTATAATAAAATTGTAGGGTCTGCGTTCGCGCCTGACCTCCATAGAATTGAAATAGTCACAAGCTTTAATAAATACTTTTCATATGTATCTGCGTAAGTATACTTTGATAATTATGTTTCAGTTTGAAGAAATATGGTAAAATAAAATTATGGGGTGTTCCTTCGCGCCTGACCTCCATAGAATGGAAATATGTCACAAAGTTTAACAAGGTTTTTTAATATAGATCCTCAGAATATTGTGATAAGTGTTTCTGTGTGAACAGATATGGTATAATAAATTATGGGGTTTATCTATTTTATTTTTACTTTGATCATATTTTGCTTTGCTTTTGATACCCCCAAATTCGAAGCTATCTCTTTACGACCCTTTCTTTTAATAACCTATCATACTTTCATAAATCAGAGTCCATTTTCTGTAGGCTGTTTTTGAACTCAGTCAATGACAGGTACTTTTGCTAATATATATATATATATATATATATATATATATATATATATATATATACACACACACACACACATATATATGCAGCACTTATGATTAAATTGTAACATGCACGACTGCGAACGCTTCTCAGTTTAACTATATTGTCTACCGTCAAGTAAGATTTGTTATGTGCCACTGCACATCCGATTTCCCTAAAACTAGTTATCTTTCCTGAAATTTACTTTACCAAGTCGCATAGGCTACGTTTAATGTTAAATAATGGATAGATACTTGTTTTGTTTCTTCGAAACATTAACTTATAACAGAAGTGTAGGGCCGATACCGGTAATAGGACTAAGACGGGACTGGCATACGATGTAGAAGAAATATAAAAGGCATTTAGACATACGCAGTTATGCATACATACCTCATATATATCTGGATCATATCGCATGTGCACGTATGTGTGTATGTGTTTTAAACTATTTGTTTGTATGGGTATATGTATTTCGATTTTATTTGCGTGTTTGCTTTATTTGTGGTACAATTTTCAATGACAGTATCAAACCTACACGTAATAATTTCATCCATTTCATTTATTGTTTTTACTTAGAAGTATTCTGACGTTCGTTTAGAAAAAATAAATTTTGTTAGATATCTCCTAATTTTATTTTTATTTTTTGTTTATTTATTTCTGTTTATCGGTGCTTATTTTCATTATGGTTTTATATATTAAGGTTGACAGTGAGTTGACTATGTATTCATTATTAATTTTTGATTAATGGTGTTCGTCCAATTTGCGAGCTGTCATTATAACACGATCCGGACGACAGAGTGGGATGAGTCGCCGAACGCTGATCTAGAACCAGAGTTTTTGATGGCGATATAATCGTTTATATGCTATGGATAACCTGCAGTTCAACCTAACGTTGTCATAAGTTATTCAAAAATCGGTCAGTTCTGCAAAGAAATCTTTTTTTCTCATAGAAATTTCTGCAGACGAGAAGCCACTTACTGTACAGAGCAGACAATAATCAAATTTCTTTTTTGTTTCTTGGACTTTGCCTACAAATCACTAGGAGGAATAATATCAGAAGAAGGTCTTCAGCTAATGGAAATAATTTACCGTCCAAGTGAATATTACAATAAAGTATCAATAAAATAAATTGATGAAGTCCGTTATATTGAGTCGAACAGGCTGAAAACAGAATGCAAGGAATAATAGATGGGAGAAAATAGTAGATTATACTTTGACATAAGATTTTCACCACATACAGATTAAATAGTCAGTTTTTCCTAGCGAAAATATATACAATCCCAACGTTAGAATAGAGTTTTCACAACGTGAAGAATAAATACCCAATTAGTTACAAGAAATATCGTATATGTCAACGTAAGCATAACATCATTACAGCGTAAGAAGTAAAGTCTCAGTAAGGCATTGGGATGATTGTAAATTGGGGAAAAAGCTAATTAAGAAAGTCTGTAAAATGACAAATGTCCGATCAAATCAAACATATTATATTATCCAGAATTATGATATAGGGAGTTACATGCTTATGTTTTAATTCGAAAAGGGTACGCTATAGTTAGAGTACATACATATACTTTTGTTGTTACATATCTTGTTGTTCCTATTTACAATGCCTCCCCACGGGACAGAGGTAGACACCAGGGTCGTTTTCTAACGTGGAGAAAAGGAACAAAAATAAAAATTGTTTCAGTCTTGAATAATTTATCCTCCACTGATAGAGAGCAAGAAATTGAAGTGCAGCGACTGAAGAACAGATACTACAGTTTGATCTTGTCCCGAAGGCCAAGTCTTGTTGTTACCAGATCGACTATCTTAAAATATTGGCTTTCTGACTAAAATACCTCAAACATTGATGTTTGTCTCTTTTTTTTCAGTTTGACTTTGCAAAATTCAATCATATTCTGCAAAGTCAAAAAACACAAAACAACCATGATTCTTTAAAAGACAACCAAACCAAACACTTTGAATACATATTTAAAGATATGAAGAATAACAACTTTTTTTAGATGAAATCGAAAAGGGTTTACATTAATTAAAACAAAACTAACAAGCTTAACATGATGAATAAATATGTGTAGGTTAAAAAAACATATTATCATTATCTGGATTAACATTAAATGAATGGAAACCGATTCATATTATTTGGAGTAATCGTACAACTGTTCTCATCGTGAATATCATTTTCAGCACATTTCGGTAGATGTAACCTCCGACCTTCTTCTAGTGTATCTATTCTAAATCGAGAATCTGTGGCACATTGATTAGAGTACTTGGAAAAATCAATTGTGAAAGTGATTGTAGTGAAGTAGAAAAAAAAAGAAATTAAAAAAATATATATAAGACACAGCTCTTCCTTTCAACAGGTCGAGCTCTCCAACGTCCAAAAATAATTCACCGTCACAAAAAGAATTCGCCGTCACTTCTTCCAACCGTCGTTTCACTCTCTACGCTCTTCACCCTGCTTAAAAAAAAAAAAAAAAAAGTACCGTTTATATGCTGCCCATTTCTCCACTTATGCAAATTGACTATCAACCAGAACCATCTAGTTTTCCATTTCTCCGAACAGCCAATTGGCAAAGGGGGACAACTCAAACCACACAGAACCATCTAGTTTTCCATTTCTCCACTTATGCAAATTGACTATCAACCAGAACCATCTAGTTTTCCATTTCTCCAAACAGCCAATTTGCAAAGGGGGACAACTCAAACCACACTGATATTCTCCTGAAGTTTAAAGATTCAATTCTCAATGTGGGCGAGCGAAAAATACAATCCCGTCATGGCTGACAGAACGAGAGCTTGCTTTCCTCGTTAAGTAAATAAGGGGTTCCGTTCGAAATCTTATCCAAATTTCAGATTCGGCAGAAACATTTCCGCATTCGATAAGATACACCTGCAACATGTCGAAGGTTACACCGACCTAAACGGTTTGAAAATGACACTCAAGTAATCTGACGAATCCAAATAATACGTTTAGCCAATCCTTACTCTCCAATTCTTAAAAAAAAACAAACAAGACAAACGAATTATATGCCGTAAAGCAAAACAACTAACCAACACCATAAGAACCTGAAGATAGAAACGTTTTGAAAATGACACTCAAGTTGAGAACAGTAATCTTATGAATCCAAATATACGTTTAACCAATCCTTAACCCAAAATTCCTTAAAAAAAACAAACAAAACAAACGAATTATATGCCGTAAAGCAAAACAACTAATCAACACTATAAGAACCTGAAGATAAAAATTAACGTCATAAATACATATATTAACATGAAATCAAGTTTAAACGTAAACACTTCTTTTTTTCCCAAAGTTATTAGATTCGCCATTAAATAACTCGAAAAGGATTGATATGCCGTAAAAGTAAACAAAACTTGAGATGTCAACATTCTCTTAACATCCACGATTCACAACTCCGTAGATTTTTATAGAGGGAGCAAAACCGGAACAACAGATTATTCCGCTCCTTATAACAATCATGAATATATTAAATAATTTTTCATTTCCGTTGTCTGATGTCAACAATGAAAGAAATAACCATGATCCACGTCATCATCATAACTTTCATGCTTTGTTGCTGGTCCGGTTTTTCACCCGACTTACGTCACAGACAGCTCATATTTTCGCTTAATTCATTTTTTTTTTTTTGCATAGTTTTTTTTTTTTTTTTACAGACGAGTCTAATTCGAAACAAGCATCCTGCCAATTAAACTTAGAAACATTTATGTTACAAAATGCAGCAAACCCCGAGATACGGCATTAAAAATTAGTAGCAAAATACAGTACAGTATTTTTACTCTTTTACGTCGTAGTCACCACTTATCAGGACCCGGAAGCCACTCGGATATAAGGGTTATTGCGTGTACTGTAATCAATGGGATAATATCGTATCAATAGTTAGTTATGTATATAATACACATGTATATAATCAGATAACATTATAAATAACACGGTAAGACAGCGCAAATACCGTAACCAAATGCCGGAAAAAGCATCATATTCCACATCTTAACCTGAGAGAACCGTCTCCTCCTGCCACCGTATCCCAGGGTTCAACTGTAGACATATTTTAGAATATTAAAGTATACTTGCGCTGCTTATTGTATTATATCTCAAATATCGTATGTAAGCGATACTAAACTAGCCAAATTGAACAAGCTTCTTCTGCAGGGGGAAGTTTCCTGGCACAAGAAATTCACAAGTATTCCCCACCCGCATGTATATCACCGTCAGGGAAAATTACGGTATTTGGTTTTTGCGGATGTTGCAGGGAAGTGTTAACGTCTTTTACATACAGTGTCTGGTATCAACAAATGGGTACCTATCTGGTATTGTTTAGGTCCAAAGTTGCTTCACATGTGTAATCTTAATTATTCTTATATATTTCTAATAAGGTGGGGTGAATTATTTGACACGTCTTCTTTGTCTATCGGTAAATTCAATTAGATTTCGCAAATAATTCAACTGGAAATTAACAATTTCTATCGTAAGAATTCCCCTGGAAAGGGCTTACAAAGTAAGCATCGTTTAAGAGAACGAGACGGCCGCCAAATCAATTACATTACAAACAGACGCTTACCTAAACCTTTTAACTAATTATGTTAAATGTGCGGAATCATCACGACTTTTAATCAATATAAAATCTCTTTTGTCTATCTTTATTATTAGAGCGATACACGCTTGGGGTTTGGGTCATCTAACATATGAATTTATCTGCTCGGATTTTCAAAATCCAACTTAAAGTGAAACACGTCGAACACAGAGATGCTTAATTCAGACTAGCCAGTTCGTTTTCATTTTTTATCGCTATGTAATTGGCGAGTTACAAAATTTCGCTCTGGTTTCTTGTGTAAATATTTATTGTAGCTGGTAAAATTGTTAAACTGGAGACATGATTTGTTGAACAAGGGAATACATTAGAGGGAGGTTAGTTAATATACGTGGCTCTTTTGAGTTTTACAAATATGTATTCGCATAAACATACACATATAAGTATAGTCATACAGGCATGCTGTTTCGCTGTATCACAACTAATCACTGTGGCTAGACCAGCACGTATTCAAAGCCCAAAATAGAAACGACAATAATCGAGTTTATAGTCAATAACTCTATCAGACCACTGGGACATGCGCCGTCAGCAATAATATCTAAGAATGCTTTTAGAAATATTGGCTGTCTCTGCTATAGTGCTCGATAAATTTAGATATATTTAGAAAGAGCTTTGCATTATGCTAAATCAGTAGAAAGCAATATCAATTACGAAGAAAATTCAACTGGAGAACGGAGAGTTTATACGATCATCAACGGACGGACTGTTTCGCAGTAATAAAGCTGCTCATTGTAGCCAGAATGGCATATACAGGGGCCCGACAATATTTTTCGAACACTTTGAAAAAAGTACTATAAGGTGGTTACTAGTGCCAAAAATATTTGAGATTGTAAGTACGTAGTTGAGGAGTAAAAATCCACTACAAGTGTATTCATTTTTTTAGTTTGACTTTGATAATTTTAGTTTTTTGTGATTTTTGCGAAAGCTTGCGTTACACTATTTTTCGGACATGATAAAAAATCCTATTTTATTAAGAGTTATGTTCATGTATATGTTGATTTATGAAAATTTCCTGCTTGTACACTTAGATGTCATCATTAGAATCAATTATATGTTCTATTCTACTGGCAAAACATTAAAGTTTAATGAGGTAAAATGCATTCAAAAGAAGTCATTTGTTTGGCACGGAAGAAGCGAGAAGATCGCCTCAGCATAAAAAGGATCGCCATGGATTTTAAGCTGTCGAAATCAACAGTCGAATACATGGTGAAGACAAACTCCGAGCGGAAAAAGAAGAGATGACGGAAAAGATCAATTGGCAAGAGGACTGAAAGGAAAATGAAGAGGACTGTGACACTATTTTTTACATCTAGAGAAAAAGTTATTGCAAGAAAAGTGAAGGAGAATTTTGAATTGGATGTAAATGTCCGAACGGTACAAAGAACGCTGCATAGGATTGGTTTGAAGTATGCAAAGGCTAAGAAAAAATTACATTAACAAAGAAACACAAATGAGCAAGACTGGAGAGGGCTAAAAGGTGGTTAACAAAGCATGTTGACTTTAACAAAGTTATATTTACTGATGAGAAGCGTTTCAAATTTGATGGACCCGATGGATGGTATACTTGATCGAGAAGGCCTGTTGTGCTGAAAAAACGACAGATAGGAGGAGGAGTTATGGTTTGGGGTATGATCTTTGCAAATGAAAATATATGGTTCGAGTGGCTGAAAGGACGACAGAACAGCGAAAGCTACAAACAGTTGCTGGGCGAGAAAGTCCTATCAAGGATGAGAAGAGATATGGGGAATGATTTCGTTCTACAGTAAGACAATTGCAGCATCCATGTGTCAAAACCTATGAAAGAATGGATGGCTAAAGTGAATATGACACATTTGGAATGGCCTGCAAAAAAACCCAGATCTAAATTTAATGGAAAATGTTTGGGAAATGCTTGCGCAACTTGTCTATGATGGACCTGAAAAAAGAAAAGAGGCTCAACTATGGGAAAGAATACTAGATGCCAAAAAACAACTAATAGAAACACGTAGAGATGATATTGTGCATATGTTTCGTCATTATGAAGAGAGATTGAATTGAAAAGTTATTTAAAAGAAAGGTGATATTACAGACTATTAACAGTTTTTCAACGATGTCCTAAAAATAATGTCGCGTGTCTTTTGTAAAAAAAAAAAAAATGATGAAAATTAAATAGTTTTCCTTACCTAATCGACTTTCTTCCATTTTTATTACAGGCATTGTCTTTATATGTTTATGCTATTCTATTGAAGGAATTTCGCTACTCTATGGTACCCGGAAAGTAAAACCGAAAATATTCGAAAAATATTGTCCAGCCCTTGTGTATGTAAAAACGTGTCTAGGAATTAGTAATATCGTTTGTCCGTTATCTTCCCTGGAATATTTCTATTTTGCAAATAAATAAGGCAAAGAATGTATGCGATTTTTTATAGGATTAACGTTGCAGACATAATTTAGTGGTAAGTGCTATTTATTTGTTACTCATCTTCCCAGGAATTACCTTCCCATTTGCGGGTGCAGAGAAATATATATTTCTTCTTCATACATACTAGGACAAATATCCAGTCAACAAGGGCGAATGACTCTTAAATAATTATAACAAAAAATAATAATAACTATAATAATGCTATACAATAACAATAATAATAATAATAATAATAATAATAATAATAATAATAATAATAATAATAATAATAATAAAACAAAATTATTATAAAGCAATGATAACAAACAAAATAATAATAATAAATAAAACATAATAACAGTAAAAAATAATTACAATAATAACATTAATAATCATGAATCCAAAAACAATAATAACACTACTACTACTACTACTACTAATAATAATAATAATAATAATAATGATAATAATAATGATAATAATAATAATAATAATAATAATAATAATTATTATTATTATTATTATTATTATTATAAGGATTTGACAAGTGGATTGAAAAAGTCGGGATCTAGTGCAATGTTGAAAAACTTGGCAACTGCCAGAATCTTTCGGAAAGTGCTTGAGGACTCAGAAAACAAGACGCTGGCAGCCTATATTCATTTGTTTTATCCGCTATAAGTTTGAAATCGGCAATACTAACAGCCATACACCGATGCCTCCGTTCAGTCTCGAAAGACAAACGATACCTCCAGTAGGGCCAGCTGTGCGTGTAATTACGTGGCCAGAGTTGCGCAAAATACAACCGCACTTCTCCTGAATCGGCACTGCTTGAGTCTAGGAAAAGTCCAGGACGACTGAAGACAATGCCCAGATAAGCGGAAAGCATATACAGCACCTAGAAGTCCCAAATGGTCACCCATCTGATACTGATCAGACCCATCGTTGCTTAACTTCGGTGATCTGACGGGAACCGGTGTGTCAAACGTGATTATGTCGTACAGCCATACATTAAAGTTTAATAATAATAATAATAATAATAATCAAATTAATAATAATAATAATAATAATAATAATAATAATAATAATAATAATAATAACCACACCGCCATCTCCCACTTAACACGTTACTACCCCCCCCAAAAAAAAAATTGAAAGAGTGAGAATAAATAGCAAAGTAGAGTAAAGAGGGAAGGAAAGACCGAGACGAGAGCACTGACCAGACCTCGACTGAATAAGTGCGAAGAGAGCGGGAACCTTGGGGAGGCTTATTGCCACGAAAAGTCCAGTGAAGACTAATATCCGCTGCCAACGAGAAATCTATAACAAGCAGCTATTACAATAATGCAAATTAATTTGCAAATACTATCGAAAGAGGTTGAAAGTGCTGGAAATCTTGGGAGACTTAACGCCACTCAGCTTCCAGAGACCACCACAGACTGTTTTCAAGGAGAGATCTTTGATGACTTCTATGAAAGCTCATTGGGAACCAATAATAATAATCACTAAAATGGGCGGAATACACGAATAATTGTTTAAAAATTCATGGTATTTCATGAAATTCAGGTGGGCATTACTTGAAAATCTGGGGAGACTTGTTCGGACTCAGTTTCCAGGGAACACAACAGGCTGTTTTCAAGGAGAGATCTTTGATGACCTTTGTGAAAGCTTCTTGTGAGATAATAATAATAATCTTATAACTAAAAGAGAACTTGCCATGTTATTATGTATTGATGCTTTTAACAATGATTGGCTGGCATCAGCCGTTTTTGTTATATTAAAACAGTCTAAAACTTTCGACTATAAAAACTATGTAAATATTACTGCGTAAGTAAGCATGTCTATGACTTATAAGAACAACGAAATCAAATCGGATAACGCCTATCAATCTAAAAGCTTTTCACGCTAATCTGAAGATTGTGTCTAAACCTTTAATACCACGTGTCACTTTAAAAAAAAAATCCCCAATAATAGAAGTAGTATAATCATTTCCCTCTTTGTTTACATAACATATTTTATATTACAATGTCAGTTTTGTGAGTTGCATCTATTTTTATTGTTAATCTGAACGGATTAATGTGTATTTCTAATTTATACACGCATATCACAAATAAGTACGGCCCTGTCGGTGGGGCATTAGAATACGCCGACTGCCTCCCTGCAAAGGGTAAAAGTCCCTCAATGGGGGTCCTGGATATGACCTTAAACTATATCCAGTGGTGAGGCCCCAGCTTTTGGGCTTTGAGGAGTGTGGGACCACCCTTTAATTACCATTGCTCCCAGGTCCACTCTGACCCGGAGTGGTAGTACCTGTTAGGGTCCCAACTATGGGTTAAATAGAAACCGACGTGAAAACAACAAATATATTCTATTAAAAAAAATTTTCTTCAAAATCTTTGGATTCGGCATTAAATAACCTGAAGACGGTTGATATGCCGTAAAACAAAAACAACCAACCAACAAATAAGTACACGCTAACATTTTCATCTGTACTGAGTTTTATTTATATTTTATATTAAAATATTTTAATCGTTTTCATATGCCGTTATTTAACTGAACACGTCACAAATCTCCCAGTTATCTACCTATTTCTTTCACCACTTCGATCACTACTTACGGTGGTTGTTTTCTTTTCAGCGTTGCTATCTAATCCTATAGTTGCTTAACACACTATAAATTCCCATGGAAGATAAGCAAGTCTGTTTATTTGTATATGTTAATACAGATGTAAAAGATTCTTATTTTATTTAATGACGAAATAAAAATGTCATAAACTTTATGAGTTTTTAGTTAGTTAGAAAAAGTAGTATTTTCGTTGTGATTCAACAGTTCGCGAATATATGTCGATTAATAGATATCTCTTTCTCAGATTGAATACGTTTATCTTACTCTTATTATATATATTGACAGGGATAAACCATATGAGCAGGACAAAATTGGTTTCCCTCTTTCAACTTTTTGTGTACCCCTCTGTATAGCTATACTCGCAATGAGGCACAGACAAAGGCACATTTCATTATATTGTCTGACCCGTACTCCTTTTTCGCTTGCCTCTTTGGTTAGGAAAATTTCAAGTTAGAGTAACAGCTAAAGGATTAAAATATTACAAATGCACTATTTAGAAATATGGTACGAGGAGTTGTTTTTTCCTTTATGACGTATAAACTACCAGTCATGATTGGCACTGTCTATAAATGCTTACAACTGCTCATTGCTTCGAGTTACCGGGAAAGAACTGGGAAATGCTAGCGAAATGTTAGCCATAATGGAGAAAGCTAGTGAGAAATTTTACTGACAGTTTTGAAAAAAAAAGAGTCGAACATTTTGAGCTGAGAAGAAATCTTAGGAAAAGCGTAACGTTGTACACATGTTTACACACGTAGATCTAACACGTATGTAGTCCATATTACAAGGGAACATACGAAAAGTAATAACTCGACTTCTTTTTCGTAACATTTGCATTTATTTCCTCATTCTCCCGCCACGCGTGACTTCTCTTACGGCTGTGACGTATTACATCATTGGTCCAGGTTTAAAGGTACAGAAGTAATATTGACTCCGACACTGGGACTTGGGATCATGCATGCATCCGGCTTATAGAAGGGTAAGGGACTTTACCCTCAAGGATGGCTACTCGGCTTGTTCCCATCAAGCTTATCGCCTGAATCCAGTCGAGTGTAAGCAACTTTAAATGTCTATCAAATTTTCTAGTATCTCCAATTAAAACGGTTAGAAGCGAAACATGCAAAGAAAAATACAAGGCAAAAAATTTAACATGTTAGAAAAGGAGGCCAGAGGTAAGCAATATAGTTTATATAATTTTTTTGTGGGGTTTAATCTTTTTATGTAAACAAACAAACAAAATAGTCGAAATGAGTGCAGCAAAAAATATGTTTAATGATGGAGAAAAAAGCGATCGCCGTTAGTCCCAGAGAAAAGAGGGAGGAAATTCCAAGATCGGACCAACAGTTTGTTTAATGATATATTCGCGCCGATAAAATCCGGTCGATTAATCTGTCAGGTTGCTAACAAGATAAGAGTACTTTTGGTGGGCGATAGATGAAGAGAAATTCACAAACCTGTTTCGCCTCCAAGTTAAGGATCCTTGTTATTTCCATTTCGAAGTAAGATGCGATTAATTAACATTTTTTTAAAGTTTCATTATCTTCCCTGTTTTTTTGTTCTTTTCAGCGAAAAAAACACATTCGTCGCTTTTCATTGCTTACTAAGACTCGTCTGCATTACATTTTTTAATGTTACATTGGCTTCATTGCTTCTGATTCTATGTTCCAAGACAAGCCGACTCGGAGTAAAGAAAAAACACAGCCATCGCTCGCCAAATAGTGAACTCAGACTCCCATTTCTTTCTTTTTCCCTTCTCACTCACCTTCTCGGCGGTCCCTGGTGTTCCCTACGTGACCTCGATATGGCCTTACATCGAGTCTAAAAATAGCTTCACCCTAGCAGCATCGTGGCCGATTGGTTTCTTTCTGCCCTGGATTTACGTCCATTGTTTGACTTACGTCCACTCTTGGGTCTCATTTTTTTTCCTCCGGCGTTCTCCGGGCCTAGGACCGTGACAGATGTCACTCACCTCTTTAATGTGATCCTCTTGTCTCATGCGATCTCTGCTTTTTCTTAAGTTTTTCTTTATCTTTACCATGACGTTGTTGCACTCTCAGCTCTCTAACTGCATATAGCCACCATACGCGCTCGGTGATAAAAGAAATTTGCCAAGTTTTACCCAATGAAGTTTACAACTGGAAATGTGAAGCGTGTGATAGGATACTCTTCTCAAAGCCGCTTACACCAACTACACAAAAAAACATGCTTTAGGGAACCGAAGCGGAAACGTCCCACGTCGACTCGAAACACATCTGTTGTGTTTTCAATTGTAAAGAATGCAAGACATCAACTTGACTACAGAAACATTTGATGGCACATAAGCTACACCACAAACAAATTCTTTAAACCCTAACCCAACATCTGATATTGTAACATATGTATCAGGCAGTGCAAGTCAGCTGCAAGATTAAAAAGTCACTTTCATGTCTTCGGATATAGTATAGATATCAGATGCTGGATTGAAAAGTCACTTTCAGGCCGACGGATATAGTATAGATATCAGATGCTGGATTAAAAAGTCACTTTCATGCCTACGGATATGGTATAGATATCAGCTGCTGGGTTGAAAAGTCGCTTTCATGTCTTCGGATATAGTATAGATAAAAGCTGCTAAATGTTTGGATATCAGCTGCTAAATGTAAAAGTAACTTCCAGGCCGACGGATATAGTATAGATATCAGATGCTGGATTGAAAAGTCACTTTCATGCTGACGGATATGGTGTAGATATCAGCTGCTGGGTTGAAAAGTCACTTTCAGGTCCTCGGATATAGTGTAGATATCAGCTTCTGGATTGAAAAGTCACTTTCCGGGCTTCGGATATAGTATAGATATAACATGCTGGATTGAAAAGTCACTTTCAGGCCGACGGATATAGTATAGATATCAGCTTCTGGATTGAAAAGTCACTTTCAGGTCCTCGGATATAGTGTAGATATCAGCTTCTGGATTGAAAAGCCACTTTCAGGGCTTCGGATATAGTATAGATATCAGCTCCTGGATTGAAAAGTCACTTTCAGGCCTTCGGATATAGTATAGATAAAAGCTGCTGGGTTGAAAAGTCACTTTCAGGTCCTCGGATATAGTGTAGATATCAGCTGCTGGATTGAAAAATCACTTTCAGGTCTTAGGATATGGTGTAGAGTTCAGCTGCTGGATTGAAAAGTCACTTTCAGGCCTTCGGATATAGTATAGATATCAGCTTCTGGATTGAAAAGTCACCTTCAGGTCTTCGGATATAGTATAGATATCAGCTTCTGGATTGAAAAGTCACTTTCAGGCCTTCGGATATAGTATAGATATCAGCTTCTGGATTGAAAAATCACTTTCAGGCCTTCGGATATAGTATAGATATCAGCTTCTGGATTGAAAAATCACTTTCAGGCCTTCGGATATAGTATAGATATCAGCTTCTGGATTGAAAAATCACTTTCAGGCCTTCGGATATAGTATAGATATCAGCTTCTGGATTGAAAAGTCATTTTCAGGCCTTCGGATATAGTATAGATATCAGCTTCTGGATTGAAAAGTCACTTTCAGGCCTTTGGATATGGTGTAGATATCAGCTGCTGGATTGAAAAGTCACTTTCAGGCCTTCGGATATAGTATAGATATCAGCTTCTGGATTGAAAAATCACTTTCAGGTCTTCGGATATAGTATAGATATCAGCTTCTGGATTGAAAAATCACTTTCAGGCCTTCGGATATAGTATAGATATCAGCTTCTGGATTGAAAAGTCATTTTCAGGCCTTCGGATATAGTATAGATATCAGCTTCTGGATTGAAAAGTCACTTTCAGGCCTTCGGATATAGTATAGATATCAGCTTCTGGATTGAAAAGTCACTTTCAGGCCTTTGGATATGGTGTAGATATCAGCTGCTGGATTGAAAAGTCATTTTCAGGCCTTCGGATATAGTATAGATATCTTCTGGATTGAAAAGTCACTTTCAGGTCTTCGGATATAGTATAGATATCAGCTTCTGGATTGAAAAGTCACTTTCAGGTCTTCGGATATGGTGTAGAGTTCAGCTGCTGGATTGAAAAGTCACTTTCAGGCCTTCGGATATAGTGTACATATTTCTAACATTTAAGAAAATGATAACAGTGAGGGTTCTGATGAGCATTGAAATCGCTAGCCTCTGTTAAGATGAAGTAATCGCATCTATTTCTATTAATATACGTAGAATTTCTAATACTATCTCTACAGTATTATAGTAGTGGTGGATATCATTAGAGAATGTTTGTGCTTATTCACCAACTTGATCTCAATTACATCTCCTATCTACATAAATAAAACAGTAGATGTATGTGTGTGTAAATATCTAACAGGTAAACTCTTAAACTACTGGTTACATAGCACTGAAATACTCAAGAAATAATATTCGTGCACCGAGGGTGGTTTATAACGAACAATGTATTTGCTTACATGCACGTATATCGTATACAGACATCGGCAAATTTACATGTAAAATGTTCATTAAGCATTAGCTGACATTTTGTTTGTTTGTTTTTTTTTGTGTGTGTGTATGCATGCGAGTACAATCGTTTTTTTTTCTCAGGCTTGAACACTCGATTATTTATTTATTTATTTCAATTCTAACAGATGACACAAACTCATTTCTATGTATTTGTGTTTAAAAAAACAATGAAATCATACGTAAATTTTACTCAGGGTTTGAAATTTGTAAATATGAAAACACACCTATATATCGTTTTACGATCCAATATTTACTTTATTTCATACATATTTATAAGACAGGGGGGATGACCAAAGTAACTGAAGTAACGGGTTTATTTAGAAAGCCATTATTAATATGGAGAGGAGAAGGTATTATTTAAATATTCTGCACTTTCACCTAAGAATTTATTAAATAAGAAACTGGCATGCATTATCTTTATTTTTGTTTATTATTAGTTAACATTAAGTATCCGTTTCTCAATCCAATTTCTTGATTAGTTTACTGTAAATCAAGTGTTGCCTAATCACTAACTGCACTTTGAAATCTTTTTTTTAATAGCATCAATTTTTAAGGAGGTGCTTCTAGAGTGTAGCACCGATATTAAAATAATACAAACAATGTATAATGAAATCATGTGTTTAGAAAAACTGCTGACTCATTTTTCGGAAGTGACGTCATGTGTTGATGATGGTGGGAGGACACCCACAATTATGTTGCTTTTAAAAGTACCCTGGAGGTCGCCAGGGATTACCAAATTTTTTTTGTTAGGTTGAGGTGTGGTGAATTAGTGCCTGTTTATTTTCCTATCATTACCCCCACATTTTCTGTTTATGGAGAGGGGGTCAGTAGTTAATTTCGTTGAAATGCTACATCAGAAAGATACTACACTTGATCTTAGCCAAAAGACCAAACAAGCGTAATATATTTTTCTACCAGGCATTACCTCCTTCTTAAAAAAATACAAAATAACCGACACAGCATATATTTTAAGAGGTGGGGGAGGGGAATATGGAATAAGTTCCGGAAATGGCTGAACTAGTTTATGATCTCAAAAATACTTTATTTCATATATATTTTTGAAAGAAGTCAGGACACGGTGTCAGGCCCGGAAACGACTGAAGCAGTTTACGATATCAAAATGACTTCATTTCACATATATTTTTAACGGCGAGGAGGGGGGGGGGTATGGTGTCAGTCTGGGAAATTGCTTAAACAGTTTACGATCTCAAAATTGCTTTATTTCATAAGAGACAGGGAGATATCCCAGGAAAGGATGAGGCAGTTTCTGATCTCAAATTTTCTTTATTTCAGAACTATTTTTAAGAGAAAGGGGGTATATGGAGTCAGTCCCGGAAATCACTAAAGCAGTTTACGATCTCAGAGTTTCTTTATTTTTTTATCTATTTTTAAGAGAGATGGGATGATATGGAAATTGTTGTAAAACTTTACGATCTCATATTTACTTTATTTCATATATATTTTTAAGACACGTGGAGGGAAACTGGCATATGGAATGCGGATTATGCTGAAATAATAACATTATTTAGAAAGCCATTCTTAATATAGGTATCTTTATACTTTCACCTAACAATTCAATAAATAAAAAAAACTGACATATGAAATACGGACCATGCTGAAATATCAACGCTATAATTTAGAAAGCTATTCTTAATATAGGAAGAGGAGGGTATTTTTGTAAACTATCTGTACTTTCACCTAACAATCTATTAAATAAGAAGCTGACATACAGAATATGAATTGTGCTGAAATAATACTTGCATATTTATTAGGATTATCTGCTGAGTCCTATTCTGGAAATTATATAATTTCGCTTTACATTATAGTTGCGGTGGTGTTTGCGGTGGGACAAGAAACACAGTAATGACGAATTTTCTGCTGAAGCAAGCGTTACATAATCACTAACCAATATAATGTATTTATGTATTTAGTTGGGAATTCTAATGATTCATCTTCGTACAGTGAAATCATTTTTCATAAAATTATGACGGCCTTGGTGGGAAGAGAAATTAGTTCATAAATGTTGTACAATACCTGTCGAGAGTAGGTTAAATTGTTTTAGATATTTATTTACATAATATGTTTCATATATATATATATATATATATATATATATATATATATATATATATATATACGTTAGCTGTAAGAGGGTAAGAAAATTATTTAATATATGTGTTGTATATTATCATCCTAGGAATTCTAACATTATTTAATATTGTCAATTACTGTTAATCACATGTCCTAGGAAAGTTAAAATTATTTCATACATAATTTGCGCAATTCATGTACGAGGTAAGGTTAAATATTCTTTTGTTCGAGATAGCAAATGATATATAGACATTAAAAAAAATTCTTCGATCCTAAAAATAACAGATATGTTCAAACTTCATTTTTCTCATTGTTTTATTATACGGTCCTGAGCAACGCCGGGTGTGCCTGCTAGTAATATAATAAAAGTGCGTAGATACTTTATTATCTACACACTTTTTATAGAAAATCAAAAACTTGCACCAAAATATACGCAAATGCATCTCATACTTTTGTTTAATAAATAATAAAACAATAGGCGCTAAATATTGGTTGGATCAGTTTACCGCTCCTGTAATGTCAGCTTACAATCCTCTATCTGTCAAAGAGCCAAGTACATTAAAGGATATAGTCATGTGACCACATCTGGGCGGGAGCGGCTCGGAAATTTTTATCTTGCCTTGATATAGTTCAAAACCTAATTCGAAATCTAGTAGGTGATACCCTTTTTTCTTTTCTGCAGCCTCTTCCCCCCCCCGGCCTGCTGCTCCAATACGTACTTTTATCTTGGAAGACGCCGTCCATCCCCAATGTCACTCATCCCCATCAAATTTGTTTTTGAAATATTGCCCCTAGGTCCCCCACTCCCCAATAGGGAAGGACCTACTTGTATTCGACCTTTATGATCGGAAGACAGCGGGCGCTTCGTATTTGGAATTAAGTTAGGAGGACCCCTTACTAACTAGACCCCATAGGCATTTTGTTTAGTTGTTTTCTTCTTTCTTTTTGGGCGTATTTTAGCTTGCCCCGCTCCCCATCATCTCATCCCTCATTTATAAAATTTAACAAAAAAATACCTTTTTGTTTATATATATATTTTTGTTTTGTTGAATTGTAAATAATTTTTTTCTAGATCCTGTAAATGAAGCCGTCACATACGCTAGAGAGATTTTAAGTGGATAAACGCCATGGTAAGAATGAGGTATTATGGTTTTAGTGTCTTAGTGTAGATATCCAAATAAAGTCTTTTAAAAACCTAGCTATTAGTTAGTAATGGCCACCGACCCCTACTTCCCCTTGCTAGCCTAATGCCTAAGTGCTTTGGACCCCAGACATCTATACAGCGCAGAAACTTTCATGTAATTATTATGTCAGTTTTTGAAACTCATCAGAAAACAAGGAATTTTAAAAGAAAATGAAGGAATATGAGAATGTGTTGTGTGTGTATATATATATATATATATATATATATATATATATATATATATATCACAAAAGGTTTATATTTCAAATTTCAAGATGATGTCCATCTTAACGTTTTTTTTTTCTTTCTTTAAACATAAAATTTAAAGGAATATGCAAATGATGGACCTGATTAAAAAATCCAAAAATCGGAAGAGCAGTTAAAATTGTGTTTTCTTTTAGTCACGGCATCTTTGAATTCTAATGAGAAAATTAAGAACTTCGCTAAAGATATGAGCAGGGATTTATGTGAGTATTCCTTTTCTAAAACTGATATATTTTTTTTGTAAAAATTAATTAACTATTAAAAAATTCCCGTTTTTTTAATGAATACTCTCTCTCTCTCTCTCTCTCTCTCTCTCTATATATATATATATATATATATATATATATATATATATAAATATATATATATATATAAAGAGAGATAGATAGATGGATAGAGAGAGACACACAGACAGACAGACAGACAGAGACCGAAAGAAAGAAAGACAGACAGACAGAGAAATGGATGGTTTTACGGAAAACAAAACTCTGAAAACGAATGTTTTTAAGGCAAGAAAACTTTGCCAGGAGAGCAAGAGCGTTCTAAAAACATCCGTTTCCCATGACTCACCATATATATCCACAAAATAGTTTTTTTTACAAATTATTAACACCAATAAATTTGCAGAGTAACAAAACGGAGTCACCTATCTTAGCCTTTTTGCATTTTACTGGTGTCTTCCTTTTTCTCTGTAGATGCTGGTTGATGTGGCTGTTCATGAATTGAGTTTTTTCAGAGTGTTTTGCTTCCGTGGATATTGATTCGTCTAGTGGTGGTTTTCATCAAGTGTTTGGTCGCTATTGTTTTTAAAGTGGTTTCATATATATATATATATATATATATATATATATATATATATATATATATATATATATCACAAAAGGTATATATTTCAAATTTTAAGATGCTGTGCATCTTACCGTTTCTTTCTTTCTTTAAACATGTTAAATGTTCAATCCTTGGAAGCACCTGTTTTGTAGCGCAGTATCACTCATGCAATTATTATGCCAATTTTTTAATTTATTCCTCCTTGAACTCATTATAAGAAAATGAAACTCATCAACTTTAAAAGAATATAAAAGAAGATGGACCTGATTAAAAAATCCCAAAATCGGAAGAGCAGTTAAAATTGTGTTTTCTTTTAATCACGGCATCTTTGAATTCTAATGAGCAAATTAAGAAATTCGCCAAAGATATAAGCAGGAATTTATGTGAGTATTACTTTTCTAAAACTGATATTTTTTTTTTTTTAGTAAAAATGAATTAACTATTAACAAATTCGCGTTTTTCTAATGAATACATTGTAAAGAGAGGGAGAGAGATGGATAGACAGAGAGAGACAGATATAGAGAGAAACGGATGGTTTTACGGAAAACAAAACTCGGAAAACGGATGTTTTAAAGGAAACAAAACTTTGACAGTAGAGCAAGGAGCGTTCTAAAAAAATCCGTTTCCCGTAACTCACGATATATATATATATATATATATATATATATAATAAATTCCACAGCCAAACAACGTCGCAGCCCACAAGAGCCATGACAGTTAAAGAACCGGAAGCCCAAGACTCGAGTTTCGCCCTCATTTTGGGCTCATCAGTTAGACACATCCGAACTCACGATTCGAAACCCGAGCCTCTTGCATGCAAGGCAAGCCCTCTACCAACTGAGCAAACGCCTTGCACACAAGAATTTCTATTAACCAACACAGATGAAGCAAACCGCGCCGAAATCCGACTGTGAAATGAACCTACTTCGTCTCAACAAGGGACGCGGTCATCCAACCAGCTAATAACCCCAAGCTGATGTCTCACAAGTAGGAGTTTTAACTCGAAAGGACGATGCCATCCAGCAATACTAACCAAGCGAGCAACTTATGATAGGATTTTCAGAATGTGAGAGATTGTATATAATAAATTCCACAGCCAAACAACGTCGCAGCCCACAAGAGCCATGACAGTTAAAGAATCGGAAGCCCAAGACTCGAGTTTCGCCCTCATTTGGGCTCATCAGTTAGACACATCCGAACTCAGGATTCGAAACCCGAGCCTCTTGCATGCAAGGCAAGCACTCTACCAACTGAGCAAACGCCTTGCACACAAGAATTTCTATTAACCAACACAGATCAAGCAAACCGCACCGAAATCCGACTGTGAAATGAACCTACTTCGTCTCAACAAGGGACGCGGTCATCCAACCAGCTAATAACCCCAAGCTGATGTCTCACAAGTAGGAGTTTTAACTCGAAAGGACGATGCCATCCAGCAATACTAACCAAGCGATATATATATATATATATATATACAGTGGATAGCAAAATATTTGGTATATTTGTTTTTGTGGAATTTCTCAAAAAATATAAAGTTAATTTGAATGGAATTTACAGTCAATCTTTGAAAATATCTATCTAAAAATTCCAGAAAAGTGAAGTTAGTTAACAAATATTTATTAACAAAAAATCAAATTACTCATATGCAAAAATATTTAACACATTTATTAATATTTACTTGTATATCGTTTGTTCTACCTAAAAAACTCCAAACGTTTTCCATAACTGCCTATTAGTTTCTTTCTGGTAGTTTCAGCCATTCTTTTTCGATAACTTGTTTTCAATTATTTGGATGACTACTTTGTGGATGACTTGCATGCACCCTTAACTTCAAAGTTTTCTACAGATTTTCTATGGGATTTAAGTCGGGTGATTGGATATGCCATTGTAGAACACTAATCCCATTATTCTTAAACAATTTCATAGCTATTTATGCATTGTGCTTGGGATTATTGTTTTATTGACAGATAAAACTATGGTCTAATCTTAAATCTGCGGCACTCTTGAACAGATGTGTTGACAAAATCTTCATGCATTTTGATGCATTCATTTTCTCTTCCATGATTTCCTTTCCTAACTCCGTTTGCAGAAAAGCAATTTCAAATCATCACACTTTCACCTCCAAATTTGGCAGTGGAAATATTGATAGATGGTTTTAAATCTGTGTCCTTTCTCCCCCCCCCGCCCCCCTCATATATTGTTGCGCATCTTTCTTTCCAAAAGCTGGCCTTTTGTTTCATTCGACCAAATATGAGAAGTCATCCGATTTATATTGGTATTTACAGACAAATTTCAAACGGTCTTTTGCATTTCTATGACTCAACAATGGAGTTTCTCGATGATCTAGAATACAGGCCCGTTCAATTCAATGATCTCTTGATTGTGTTATTGCTTACTTTAGTACCTACTTCCTGCAAATATTTCTGAATTTCTTCACGTTACGTCAATATAACGAGAAGTAACATGCTTTTATTTACGTGACCAACCACTTATTAGAAGATTTTTAGTCTTACCCTGCGTTGTTTTCTACTTTCTCACGACAGCCCCGACGCTTATCACCACATAATTTAGGTCTGAAGATATTTTTCTATGCCCCTTTCCATCTTTATGCCTGGCTACGATTTCCTGGCGCATACTATTAGTCCATTCCTTTGTTTAAATCAATTTTAAAACAGTAGCGAAAGAGGAAACCTGTGCAGTGTCCGAGAGCTGTTATCAACTGACATGTAAGGAGCCGAACCCATGGAGTGCCTTCTGATTTGTTAAAATATTGTAGCAAGATTAAATGGAATTTCTGATTGGTCTAAATATTGTAGCCAAATTAAATGACAGCTTAAGAATGAAATTAGACAGTGTGTTAAATACTTTTATTTATATATGGGTAATTTTATTTTTTGTTAATAAATATTTGCCAACTAAGTATATATTCATTTCTGTTTTATTTTTAGATAAATGATATCTGTTTAAAGATTGAATGTACATTTCATTCAAATTAACTTATTATTTCTTAAAAGATACGACAAAAACCACCGTAACAAATACTTTTGCTACGCACTACATATATATATATATGCAAACTGACTATGTTGGCAAGACGATACAGCGATTATCGGTCAGAGTGGCTCAGCATGTTCTAGGCTGTATTCGTAGACACGAACCGGTCCCGTCTTCTAGAACTTCACAGGCGCAAGAGTCTGCTATAGGTGACCACTTGTTGGACAAGAGAACGCGTCGTGATCTCTACTCTGATAACAGTTTTTCCATTTTACATAGAGCACGACATCGTTTCCACTTCGATGTACTAGAGGCTATTGTCATCAATTCTCGACGTCCCTCTCTCTGTAGACAAAGGCAGTTAAAACATTCACTGCAGTTATTTAATGACTCTTGGTCGTCCGTGAAC
>NC_136513.1:81722204-81747204 GCF_053919585.1 Euprymna scolopes | reverse complement strand
TTGTACATAATCTTTATATTATTAGGATAGTATATCATTTGTTATGGACTTCCATTTCTTGTAATAAATAATTTTACCAAGAATTCTTCTAAAATGTGGGTTTCTGTTTCGATTATAACTGAAGGAACTAAAGTCATATATATATATATATATATATATATATATATATATATATATATATATAACTTTAGTTTTGGTCTGAGGTTCGATCCCTAGAAACAGTTGAACTACGCTGACGAGAGGTAACGACCTTGAAACACGCGTGTACGTAGATTACTGTTTAAAAATAGTGAATATATATGTATATATATATATATATATATATATATATATATATATATATATATATTCATAAGTTTTTGTTTCGATTCAAGCAGATGAACGCAAGTCATATGGATATATATATATATATATATATATATATATATATATTAAATCGCAACTTTATAATATATAAAAATCGATAGAACATTAACTCTATAATAATATATACGAAATCTGCAAGAATGAAATATCATATTAAAGCGTAATTTACGACCGGGCTACGCCAGACGTCCCTGCTAGCTTAGATATATTCTTTTGCAGCTTTAACAAAATGGTTACAATAATATCAGAGCATCATTTACGTTGAACATCTACAAAATTCCAACATCAATATATTACATACGAATGAGTCCCCTGTGAAATTTCCACACGTCCTGCCCGTATATATGTCTAGTTTAAAATAATCACTTGGATACCACCAACAAAACTGGCAACCAAAACACTTAGCGCTCAAACCGCGTTCCCTACAATTTGAACTATCGATAGAAAGGTAAGGAAGATTCAAAGTTAAATCGCTTCAATCTGGATATAAATTTGCGCATGCGCAAAATTAATAGGAATATGCTGGCAAATTATAAATTAAGATTTTAGATTCCAGGTTTCCGTTATATTTGTGTACGTGTTATTAATCGATCCGAATAAAGATTTTACTCCTTATAAACCATTCTTTGTGTATAGTTATTATTTCCTATTAGTTTCACTGTTACGTGACCAATAGTTTAAGAGTATATCGGTTAAATATTTTTACATACACACGCACATAGATACATCTACAGTTTTATTTAAATAGAATATACTTGATAAACCATTTAACTAGTTGCTGGGCACAAATGAGAAGCTCATAGTATCAACGCTGGCGTCCCTCAGGATTTCAATGCTGGGTTCAATTCTCTTCCTGGTCTCCATCAATGATATCTCGAATCACATCTTTAGATCATTCGAAGACATTTATACAGGCGACACTTAATTGACTTTTGTTTGCCAAGTGTCTTTGGACAAACATATTGCAACACTTCAAAGGCTGGCAATAACCAAGATCTCTCTGATTCAAGTCCAGTGTTGAACAGGCTCCTTTAATCATCTAATTATAACCAATTCCAATTCTTAACGATTACTACGCTGTTGTCGCGATGACTACCGTACACCCATTAAAATTTATTCTCAAGTGATCTCGAGGCCTTGATAAGTTGTTACTGTCTAGTCAAAAAAAAAAAAACTAGCACTTAACGTAAATCTATATAATACCATATATCTATAAAAGTGAACGTGTCTGTGGGTGGCTGTCTGTGTCTGTGTGTGTCCATTTCCCTACGCAATAACTCTGTCAATTTTTAGTCTACAGACTCGAAATTTGATAAACAGGGAACTGAGATTCAAGAAAATCTTTGTAATTCGCTTTCGACAAGAAATTTGGCAGTTAAGGGGTCAATTTCAACGATTTGACCTTTTACAACTCTACGAAACTCTTCCGACAATTTTGGGTATAAACAATTGACATTTTAGATATAGGTTTCTTGGACACGGTTCTAACTTAATAACTTGATTATCGGTTCTAAGTCATTTAACTGCAGGTTGAAAATTCAATCTTCTTCCCCATCATCGCTGACGAAACGAAAAAAAAAATTCCTGGATTAAATAAACGTTTATATTCAAATTTTCGTGGAGCTTTCCGAGTTCGACATACAGATTCCCGTGTTCGACAATCAGATGTCCTGGTTTAATACGATACGCCCAAAGAAGGTCTGAGGTTATATCGGGCGAAACATTTAAAAATTGGCAAATAGCGCTCAAGATAAAAAATCATAGTCCTCGTGAGCTACATAATACAAGTGTTGATCAGAATAAAATATTCAGACAATTAAATGAAGCAATTGTTCGCCAGTCTAATACTTTTGCTGATTGGTTGGTTGTGTGTGTTTTTTACGGCATATCAACTATTTTCAGGTTATTTAATGCCGAATCCAGTGATTTTGAAGAATAGTTTTTTAATAGAATATTTTTTTTCAAGTAGCTTTCTATTTAACACATAGTTGGGACCCTGACAGGTACTACAACTCCGGGTCAGAGTGGACCTGTGAGCAATGGCAATTAGCTAACAGAACCTAATACTTTTGAGTCATATCAAATTAATAATAACAAATTAATAATAATAAATTAATAGAACCAAGCAAACGTATGTGCCAAATAAAAAAGTTGAGCATGTAATTATTTTAGAAAGAGCTCATCCACAAGATACCTTTACTCCTTCTCACCCCCCCCCCCGAGATGGTTTGCCCCTCAACACCAAAGCCAACCGTGTTGAGACCAATTTTGAAATTACTTTTTCCCCTGTTGACCGTGGTATGTTGCTGATCCTGTGCAGTTCTAGGAGGTTCACCCTCTTGAGGAGTTAGTTTATTGTTAGTCACTTAAGATGCCTCCATCGGAGGAATATCAACGGGGCTGTCCAGGTATTTCTTGCTCTTTCTCCAGAGTGCTGGCTCTTTAATTCCACTTTCCAACCCTTGCGTAATATTATATAGCAGTGGCTCATATTTGGGACTTATAACGGGGTACATGTATAACGCGGTACATGTATAACGGGGTACATGTATAACGGGTACATGTATAACGGGGTGCATGTATAACGGGGTAGATATAATACACGAATGACGATGACAATTCTGATGGGAAGACATTTATACACTCTGGGATAATTCTTTGCAACAGTTCGTATAGACATATAGTGAAGAGGAGATACTTCACTTATGATGGAGGGGAGGAGGACACATACTTGGTAGGAGTTACACAAATTAATAATGAATTGATAGAACCAAGCAAATGTATGGAGTATTGCTGTCATATTTGGGCCGGTGCATCGGCTACTAGTCTCTCGCTCCTTGACAGGGTTCAAAAGAGAGTCGCAAATCTGATAGGCCCTAAACTGGCATCAAAATTCAGCCTCTGTCCCATCGTCGAAACGTTGCATCCCTCTGCCTGTTCTACAAGTATTATAATGGTGAATGGTCTGAAGAACTGCAAGCACTTGTGCCCCCACGACGTGAACACCCTCGACAGACCCGACAAGCTGCAAAATCCCACCCCCACACTGTAGAGATCCCTAGATGTAAAAGATCTTTCTACTCCAGTAGTTTCTTCCCCAGAACTGCTAGACTTTGGAATTCCATTCCAGGTCACTGCTTCCCCAACTGTACTGACATGCATAAGTTCAAGTGCAACGTGAACCAACATCTCGCTGCCCTAATCCCTACATAGTACCCCAGTAGATGTTTCCCCTGATAGTAGCTCCCTACATTAAAGTGGCAATGTGCCTTGTTTGGGGTGAAAATGTAATAAAAAAAAAAATAGGTGCGAAATCTAGTAGAAAACGCGCAATTTAGATAACACGTATTTCATAAGATATATCATTGAAACCATATATCATGTCTGAAAGATTCTTACTCTTATTAAACCTTTTTTGGAATTTGCTAAATGTTAACATATCGATTTCAACAAAAAAAAAACAAATGTTGTGGAACAGGGGACTCATATTGAAGCACACATTAACGAGGACTCAGTAAAGATGGCGATGATAATGAGGAAGAGATTTATCTAGACTGAGATGATTCTTTGCAACAGTTCTTATACACATATAGTGAGATGGAAATACGTCACTTATGATGGAGGAGAGGAGGACACATAACTTGGAAGGGTTTTAATTCAAACTTGTATCCACATGGTATAATGTTCTACCGTTCGCCTCTAAGGGGCCCCCACTACAACTGACTATCTCTCATCAACTGTCAACTTTCAATTCTGATCAACTCCTTTACTCCGAACCCACTATATTAAGAAAACTGTTTTTCAAACGTGACTAATTTTCACGTGGCTTTACATATGTTTGTCCAAACACACTTTTGGCAAACAAAAGAATCCTCAATTCTTTCTAACCTATTTTTAAACAACTGGTATTGTGCATTCATTTAACTGACATATCCAATGGAGGGGAAACCCTCTATACTGAGACAATTATTATTTTTACTAACCAGAGTGCCCCCTTCTTGCCTACTTTTAGGGGAGCTGGTTTTTACCCCACATTAAAAACGGTCTTGTGCCTAATTTACTTTTGTGAGGAAGCAAATAAATACATTATACAGACTGGGATGATTCTTTGCAACAGTTCTTATACACATATAGTGAGATGGAGATACTTCACTTATGATGGAGGGGAGGAGGACTCAACTTGGAAGGGGTTACACAAGAGTTCGTTACAAGATGATGATAAAACACATTTACCTTTTCTGTTTTAAAGAATGACGTCATGAGGCAACACTTACAAAATATAAATGGTGATTTCTTTATTCATCTGATCGGCCGGTCGATGACGTCAGAAATTCAAACTTGAATCTACATGGTATAATGTCCTACCTTTCGCCTCTAAGGGGCTCCCACTCCAACTGACTATCTCTCATCAACTGTCAACTTTCAACTATGATTAACTACCTTCTAACTCCGAACCCTCAGATTCCTATATTGAGAAATATCCTTTGTTTATGACGTCAGAAGTGTGTTTTCAAACGTGACTAATTTTCACATGTCTTTACATATTTTTGTCCGCCCACACTTTCGGCAGACAAAAGAATCCTCAATTATAGTTCTAACCTACTTTTAAACAATATACTTTAATTTGCATTGTCCATTCTTTTAACTGACATATTTAATATTCAGATTTCCACAAGAATGGATAATCAACTCTTTTCCAAGCATAAACAATATTTAACTATTTCTAATAGAATTTAAAATAGACTAAATCTTTAACATTCCATTTTTCCATTATCTTTAATACTTGCATACAGGGTTCGATTCTAACCTTATCCTAATATCATTTTCACTTATCTAGTATGTCTTCTTACTTACATGATAAGAGACATCCCTTCATGTAACACAAACACTGAATTGTTTTATGTAGAAAATAGCTGATCAAAATAAAATAAAAATGTATTTTGCAAAGTAAGCGATTTTCTGTTTTCGTTTTCACTTTCCTGAAAAAGGAAATTAATCTCAATTGAAATCTTTGACAATTCAGCTGATAAAAAAGATGGCATCTATAATTAATTTCCACCTTAAACAAAAAAAAGAAACAATAAATTAAAGCTTACTAATATATTAAAAAATAAGCAAGTAATTATAAAATAACGGGCTCGGGTGTAACTTACAATTAATAATTGATTTAAGATTTAAGCATTGATAAATGTCGTTTTTCTTAAACGATGTTGATTTGAACCGTGATAGAAAATTACTTATAACTATACATATATATTCTCATCTTTTAAAATATTGCATATCTCTGATTTGAAATGATTTACCTATTTTATTTATGCCTTTTTATCTGTATCGTAACCCCTAAGTTTTTATTATATCAGGTAATATTTACTCATAGCCGAATAATAAGGCGTAAAAACAAGATTGAATAAGTAAATATATATACTGATATAAAAAACGAATTAGACACCCATAGAAAAAATTTATTTCAATAAACATATAATTTTTAGAACAAAATCCAAATAAATGGTATTAAATTTACTAACTAATACTTGGTTAACATTCCCTTTACTATTTTTAATGCCAGGACTCTTCTAGGCATGGCATTGATCAGTTGACGATATCAATTTGAAAGATTACTTGCCATGTCTGACGCAATAATACTAAGTTTAAGCTTGGATGATGCTCTCTTTCTTTTTTTTTTAACGAAGTTTCCAGTCTGATATCCCAATTGTTTTCAATTGGGTTCATATCCGGAAATTCTCTTAGCCATAGAAGTTTATTAATCCAATTTTGGCCTAACCAATGTTATGTTACCCTTGCAGAAAGACAAGCGAAGTCGTCTTCCATAAATAGTGAGTTTACTTAATCAATTTTACCACTTGAAAATATTGGTAGGAGTCCTATATATATATATATATATATATATATATATATATATATATATATATATACAGAGAGAGAGATAGGGGTGTGTATATATATATATAAATATATATATATATATACAGAGAGAGAGAGAGAGAGAGAGAGAGGGGTGTATATACATGTATATATATAATATATATATTATAGAGATAATAATTATAAATAAGCAAATAAAACGGTAATAAAAAGATGTATATATTTGCTCTGCAATAGTATTGAGTACTCTCTTCAGGTTTTTACTAATTACCACTTTTGCTATATATATATATATATATATATATATATATATAATTTGAGGTTGCTATTTTTCAAATATAGAGTAACCAGGGAAATATAGCGAGGTTAATACAAGAGTGTCAATACGAAAGTAGAGCAAGTTACACTTTCAATTTGTCTTTACATAAGCAGTAATTTGTTGCTACACAGCCACGAGCATGTTTCGGTCTTGTAGAATTTAGTAACCAGATACCTCTTCAGGCAACAACGCTTATTATCGAAAGCGGAATTCTTAATGAAAAACGAAAAATTCTAAGTTTATGAAATGGTGCGTCTATTATATTCATATATATTTCATAAACTTAGCCATTTATTTGTTCCTTTGACCCGTATTTCTTAATTTAATTCTGGGACTTTCACGTGCATATCTAAGTTGACCTAATTATTTAGGCTAACTTTCCCGCTTTTTGTCTGGGTCAGTTTGACCTTGCTTTTCAAATTTAAACTTTCACCGCTTTTCCGGTTTTTTTTTGGTTTTTTTTTTAAACCTTAATTTACTTGATTCCTCCAGCCTTGGCAGACGTGTTTTAAATATTCTCTCCAGTGCTTTTTCTTTTAATGATTTAGAATTCATTCCATTTGCGATTTTTTCCAAGGCACTCTGCTTTGTGGATCATTTTGGACCATTTGGAATTACCCATTGGATTGGAAATTTTTAATTCGACCGTTTTGGATTTTACCATTCTTGGATTTTTTACCCTTCACCGGACTATCCATTCATGTGAAATCTTTTTATCATTTTTCTTTTACCTCCTATTCCCCTTACCTCACCCTTTTTTTAACCAAGTAGGATCTGCGACTTACTTGTGGTTTCATTAAATACTTTTACATGAAAATCCGATCCCGCATTTTGCTAATTCCTGCACTCTGATGAGAAGGAGAGTATTTCTTCGAAACTCCGCGGATTAAGGACTATCCACTTATCTTGTGCTTCCTTTTTTAAAATTAAATATATTTTTAACTCTTTTTCAAGATGTCTTTTAACATGTTTTATTAATCATTTGTTCATATTATAAGCTCTATTTTCTTTTCGGTTTTATTGAGCTTTTACATCTGGTTGAGATTACTTTACTTGTAAATATTAACTCTTTAATATTTATAATATATTTTAAGTTTTCCATTTTGATTACCTTGGTAAACTTATTGTAATTTATATATATATATATATATATATATATATATATATATATATATATATATATATATATATATTTCATTTTATACATTCTTGTGAGATAAGAACAGGTGCAAATTAAAATAAGAATTCTATTTAAGATTTAAGCATCGTTAATGACTTTTTAAAAATTATATTTGATAGGCAAAAATAAAAAAAAAAATTCGATCGAAACGTACAGATGAGAGAAAATTACTTATAATTATGCAAACACGTTTTCATCATTTCAAATATTATTATATCTATTTTTACGTAGGTTTAACTATTTTTCATCTGTTTCTTTTTCTCCATTTTCCCAGGTAATTGTTATATTTATTCTGCGCGCCGTTCTTTCTACGTCTTTATTTTAGTAATTACAGTTTTCCGTTTTTGCTGAGTAATTGAAAAAAAAAACATTAAGAGCGAAAAGAAAGTTTAGGATATATTTAATGGTGACAAGAAAGTTCTTATGGTTTTTAACTTTTAAATTCCGATGAACGTATCCCGGCTAAAACATAAATATTATCAATCGAAATACGCACCATCAGAATGAACTGTCTTTTGCCAATAGAAAACAAGTGTAATTAAGTCCAATATCGTAAAAAGCTTGCGTTCTGGGGAAGATAAAGTCATAGAAGGCGTTTTCTTTATATATATATATATATATATATATATATATATATATATATCGCTTGGATTTTTTAAGCATTTATCATGCACAAACATCACAATATGCTTTTAAAAAATAGTAGTCGGTAGATTAGGAGTCTGAAGAGTATAGCGGATGATGCAAAATTTTAATTCGTTCAACTTCTGCAGAGTCAGTTTATCAATGTGTGATTAAGCATTGTCGTGGAGAATTGGGTCTTTTCTGTTTACAGATGGTGGTGTGTTATTGTCGAAGTTTCTGATGCATTTCATCCATTTGTTGACGGTACTTCTCCGCTGAAATGGTTTCGCCTGCATTCAAAAAACTATAATGGGGGGGGGGGTTCGGTCGCAGATCACCAAACAGTCTGTATTACTTTCTTTTTGTGCAACTGGCTTATATATATATATATATATATATATATATATAATATAATATAAAGCTGAATGTGTGTGTGTGTGTGTGTGTGTGTGTGTGTGTGTGTGTGTGTGTGGTCACAAATATACTCCTATGTGGTTAACTATTTTAAAAAACTGATTATATATAATGATAGAAGCTGTATCGAGACACAGGAATGGGTATGTTTGATCTGGCATAATGATGATTCATTAAAATTGTAGGGTCTGCGTTCGCGCCTGGCCACAAAGTATGGAAATAAAAAAATAAAAATTTAAAAAAAAGTTTACAAGTGTTTTTGATATAGATGTACATAAGAATACTAATAATAAGTATGTTTTAACTTAAATGGGGATGGTATAATAAAATTGTGGGGTCTGCGTTCGCGCCTGGCCTCCATATAATGGAAATAGGCACACACTTTAATAAAGACTTTTCATATCTATCTGCGTAAGTATACTTTGATGATTATGTTTCAGTTTGAAGAAATATGGTATAATAAAATTATGGGGTGTTCGTTCGCGCCTGACTTCCATAGAATGGAAATATGTCACAAAGTTTAACAAGGTTTTTTAATATAGATCCACAGAATATTGTGATAAGTGTTTAAGTGTGAATAGCAACTGTATATACATGACCGAGCCGTATAGGGGTGAGGTCAAAATGGTGTTGCAAACATTATAAAAGAACAGAATAGACGCGTCTATAAATAAAATAAACATAACAACACGTGAGACCATATGTGAATACTCACTGCACTGCGCGTGTCTGTGCGTGTCTTTGCGTGACACTACCGACCCTCAACACGCTAAGGTCCACATTGATATCGACTGTTAGAGCGGGGGTTGTCAGTACATTAGTCAATTTCTTTCATCGTCTAATCACACCGAGCAGCGATCTGTCTTCCTTGTCGTTCAAACTCATCCTTTCGTCAAATGTGTAACTGCATTCTGAACTACGACTAGCTTCGACCGTTAAACACCATCAATATCTGCAATAGCGAGTTGAAATTCTGAGATCATGAATGCATACGTTCAGTCATTACAACAACACAGTTTGTAATCGCATCTAATTAATTTGGACGGAATAAAAAATAGGAGTTATGGCATTCGGAATGCCCTTTGTTCACACACACACACACACACACACACACACACACACACACACACACACACACACACACATATATATATATATATATATATACACGAGCAAACAGTTAATAAAACATGTTAAAAAAACACTTTGAAAAGAGTTAAAAACATATTTAATCTGAAAAGGAAATACTATCCACTTATTAAGTGTTTCCTTTTCAGATTAAATATGTTTTTAACTCTTTTTCAAAGTGTTTTTTAACATGTTGTATTAACTGTTTGCTCGTATTATAAGATCTCTCTCCTATTTGGTTTTATCGAGCTTTTACATTTGAATGAGATAACTTTATAAATATTAATTCTTTAATATTTATAATATACTTTAATTTTACCATCTTGGATCATTTTGGTAAATTTAATTATAATTTTTATTTATATATATATATATATATATATATATATATATATATATATATAGTGAATAAATCACTAAATAACTATATGACTAAATTCATGATGTTTACCATCTTATAATTTATTCCTTTAATTCAGTTGACATTTAAAATTCTTAGCAGTATCTGCTTCGTAGCGCAAAATCGATTACTTAATTATTATATCAATCAGTGAATCTATTATGCCCTTAACTCATCAGAAGCACTGATTGATATAATAATTAAGTAATTGATTCTGTGCCACGAAACAGATACATTGAAGAATTTTAAATGTCAACTGAAACTAGGAATAAATTATAAGATGGTGAACATCATGAATTTTGGAATATAGTTTTTTTAATTTATTTATTCACTATATTGCTCTGTAATTACATTGAGCTTCTTAGGGATTGGTATGCATTATAAGAAAATACAGAAATATATACATATGTGTTTGTATGCATGTGTGCATATATATAAATACAAGAAAATAGATGACGAAAATAAAATTGAATAATTTATCATTTTTATCGATCTATCAAATTCAAATATCGAATTATACTAGTAGAAAATCCTTAATCAATGCGTTATTGTCGCTAAAATGTTTCCAACATATTTTAATGTTTTTGTTTTTTATGTTTTCAAACTTATGTTTAAAATTGATTAAAAAATGTTTTTTTCTTAATGGTTTATCCTCTGAGGAAAAGTACATGTCTTTGAAAATGTATGGGTTAAGTTCTTTTCACTAGTATAATTCATTGTTTTTATTTGATAAATTAATAATTGTTGTATTTATTCAAGTTTATTTGCAGCATCTATTTTTGGAATTTCTTTAGTAGCTCTTTCTCGTATATGAGATTGGTGCCATTTTTAGAATTTCTAAATATTTAGTATTATATATATATATATATATATATATATATATATATATAGAGAGAGAGAGAGAGAGAGAGAGATGTTACACATTATATAGAGTACTTAACCTGTGTATATTATGTCCGAGTTCCTAAGTAGCTTTTGTCATTCATTTTTTTATTGCGAACTTTTTTCTCATCTTTCAGTTGTTGTTTCATGACGTTTCGGCCAATTATTCCTCTGGTCTTACTTGGTTTCGTCTCCACACGTTTTGGGCCAGCTACGCCGACTTTAGATAGGATTGAAACTGAAATCTTCAGACAATGCTCACCTGGAACCGTAGAGTCTGTATCCACTGAAAGGCGATCAAGGTTGAATTTTTTGGTCTTATAAGTCCACGTTTATTTATTATCTGATCTTCCATTGTCGGGTCCGTACCGAATGGTATATTATTTCATTAATCGGGATGTTTATTGAGATGAGTATTATTTAATCATTTATTTATTGCGGACTATTATTCTTATCTTTTGGTTGTTGTTTCACGATGTTTCGGCCAACTATTCCTGTGGCCTTGCTCAGGTGGTAACCGCAACAGGATAAGAACTCCGAATCTCCTAACTGCATTCTCAGAAAGTGTTGTCATCCATAATAAGACGACAACACCTAAGGATGGCAGTAATATGAGGATAATATTCCGCAATAAATAAATAAATAAACAGTATCTGCTTCGTAGCGTAAAATCGATCACTTAATTATTATATTAATCAGTGAATCTATTATGCCCTTAACTGATCAGAAGAAATAGCACTGATTGATATAATAATTAAGTAATTAATTCTGTGCCACGAAACAGATACATTCAAGAATTTTAACTGTCAACTGAAATAAGGAATAAATTATAAGATGGTCAACATCATGAATTTTGGAATATAGTTTTTTATTTATTTATTCATTATATTGCTCTGTAATTACATTGAGCTTCTTAAGGATCGGTATGCATTATAAGACAATATATTTCTACAGAAATGTATATATATATATATATATATATATATATATATATATATATATATATGTGTGTGTGTGTGTGTACATATGCAAGTGTGCATATATATAAATATAAGAAAATAGATAACGAAAATAAAATTGAATTATCATTTTTATCAATCTATCAAATTCAAATATCGAATTATACTAGTAGAAAATTCCTTAATCACTCCTTAAACAAGCTAATTTGAATAGTTTTTTAAACATTCATTTTAATGAATTCCCTATCACTTTTTCGGTTTTCTTATGGGACGATCATCTTTAGTTAAATATTACGTGTAATTATGTTAACTACATGATATATGCTTGCGTAATATTTGCATAAGGTTATAGTAAACACAAATTTATTTCTATATATATTTATATATGTGTAAATATGTTTGTTAAATAAATGCCTGTCAAATTTTCGGTCAGTTTTTGGTCTACAGACATGAAACTTAATTTGTAGGGTATTCGAACCCATAGGAAACTATATATTTTGGTTTTAGCCAGAGAAAATCGGTTCAAAAGTGTGACAATTAAAAAATGGAACTTTTCTGGTGAAGGTCGAACGACGGCATTATGAATATGCATGGGTTACGTAATAGATATTATTTCATATTTTAATTTTTAGCCTAGCAAAAAACATGTATTCATAGCTCAGGCATAAACGTCAAAGGAAAAAGTAAATCGTAAGCTAAATGTCGTTACTAAAAAGAACAAGCCAGTTATTTTGTTTGTTTTTTTACAAAGGAGTCACCGGAGTAATAATCGTTAGTAGTGGAAATCTGGTACTGATGCAATTCTCTATCTATATAAAAGCCAAGTACGTCCAAGGACGGAATACTGTTGCCATATCTCGGCAGGAGTTGCTAAAAACAGCCTATCCTGCCTTGACAGAGTACAAAATAAACTTCGTGGCTTAGTGAGGGATGCACTTTTCTCTACCCTGCAACCTCTCTCCCACAGAAGAGACGTTGCGAGCCTATCCTTGTTTTATCGTTATTTGCATTGCAGGTGCTCCTCTGAACTCCAATCTCTGGTCCCCCCTCGCCAATCTTTCACAAAAAACACCCGTCTAGCTGAATTCAATGTGAAAAATTTCCCCCACTCTATATCTGTGTCTAAATCAAAACGCGGATTCCATGAACAAAGCTTCTTTCTTAGAACTGCACGCCTGTGCAACTCTGTTCCGTCTGCCTGCTTCCCACCGGACTACAACTTGGATGTGTTCAAGTCCAACGTTAACAAATTTCTAATGAACCGCCCCCTTGAGTAAACACTTCGTCAAATCTCCACACTAACATAATGTACTTGCAATAACCCTTATCCCTGAGTGGCTTCCGGGCCTTGATAATTGGTGATCACTGTGTAAAAAAACTTAAAGGGAATAGCTCATAAAGAACTTGTTTACATTGGACTTGAAGATATTATAATCAGCTGGAAAGCAACCAAAAGAAAGTGTTCCACAGATGTGCAGTTCTAAGAAAGAAACTTTGTTCATGGAATCTACGATTCGGTTTAGGTACAGATAAAGAGTGGGGAACATTATTGATAGTGGTTTCAGCTAGCCGAGTGTTCCTCATGGATGTTTGGGGGTGCCATACATTGGAGCTCAGACGAGCACTTGCTATTGCTCCTTTAACTGGACACAGTGTGTGTTGGTTCTTGGACAATGTCACATAATGAGTAGAGCTAGGATAACGACATATTCTTTTTCAGTTGATATCATATATGCTTTTATATAGAGTGATGTAGTTCCCGGTTGATTAACTGTGTCTGATTCATATTCGAGTGTCAAAACAATTAAAAGAATATGCTGTTGTCAAAGCCCTAATAATGAGTATGTAAAATGATTCTGAACGACCGGTTTATGGGTATGTCAACAGATCTACAGAATTTTAACATCATCTTTAAGCGTATGTGACGCCGATGAAAGACTGCGTTTTTAATGAAAAAATTCTTTATAGATGTCGCAATGCGTTCAATATTAACAATATGCATGTTATCTCAAACCAAATTGGATAATAAAATGAGACATTTCTAAAAACTCCATATTTATGGCGCCAATATTTATGTATCTTACAATGTAATGCAGGATATCTCTCCTTAAATATAATCCGTTTCTGTGGAAAAATAATTAATGTCTTCACATTTGAGAAATATAAAAAGGGTCTAATGGAAAACAGAAAATCACGTAAATCTATATTCTCCGTTTTCTGATTTATTTTTGGATTAGAATGTCGAATACTTCGATTAATAGGACGTTATTCTAATATCCAATGTTATACGCACTACAATTGCTAATTCATTCAGAATTCATGAATGATGAAATGAGAGCACGCAAATTCTCGAGTTCGACAGAAAGATTTCGACAAAATACACCTGATCTCGTCCGAGTCACTATTCTGATCGACAATGGTCAGATGTGACCCTTTCAATGTAGTAGGACTCGTTGGTTGCGCTAGTAATAATTCCATTTTAGTTTCGTTCGTGTCAGGGTTGATATGCCGTCGCTTATCTGGTCGATCGCCCGCTAAGGAAAAAGAACAGTAAGTCACAAATTCGCCTTCTGTTAGAAAGGCAACTCAATGCACAGAGAAAAGAAAACAAACAGCTTTTTCTAGTCTACTGATTAATTTTCAAAAAAGTATTTATATATATATATATATATATATATATATATATATATATATATATATATATATACATATATATATATGTATATATATATACATACAAATGATCTTACAGTTAACAAGTATCATATAAGTCGACAATTAGTATTAAGGCCTTCTCTCTTTCTTTTTTCTTTCTTTCTTTCTTTCTTAGTAATGCGGCATTACTAATTCGGGGCGTCGTGGGGGTGGGGATACGTTGGCACTCGCAACTTCTAACTTCGAAATCGATCTCTCGACAGAATGACTCTTACTGCCCCTCTCACTTACTTTTTAAGCTCGGCAATCAACCACTACAGTGTCACTTCCACCCTGTATAGATTAGTCCCTTTTTAAATTCCCATGCAATCGCATCTGCAAAGGATTCGAGCTGTTTACCTTACCTTACTGCTCGCGAGGTAACAATTCATAATGTAATTCAATCTTTCTTAAGTAATAGAAAAATCAAAGTTGTCCTCGACGGTCGTACATCTAAACAATATGACATAAATGCGGGAGTATCTCAGGGGTCTATCCTTGGACCTCTACTATTCTTGATATTCATAAACGACCTCCCTTATAAAATTGTTTCGGAGATGGGTATATTTGCCGATGACACCACTCCCTATAACAGATATGAGGGGGAAAATTAACACATATCCAAGGAAATGGCAGAAACACTAGAGGATGACCTCCAATCTGTAGTGGAATTGGGACAAAAATGGATGGTCACATTCAATGCTGCTAAGACTAAGCTTGTTTCCTTCAATAACTACAAGAAACCTTCTTCACCACCAATAGCAATGGCTAAGAGCACATTGCCTGAAAGTACTTCTTTTAAACACCTCGGCCTAACGTTTACAGGGAATATGAACTGGAATAGATACATTAAGAGCATTGCCAAGGTTGCTGCGAGGAAGGTTGGCTCCTCTACCATGCTAGAAAACTACTTACGCCTGACAGTATCCTATACCTCTATAAGGCCACCATTCGCCCATATATGGAGTACTGTTGTCACATCTGGGCTGGTGCATCTGCTGCTTGTCTCTCGCTCCTGGACAGGGTTCAAAAGAGAGTCGCCAACCTGATAGGTCCTAAACTGTCATCTAGGCTTCAGCCTCTGTCCCATCGACGAAATGTTGCATCTCTCTGTCTGTTCTACAAATACTTTAATTGTGAATGCTCTGACGAACTGCAAACACTAGTACCTCCCCGACGTAACTACCCCCGACAAACCCGACAAGCTACTAAGTCTCATCCCTTTACAGTAGAGATCCCTAGGTGCAGGAAAGCCATTTACTCCAATAGTTTCTTCCCTAGAACTGCGGGTCTTTGGAACTCCCTTCCGGGATTCTGCTTTCCCAACTGCACTGATATGCAGAAGTTCAAGTTTAATGTTCACAAACATCTTTCTACTCATCTCCCTTCATAATGACCCCGCTAATTAAGTCCCTGATAGTAGCCCCCTGCTTCAAAGTGGCACTGTGCCTTGTTGTGGGTGAAAATTGAATTTAAAAAATCTCTATTATTACATAAATATCACTTTGTGTATGTGTGTGAGTTACTTTCCTCATAGGTTCCGAAACGGCTAAGCCTATCTTTTGCAAATTTCACGCAAAGGTAATTTATATGTTTGGCAATGTTCTTGCACATGTTTTGTACAGCAATACATCCGATGTATCGAACCTCGAAAAAATCCGATCTTAAAAATAAGCCTTCTTCTCTTATAGATCAAAAAGAAGAATTTTTACATGGGAATATTTTACGTTATATCCGGTGTAACGTGAAATATACCCCTGTAAAAATAATTTACCTTTATCTATAAGAAAGACCATGTTTTAGATCATCAAACTCAACTGTCAGCGGTCCTGGATATAACCTTAAACTATATCCAATTGTGAGGCCCCAGCTTGCGGGCTTTGGGGAGCGTGGAGGCACCCTTTAATTGCCATTGTCCAAAACCGACTTGAAAAAGAAACAGATATATTCTATTAAAGGTGTAAACATTCATTCTCCAATATATGAATTCATGAATTCGCATTATATTCGCTCAACCTTTAAAGCGACATAGTTGCTAACGGAAAAAATCAAGATGAATAAAACAAACATTTTTTATTTTGTTATTTTCGCTTAGTTTATGTTTAATAAAGAATTACGTTTTCCTGTTTTTGTAGCGAATTTTAAGTTTTCGCTCTCTCCTTAACACAGATAGTCGGATGTTTCATAGGACGCAAAGTGTGCGAAAACACCAAAGATGACAAGACGAGTATGAATAAACCAAATAATATAGTGTTACAATAATCTTTTTATAGATCGATCCGTTCTTTGCGATTTATCAACTACGGATAGAGAGGAGAAAAACTAGATTTTTAATTTTGTGCAGTGTTTACTTCAATGTGTAAGTCACTTCACTAGAAATCTCTCCACTTATTAGCAAAAAGAATACCGTTGTAATTTTAGAAAATAAACGTGAGTTCGTCCATCTGGAGGTTAATTCCCGTCAGCAACAGTTTTTTTTCCGTTTAATAATGCTCCATTGCAAAACATTATCCAAGTATGACAAATCGGTGTTGACACCTGTATTTTATGTGCCATGTTGTTTCTTTCTGCTTGCGTGCTTATGTAGACGAATATTTTATGTCTTTAATATATTGATGTTTTTGAAATTTAGGATTAAAACCACAAACATACACAAACATAGCCACGCCCATAAACAAACACCACACACCCACACACACATGTATATATATATATGTATATATATATATATATATATATATGTATATATATATATATATATATATATATATATATATAAAATTTATATGGCGATTAAGCTACACTGAATATTCCGCGTTTCATCCACTCTAGATGAAACGCGAAATATTCAGTGTAGCTTAATCGCCATATAGCTGAATATTCCGCGTTTCATCCACCCTAGAGTGGATGAACCGCGGAATATTCAGTGTAGATTAATCGCCATATAAATTTTACAACTTACTAACTAGCTCTACCTACGTATTAAACACTTTTGAATAAGTGCTTAAAGTTTACGCATAAATCTATACTTTCGTATATTAATTTTATGTGCGTAAATGAAGTAGTTATATATATATATATATATATATATATATATATATATATATGTGTGTGTGATTGCTGCATCTTTCCAGATGATCGCCGTCACATTGAGTTCTTCACATCTCGTCGTCCATGACATCTCAAATGACTCTTCACTCCCGCCGCAGATTTGCACATCTTTAAACAAATATGATACAAATTGAGCAATTTCCATCGAGTTGACTTCCTCTGGAGGTTGGACGGTATTCCTATGAACAATTACCTGTCTCCTCAAACCAGCAGTAGACTTGCAATCTTTGCTATATATATATATATATATATATATATATATATATATATATATATATTATAAGGTAAAATTAAAAGCCAAGAACAATGCGAGATTTTTTTTTTTATATAGAGTAAAATTAAATGCAAACAAAAGAAATAAAGTTCTTTTTTTGTTGTTTGTTTTTTCTTTTTCACACAAATTTTAACTCTAAACAACAGTAATTTTTTTTTTCTGTTGTATTCAATGGTGATATAAATCTCAATATATTTCAGACTTATTAGTCCATTTTCAAGAGAAGCAGAAAAAAAAATTACTGTTGTTTAGAGTTAAAATTTGTGTGAAAAAGAAAAAACAAACAACAAAAAAAGAACTTTATTTCTTTTGTTTGCATTTAATTTTACTCTATATAAAAAAAAAATCTCGCATTGTTCTTGGCTTTTAATTTTACCTTATAATTTTCTTCAACAATGCTTCAAGCAAACTACAACCTACTTATATATATATATATATATATATACTATGAATTCGTTTTACTTTTGAGTGTATTGATATTCATATTAAAAACCCTCTCTTCTACTTATTTTAAAACAAAATACAACTTTGTTATATATGGGTTGTGGAAATGCATTCACTAGCAAAAGATCTAGCTTATTTGCATATTCTTAAAATCATTCATTTTAATTAATTCCATATTAGTTTTTTTCGGTTTTCTTATGGGATGATAATCTAGAGTTAACTATTACGTGTAATTATATTCATGCAGATATTCCAGATGATTTATACATAATATTTGCGTAAAAAGCTTACAGTAAACATAAAATTGTTTCCATATATATTTATGTATGCTATATATTTTTGTTTAATATATATATATATATATATATATATATATATATATATATATATATAAGCGAAAATGTGTGTATGTATGTACGTTCGCTTTTTGTGTATGTCTTCAAAAGGCTTTTTTCCGGTGGATTCCCGAGGCCGTCGCTCATATTTAAAACTTTTTATATCGTGTCTAAATGATAATATCTACGACTTAACAACGGTGGTCGCCTCCCTATTTAATTTGCCTGGGTTTGAAATGTTAATTATTCAACATTATCGGATCGGCACGTGTTGCATTCGTTTTTCGGTATATAAAAAAAGTGAAACGCGATTCGAATCACGGGCCCATGGCCAGTGGTCTCTAGAAAGCTAGGTAACGTTTGGTCAATGTCGGCTTCGTCATATCAGACGGTTGCTTTAATTTCGAGACGAGACACTCCCCTAGCCGAGACACTCCCCCTAATAAACAGGGAGCTGGTTTTCCTCAAAGTTAGTTAAAAACAAACAAATCGCTTTATTGACCTCATTAAAAACTGTCCCGCAGAAAATGTTGACTGCCGAATAGCTATTGCTTACGATCGCCGCATTTGCATTAAGCTTTTTCATATAAAAAAATAGAAGCGAACAGACTCGCGTTAAATAAAACACTGTCCCGCACGCAAAGTTCACGTCTATAACTTGTCAAAAACAGCACCTGTTGTTTTTTTTTCACACTATACTATTTTCCAACTGCGCGTCAAGTCTTCGTTTTTTTTAAACAACTAAGAACTTTTTTTTTATTTACCCAAATCCACACACACCTCCAAACACCCGGGCAACGCCGGGTACCCCCGCTAGTATATATATATATATATATATATATATATATATATATATATATATATATATATACAAATGAACGTGTCTGTGTGTGTGTCTGTGTGTCTGTATACATTTCCCTACGCAATAACTCTGTCAATTTTTAGTCTACAGACTCGAAATTTGATATACAGTGTACTGCCATTTGGGAGAATCTATCTGATTGGTTTTCGGTCGGAAAGTTGGCTGTTAAGAGGTCATGGTTCAAAGATTTGACCTTTGAGAACTCTACCAAACTCCGCCACCAATTATTATGTCTGAACACTTGCAATTTTTTATATAGGTTTCTTTGACATGGATCTAACTGAATAACTTTATGTGAGCCCAAAACAATAAATTTCAAGGGGTCATAATAGGGGTAAAAAATTTTTTTAAATTGAACGTCGCTTTCTTCGCAGATATTTTTGAAAGATTTCCTCTCCTTTCGATTGTCTAGCCTTAATTTAAACATAAGTCAGTTCAGTTTGCGCGGTGGTCGTAACCGCAAAGACGTCATTTTTCCCCTCGTTCTTTTCCTCCATCGGTACGGGTTCGAGCTTGCCTTCCTACTACCACTTTTTGTGCTCAACATACACGTCCAAACACCTTAGCAACGCCGGGCTGAAATGCTAGTATATCTATAAAAGTGAACGTGTATGTGTGTGTCTGTGTGTCTGTGTACATTTCTTTACGCAATAATTTTGTCAATTTTCAGTCTACAGACTCGAAATTTGAGATACAGGGTACTGAGATTTGGAAAGATCTATGTGATCCGTTTTCGGCCAGAAATTTGGCGGATAAGGGGTCAAAGTTCAATGATTTGATCTTTGAGAACTCTACCAAACCCCTCCGCCAATTTTGCTTATAAACACTTGAAATTTTAGATATAGGTTCCTAGGACATGGATCTAACTTAATAATTTTATTTGAGCACAAAACTATAAATTTTAAGAAGTCATAATAGGGGACAAAGTTTAAAAAATTGACCGTTTTATTTATTTATTTATTTTGCTCAGCATACACATCAAAACACCCGGGCAACGCCGGGCTGAAATGCTAGTATATCTATAAAAGTGAACGCGTCTCTGTGTCTGTGTACATTTCCTTACGCAATAACTGTCAATATTTAGGCTACAGACTCGAAATTTGATATACAGGGTACCGAGATGTGGGAAAATCTACGTGACCCGTTTTCGAATAGAAATTTGGCTGATAAGAGGTCAACTCTGCATTCTTGCTCCTACATCTTTGAAATCGTTGGATTCAGAATAGTGTGGGCTTTTTTTTTCATTTTACTTTGATTTCCTTTTATGTGATCTCACTGAAGGTAAACAATTACGCACTGCTGTTTCCATAGATACGTAAGGAAAGACCCAATATATATTGCACAAAATTTCAAAACTCGGTATTATGACCACAAAAGTACATTCAACAATTAAAAAAACACCGTATGAAAACAACTGTAGCAAACAAATGCTGGGAACTCAAGGAAACCGGTAGTCGAATGGAAAATAGTAAGACAAGCAAACACATGTACAGACCTGGACGATCCATGTAGACTATGCCTTCATGAAAAATTTGCTATCGTATACTTTAAATAACCCCAATATTTATTAAACAGTAGGAGAGAAATAGCGAGCAACTGTGTTCACAGGATAAAATTTATTTGGGATAGAGATACAGATTAATTTTAAAACTAACAAAAACAATAGAAAAGAAACAAATAAAAAATAAATTAATAAATAAACATGCCTATACATAAACTATCACACACACACACACACACACACACACACACACATATATATATATATAAACTAATATATAAAAAATGTAACCTAGATTTAAAACAGGTTAAGAAACTAGATATCTACGCTAAATATCACACACAAAGGAACGGGTCAACCGGAGGTCAACTCGATATTTGCTCTTTAAGTGCCTGCTCATTAGCTGATTAGGAAAGGTGCGATGGATACTAGAAATCTGACTGGCTAACTAAAAACTAAATAGAAGGTGCGTATATAAAAAACGCGAGACAACCACAAAATTCTCGCATAAACCTGAAGAATCCTAGAGCGGATTAAACGCGGAATACTCAGTGTAGCTTAATCGCCATATATATTTCAGAACGTACTAAGTAGCTCTACCTCCGTATTGAGAACTGTTGAAGTAAATACTTAACGTTTACACATAAATTTATACTTTCATATATGAATTTATGTGAGTAAATGAAGTAGTTAAATATATATATATATCTATATATATATATATATTTCCTAACATTTATACTAAATCTCCACCCCTCTCTCTCTCTCTCTCCCTCTCTCTCTCTCTCTCTCTCTCTCTCTCTCTCTATCTATCTATCTTTGGAAGATTCATCGGATTCGGGAATCGGAGAAATTGGAAAATCTGTTGTTAGAGGAATCGGGAAAACAATTGCCTATTTTCCGATGGGAAAATGATTCTTTTGATTGTCGGTTTTTATTTGATTTGGTTTCAAGCAAAATGTTCCACAATTGGTCGTAATGATAATTTTTTTTTATTTAAAACTTCGCGTAAACTAAAATCTGTTCATCCTCCCTCACAAGTGTATTTAACACGTTCTTTACACACTTAACACGTGCTTTTATGGTTATCAGGAAGAAACGACAAGTTTACAGTTTTATATTTAGAAATTATAAACAATCGAAATCGGAATCGATAAATGGATAGGAATCAGGGAATATATATATATATATATATATATATATATATATATATATATATATATATATATATATAGTAAATTATAAAATGTATATGGCGATTAAGCTACACTGAATATTCCGCGTTTTAGCCACTCTAGGACACTTCGTTATAATTACTAACTAGCTCTAACTACGTTTTGAACACTTTAGAAGTAAATACTTAAAGTTTACGCATAAATCTATACTTTCGTATATTAATTTTATGTGAGTAAATTTAGTAGTTATATATATATATATAACTACTTAATTTACTCACATAAAATTAATATACGAAAGTATAGATTTATGCGTAAACTTTATAACTACTTAATTTACTCACATAAAATTAATATACGAAAGTATAGATTTATGCGTAAACTTTAAGTATTTAGCTCTTATGCATAGATCATCGTATAACGATAAGATCACTGTCTGACTGACGTAATGAACATTTAAATTAAAACGTTTAAAATTCAACGCTATCTCACACGGTTAATGGTAGCCGAATGGATACGGTCTCCGCTAATCGAGCCAGAGATGTCTCGTGTCGCGGTGTTCGAATCGTTCGGCTGGTGTTAATCGTGATACCCTGCACTGAAGAATCCCGAAAGGATGAAACGCTAGTGTCTGTAGGTATTTAATTATTATAGTAAAAAATAAATAAATATATATATATATATATATATATACATATATATAATTAAAATGTGGCCGAAAAGTCCCAGGACACTCTATTTTTAATATTTTAATGCTGTTAAATATGATTGCTTTTAATATTCTAATGTTGTTAAAACAATTTATTTCATTTATTTTTTCAGGGTATGACTGACATCAGTGTATTTACTGTTGAGGAGCGCTTAATTGCTGCTGTTTGGGTTCACGACCGCATCAGGAAGGACATGACTATGGAAGATGTTCGAAGTGCTTTCAGAGAAAGATTTAGAAAGCCCGCGCCATCAAGAAGTAATCTGTATCAGTGGGAGAAGAAAGTTTTTGAAACAGGTAGCGTTCTGGATCAGGCAAGAAGTGGCAGGCCTGAAACACGAAAGGAAACGTGTGCTGGTGTTCAAGAATCACTGCAACAGTCTCCCAAGAAATCCACCAGAAAACGTTCTGCTGAACTTGGAATACCAAGGGCTACCATGATGGATCATATGAAAAAGGACTTGGATGTCAAAGCTTATAAGCCCAAGTCGGTAAATCAGTTGTCAGATGAAGATATGGATCGAGGAAAAGAATTCTGTGAGAAATTTTTAAAACGCTTTCCTGATGGTCCAAGAAGTCACAGAAAGATAATATTCAGCGATGAATGCGCCATTTATAAAAGTTCTAAAAGTCGAAACATATATCTTTGGGCTAAAGAAAACCCCTTTTACAAAGAAGAAGTTGAAAATAATCCTCCACATGTCATGATTTGGGCTGCATTGACATCTGAACATTTGATTGGTCCTTATTTCTTTGATGGCAATGTCAACCAGGAATCCTATGTCAACATGATTAGAAACTGGTTCATTCCCAAGTTAATAGAACTTGGTATTAAGGATTGTGTATTGCTACAGCAAGATGGTGCACCCGCACATTATGCACTTCCTGTGAGAGCGCTGCTAAATGCAGAGTTTCCTGATCGATGGATTGGGCGCGGGTCAAATTCTTTTGCTTGGCCACCACGAAGCCCCGACTTGACCACTCCAGACAACACATTATGGGGTTTAATTAAAGGTCAAGTTTCTGGTATTAGATACGAAACCATTGATCAGCTAAAGCATGCGATTATTGCAGCTTTTGCTAGCGTATCAAGGAATTCTCTAAAAAAAAATGGCACAAAGAACCTGGAGGCGAATGGAATTGTGCAAGAACAACGAGAGCCAACATACTGATCCCCTAGACCACTAAATTACTCTAGTTGTTTTCTGCTTTGTTTCTAATAAAGTTCTCTTTTTTGTTGAAGTTATATGTTTTCTGTGTGTTTCATAAAAAAATACTGTGTTGTATTAAAAATACATGTATAGTGTCCTGGGACTTTTCGGCCACCCTGTATAATAATAATTAAATATGATAGGATATATATAGGCATAATCACATTGAAACACCGTTTCCTTCAGATCACCGAAATTAAGCAACGTTGAGCCTGGTCTTTACTAAAATGGGTGACCAATTTAGGAAGTCCAGGTGCTGTATGTAGGAGGACGTCGACAACTCCTTGCAAAAAGTTGCAAAATTCTAACGTCATCATCTTCCCTTACTGGGATATACATGCGACTGGGAACCGCTTGTGAATTTCATACTCCCATGAAATTTTCTCCTTCGGAGGAAGCCGGTTAAACCCTGATTAGGGTTGATACTGACTGCACACACACACACACACACACACACACACACACACATATATATATATATATATTATATATGTATATATTTATTCAGTGTATATATATATATATATAT
>NC_136513.1:81514704-81717204 GCF_053919585.1 Euprymna scolopes | reverse complement strand
AATTCCCAGATCACTTTTTTGGATTATATAGAGATGATGGACTTTGCCTATCGCGTGACTACAATGGATGTGCACTAGACAGGCTTAGAAAAGACCTAACTGAATTTTTTAAGGAACTAGGCTTTAAAATAATAATACAGACAAATTTAGATAGAGTAGATTTTTTAGATGCCACTCTAGATCTCGAGAAGAAAATACACAAACCCTTTCACAAACTAAATGAAAAACTCATGTATATAAATAAGGGTTCATGCCACCCACCCACAGTGTTTAAAAATATGGAAGCGAACATTAGCCAAAGGATTTCACGGCTTTCTTCGAACGCTGAAGTGTTCGAGAAAGCAGCACCATATTATAATGACGCACTGCATCAAAGTGGGTTCAATGAAAACATAAAATTTCAACAAACCCAGAATAAAGAAAATATAAAACGAAAGAGGAAACGGAAAATAATCTGGTTCTTACCTCCGTTTTCATTGAACACTAAAACTAGAGTAGGGCATTGTTTTCTTAGCCTTCTAGACAAACATTTTCCAAGAACACATAGACTACATAAACTTTTTAATAGAAACACGGTGAAAGTTAGTTACTCGACAGCTCCATCAATAAAGTCGATAATATCCAAAGAACCAAAAAAGATAGATAACGCAGGCTGCTCTTGCAGGACCAAAAATAGCTGTCCATTGGAGGGTAATTGTAAAGCTGAATCCCTTGTCTATGAGGCCACAGTAACGGAACAATCCACAAATATACCGGAAATATATATAGGTATGACAAAAAGCCAATTTAAACAAAGATATTATGCACATATGAGCTCCTTTAGAGCTAAAACAAGGATGAATACAGCATTAGCTACCCGCGTGTGGGAGCTTAAAGAAAAAAATACACCCTTTTCCATAAAATGGAGAAAAATAGAGCATAGACCAGCATACGTCCCGGAATTAAGTCAATGCTCACTCTGTAACGCAGAGAAATACTACATCCTCCGGTCCATTCATGACCCAAAAATAAAATGTTTAAATGTGAGGAGTGAAGCTTTGAAAAGTTGCATACATAGAAGGAAGGGTCTCCTAATAAATTGGATCAATGAAAAGAACAACACTTAGATGTTGTTTTTATATATATATATATAAGGAAAAAAAATTGTAAATACATAAATAATTAGTCGGTAAACTTGGATTTTAATCGCAATTATATTATAGATTTTTAATTAATGTCATATATATATATATATATATATATATTATATTTTATAAATGTAATTTATAATCTATTTCGAATTTAAAACTATAGAAAAATATAATAATGTTAATAAACTAGGGAAATCACTTAGGATAGATAAATACTCACTTCCCCAAACCTTGAAAGATTTGGGTTTTTAAAAAATAATTTTTAAACGTATTTCGAAATTTTTAAACGTGATTCGATATAATTAAAAATATATTTTTTAAAACTTTAAACGTATTTTTGGAAATTTTTAAATGTTCGATATAATTAAACGAATTTTTAAGTTTTTAACCGATACCAATACAGATTTTAAAGTTTTTATACTTAAGGAAAGAGATTTTAAAATTAAATGGGGTTCAAATTAAAATCGATTCATATAAAAAAAACATTTTTTCGAAATTAGATCTTAAATTTAAATAATTAAAAGTTGAAAATTAGGTATTACATTACCCGATATATATATATATAGATATAGATAGATAAAAAAAAAAAGGGGGGGGTTAAACAAAACGAGATTTGAACGTGGATTCGCGAGGTATATATACTTCACACTTCCGGTTATAAGATAGACGAATATTGGCTGAAGAGAGCTCGATAAGGATACCTTAAACGGGCCTTATTATCGGGCTTGAAACCGACGGTACCAATGACCTGTCTCAACTAACAACTTTCTGTACACAAAATATAAGTACGCTCTTAAAATTTGGATTTTCCTTTTAAATTTTCTGCTGAAATTCTTTTTCCAAAAAAACTAATCATATATATATATATATATATATATATATATATATATATATATATATATATATTAATTTGTACATATATGTTACATAGGGGTGTTTTTTTAGAAGGGATGTCGTATATGTTGTTGTTGTTGTTTTTGTTGTATTTGTTGTTGTTGTTGTTGTTGTTGTTCGTCTTAGAGTGTTCGTGTTCGTGTTGTGGGGATAGGAATAGTTCTGTATATATAAAGCCAAGAACATGTAATTCAATGTGAGGATAATTTAGATATATAGATAGATAGACCAAGAGATTGATAGTGATATTGACATTTTACTGTTGACAGTTCTGTGAATGGGGGTGTTTCTATTACATTGACACATGTTTCTTAACCTATTTTTGAGATGATAATTTTCACAACGTTCTTATATAAATTGACAATACCTTTTCTGTTGAATAACATTACTCAAAGATACAAAAAGATGAAGTTTATTCCAGTTCGACAGGTCAATGGCTGTGCATCAAGTAATTCTAGTCTTTACATGATTCTTTTTCTTCTAACCTCCGCTTCCAAGGTTCCATATCAGCTCTGTCTCTGACTCCTCTCTTCTCACCTGACTGACAGAGTCTCATCCGACTGACTGACCAAAGCTCTCTATATTGATACCCATGACGTCATTGCATGACCAACATGAGGTAGAGTTTCGTAGCCCAAGTGTCGGCTTCGCAACGTGAGGCCGAACTGGCCCTTTCTGTTGACACTTGTTGGATGTTGTTGTCGAAGTTTTTGATGTATTTCATTCATTTGTTGACAGTGCTTCTCCGTCGTAATAGTGCCGCTTGCATTAAAAAAAATAAAATGGATGAGAACGGTGGCAGATCACTAAACAGTCAGCATGACCTTTTTGTAGTACAATTCTGATTTCGTACAGTGTCTAGCCATTGAGCCAAGTGTCTCTGATTGTCGTAAATCAAAACCCGCCCGAGAAACGTTTTTTTCTGATTGTCGTTCAATTCGGGAGGAATCCACCTATCAAGTTATTTTTCTTTCATATCTCTCTCAACAGTTTGGAAATCGTCGTATACAAGTTTTAGAACAGTTGTGCGTGGGTTAGCCTCGACCATGCCTTTTAATTGATCGTTGTTAACATCCGATGACCGACCATTACGCTCATCATCTTCAAGACTGTCGTCACCGCCACGAAATTTATTAAATAACCATTGCGATGTGCGCTCAGTAGTGTTTCCTTCCGCTAAATGCTTCGTTGATGTCGCGAGCTGTCTCAGCAGCTTTTTGGCCTAACTTGAATCGAAGTAAGAAAATTGTGCGGATGTGCTTTTTTTTTTGCCACCTTGTATATCACGTTCTGAAAAGATGACAATGTTTTAAACGATTGTAATTTAAACGATTAGAAAGAGCGTAAATCGATCTTTAAAATAGTTTACAAGAAAAAGATATTATAACGAAAACTTATTTGAAAATACATCATTTGACATAAAAATTGAAAATTCCGCAAGAACTTTCTTTTCATCTAATATGTAGTAAATGTATTTGTTTTACTAACAAACTATACATGATAATAATAATAATAATAATAATGATAATGATAATAATGATAATAATGATAATAATGATAATAATAATGATAATAATAATAATAATAATAATAATAATAATAATGTAAATTGTTATATTAACGACGTCATCTACGAAAAGGAGATTCCACTTTTACCTGCGCCCCAATCTATGTCCCCCTCATTGTTAAACTTTCACCAAAAAAAACACTCGGCTAAGTACAACCACTACAAACAATTTTTCCCACTATCTGTACCCTTATCCAAACACAGATTTGATTAACAAAGCTTATTTAATAAAACTGTATTCCTGTAGACACTGTTTACTGGCCGGCTACAATATGGTAGAGTTCAAGTCCAATGTAAACAAGTTTTTGTTTAGCTGTCCCCATAAATAAACAAATTCTACCAATTCTACCAAATTTACACCATTACCGAAGACTACACTTCCTCTTTACATTCATTAATCCTTATCCTTTGGTGGCTTTCCGGCTTTGATAAGTTGTGACTCCCTATTTAAAAAAAAACGGAGCATATGTGAACACTGGAATCTTAGCGAAAGTAAAAAAGAAAAATGATTAGAGAATTTCGAATTAAGGATCAGTTTTGTATTTAAATTTGAAGTCAAATGATCAGCATTTCCGGGTAAATATTAGGTTTTAAGGATGGCTACTCATAATTTTGTGTTTGTATCACAAGAGGCAGATGTAGGAGAAGTGGTCTAAAACAAATATGTAACTAAGAACTATTACCAAAAGCAAGATAAGTTATTCTTGTACCTAACTTATTTAGTTGTTTATGTTTTTATTTAAAAAAAGACGTTTATTAGGCTCGGAAAACAAGTAGTGTCTACTGATACATGAGAACAATAACAAATAGCTGCAATCTGATTCTTACATCTTTTAAGTTTCGATAATGACTGTAAAATATAGAATTAAAATAATAAATCGTAAAAAGCTTTACAATAAATGTTACTTTGGCAAACATACAAAGATACATTAAAATATCATAAATATTCAGCTAAATTTAATAATAAAACATATAAGTAATTAAATTTAATTCATAAACACATTTCAAATATCTTTACAATATTGGTTTTTTATGGCGGACTATTACCTTCATCTTTTCTTAGATGTTTCACGACGTTTCGACCAACTATTCCTCTGGCCTTCGTTAGGTGGTAAACGCGACGGATAGGAACTCTGAATCTCCTAACGGCATCCACTGCAATTACTGCCTTCCGTAGTCGTCGAATCGCCACGTTTTGGCCAAGTAAGCCTCTGGCCGGCTTTGGGTCATATTGAAACCGCTATCTTCAAATAATTTTTACCTGGAACCGTAGAGATTCAACGTCTCTATCAACTGCTTCACGGGCCCCGAAGGGCGATCAAGGTTTAATTTTTGGGCCTTATAAATTCATGTTTATTTATTATCGGATTTTCGTGAAACAACTGAGAAAAGTTGAGAATAATAGTCCGCAGCAAAAAAAAATTAATAAATAATTCTCATCTCAATCATGAATTCCAATTTAACAATATATATACCGCTCCAGAAGATATCTCACTACTGATGCAATTCTCTATCTATATAAAAGCCAAGTACGTCCAAGGATGAAATACTGTTGCCATATCTGGGCAGGAGCTGCTAAAAACAGCCTATCCTTCCTTGACAGAGTACAAAATAGACTCCGTGGCTTAGTGGGGGATGCCCTTTTCTCTACCCTGCAACCTCTCTCCCACAGAAGAGACGTTGCGAGCCTTTCCTTGTTTTATCTTTATTTCCATGGCAAGTGCTCGTCTGAACTCCAATCTCTGGTCCCCCCTCGTCGCATCTTTCACGAAAAACACCCGTCTAGCTGAATCCACTGTGAAAAATTCCCCTCACTCTATATCTGTGCCTAAATCAAAACGCGGATTCCATGAACAAAGCTTCTTTCTTAGAACTGCACGCCTGTAGAACTCTGTTCCGTCTACCTGCTTCCCTCCGGACTACAACTTAGATGTCTTCAAGTCCAATGTTTACAAATTCCTAATGAACCGCTCCCTTAATTAAACACGTCATCAAATCTCCACACTAACGTAATGTACTTGCAATGACCCTTATTCCTGAGTGGCTTCCGGGCCTTGATAAGTGGTGATCACTGTGTAAAATATATATATATATATATATATATATATATATATATATATATATATATATACCATCCGGTACGGACCCAACCATGGAAGGCAGTAATTGCAGTGGACGCCGTTAGGAGATTCAGAGTTCCTATCCGTCGTGGTTACCATCTGACGAAGGCCAGAGGAATAGTTGGCCGAAACGTCGTGAAACAACTAAGAAAGATGAGGAGAATAGTCCGCAATAAATAAATTAATGAATAATACTCATTTCAATAATGAATTCTAATTAATTAATATAAGTATTTAGAATGGTTTTGAAAATATACTTACATTTTAATGTTAGCAATTTTTTATCGTGTTTCATGCGTGTCTTAGCGGTAGATAAACTGCCAAATAATTTCAATAATATATAAATCAAATAACCTTTATATTAGTACGTTATTTTATTATTAGGTTGGTGCAAAAATAATGTGTTTTTTTACGTTCAATATATATATATATATATATATATATATATATATATATAAAACCAACATTATATTTGCACCAACCTAATACCCCCTACCTCCATTCCAAACAACTTTCTTTTTTTTTAAATGTGTTTTACAATTATTATAGATATAGGGAAGAGAAAGGGTTCTGTTGATGAGGCATTCTCTTTGTAAATAAACGGAATGTCTCAGGGTTTCAGCGCAATCAACCTCTAGATCTTTTGACAATACCATAGCGTTGCCTTCTTTTAATCGCTCTCCTGTTGTTTTTTTTTGTCACCCATGAAAAGAACGCGACGTAATTTTATTTAAATAATGTACACTTTTCGATTTTCCCTTATAAATCCCGCGATACAGATTTAAAGAAACAAAGGCGAAACCGGTCAGCTGACTTCCTTCTGTAATTTTTTTTCTCCTTCTTCTTTCCCACATTTTAAAAACGTATGTTACGTATTGTAGCTTTGATAATGATTGCAATACTATAATGCTGCACCCCCCAAATAATAATGAAGTATGCATGTGTACGTATATATATAGTTGTTTATTTATATATATATATGTTCGTTATCCTGATGCTTTTGAATCGTTTAAGATAAACCAGATTATATTGATAAAGGAAATCCAAAACTATATTAGCAATGTATAAATGTATTTATAATTACATATAATAAATTTATATAGTTAATAAAAAAAAAAAAAAAAAAAAAAAAAAATGTATATATGTAAAAATAAAATATTTTTAACCTTTATATATCTAATTTTAAATAAATAAGAATGTAAATATACAAACTACTAACTATAGTGGGGGTGATAAGTAGTTAAATGGATTAATCCAAATCTTATAAATACAAGAATGATAAATTAAAAAATTAAAAAATGTATCCATTTTAAATGTGGAAATTGATGAATCGCAAAGGTAAGAAATTCATTTTTATACTATGAAAAGGTTAGTAATTACAATTAAGAATAGGAAATTGGGGAAAAAAATTTTTTGTAACTTGTCTTCTTCCTAAGATTAAGGGTGGTGGTGTTTGATCAACACTGCTGGGGAGCCATGATGTAATACACTGTTTTGTTTTTAAATCCCCGAAACAGTGTTTCATGGTAAACAACTGATGATCCCTTAAAAAATATAAAAATTGGTATTATAGTAAATTTGAGAGTTGATGCAGTGATTGCAGGTGATTAAATGACTTACTGACTAGATGTTTTTTTTTTTTTTGATGAATGATAAAAAATAATTTTTTGTGTGGTTTCAAATGTTAAAAACTTCAAAGACTATATATATATATATATATATATATATATATATATATATATATATATATATATATATTTGTTGCCCACAGAACCCAAAAGTTTAGCAATGACGGGGCTGGCCAGTATATATATATGGGTGATCATTTTGGAAATGCTAGACGTCGTATGTGTCCGAGACAACTCATGCATCTAGTATCACGATTGGCCGTCTTGTCACTGTCTTGCCATCCGGACCAAGTGTTTCTGGACGAGAGAGATGCAAGTCCTCCACACTTTAAACACAACCAAGTACAAGTCACAGCATCAGAAGATAGTTGGTAAACCAATGTTCCTATTTACTTGCTTCCCCAGGAGGGCGACGTAAGACACAAGATCAAGATTTAATGTGGGAAAAATCAGACTCAGAAAGATTTTTAGTCCATCGGACGCGGAAAGGATGGGGTAGTGTAGCATCTGAACAGAAACTACACTCTTTTCTTAGCTCCGAAACCAGTTATGTTTGTGGTTTTCATCAACAACAATATATGACACAATCCCCCTTCTTCATTTATGGTCATTCCTTACCTTAAAATATTTTTAATATAACCAAACAGGAACATACCCTTTCATAATAATTGAATAAAATTATAATTCAAAAACGCTAGTTATGGTGAAATACGTTCATTCAATATTATGTTATTTTCACGTAATATTTTTTCATTCACACAAATTTCTATCAAGTTTAAAATTTTTCCTAGTAAATACTTGTAAATAAATGTACTAAAACTGCTTTGTTTTCTGATATTTTTGTTTAAAATCAACCATAAATTCTTTATTTTGATAAATTGATTATATTTTTAATTTCCTGATTACAATCATTAGTATCTGTTCTTCAGATGCTGCACTTCCATTTCTTGTTCTCTTTCGGTGGAGGAGAAATCCTTCACGACTGAGACAATTTTTATTTTTGTACCTTTTCTCCACGTTAAAAAACGACCCTGGTGTCTAACTCTGTCCCGTGGGGAGGCATAGTAAATAGGTACAATCATTTTCCCTTTTGTAATCTGCGAATCATATACTTGCTCCATAGATCATATAAAATTTTTACCCAATTTTTTATTGCACAATTTTTGAAAGAGACCTTCATTAGAATTTGACATAATTTTGGAAAAAGGGAAGATAAAGACTGTTTGTAATACGAACAACTGTTAATAGGCATTATTGTATACCATTCCATTCATAGCTCGTGCGCACCTGGGGGGGCATAGAACATCTACAACTTTTTTATGGATGTTTTTGTAGCGAAAAGGTTTTTTGTTTACAGGGCGAGGGTGCTGGCCCCACGTCCAACCTTTCCAGAACGTACATACAGCGCCTAGCCTTCCCAAATGGTCACCCATCTGGTACTGGCTTGGCTCAACGTTTCTTAACTTCGCTAATCTGGCGATAACTGGTGTGTCAACGTGATTGTGCCGTACATGGTATGCTATAGCCGAGGTAATATCACGTAACGACGAATTGCCGAAAATAATTATCGAATTTTAAGCAAAATACGCAATTATTTATCGATTTTTTTACTTTTTTGGCATCGATTCTTCACAGCATTTTTTATTTACTGATAGATTAGCATTATTGGGCTTAATAAAAGAAAATTATTAATTTACTTTTCAAATATAAAAATATGAAATATAAAATAGTATTTTTCGTAACTTTTTTTTAGTTAAGCCGAAAGATAATAATTATTAGCATACTTCAAAACACAAAAGATGAAAATTTCATACTTCAAAACACAAGAGATGAAAATTCAAAACTCGGATTTTCAACCTTAAAATCTGATACGTGCAACAGTGTTCTTTTTTAGTTTGTTTTACTTACAATCCTCACGCTCACCAACAATATATTTTGCTCAGTTTTGGCTGATTATTTTAAGAATATTTGTAACGAAAAATAAAAAAGTGGGTTTTTGTAGGCTAAAAATATATAAATATCGATTATGAAAAACAGTACACGTATGGTACTGTCGCTTCCCCGGGAGGGTTACTTGGTTGAGAAACGTTCTGGGAATGCAACCAGCTCCCCGGGGAATAAACGATATTCAACGATATCTAACGATAGGCACATGTTGGAAGAATCAACAAAAACGGATCGATATGTCGTCGGCTATAACTGTCTGGCATGGGTCGCTTCTTGTGTGTTCTTTGCGTCGTTACAGGCAGCTTTCTGCCGTCGCATTAATGACATGCTGAAATCGAACACTTGTACAAAAATAGCGAACAAATGCATTTTTATAAAAATATATAATTTATTTAACAGTTAACAAGTAGGAATCATATTTAGTCGACCCATTGCGTGCACATCAAACTACTATGTCCCGCGCGTACGGGATGCAAGCTTCAACTGTTAAAAACAATACAATCATATTTCAATTCTCTCTTTCTTCATTGAAAGAGACAGAAAGGGAGTGAATGAGAGAAATAGAGACAGAAAGAGAGAGATAGAGAACAAGAAAGAACGAGAGAGAGAGAAATATGGGTTCATGCAATACTTTGTTTTTCAAATTCAGATATCCGCATGTAAGTCTTACTTTTTTAAAATTATTCTGACACCGTTGAAGTTTCATAACATGTCATGTCATTCAAACCCAACCGACATGCTCTAACGTTCCCAAATCCACAAAACACCTGCATGAAACGTTTTTTAACTTCATCACGATGTCAGACACAAGGTTAGAAACTAGATATGGGGGTTATTAATGTAGAAGCCCCCAGCTCTCTCAAAAGGGACTACGTCATTGTGCCAGACACAATTGTAAAGTTAACTACTCTCTTAATAATCGGTGAAAATTTTGTTTTGATTGGATAATTACTAGATTTTTGGTAGATTTTTAAAGAGAAAGTCCGTCAAAAAATACTTACTCTCTCCTTCCGTTTTGGCCGTGTCTACTTCACATGATATATTTTCATTGCGTCAGAATGCCCAGGGGGTCTTGAACTACAAAAATACGCCAATATCCTCGGCAGATTCTTATTCCCACTGATCTCTGTGAAGACGGTTGAAATAATTGATTCTGCGACGCATATCTTAAGTGGCTTGCGTGCATTAATGCCACCCTTCACCGAAGACGATTTTGAGCCAATTTGCCTTTTCACAAGATATTTATTTGCGATCGGAGTTCCTCAAGGGTATCCTTCAAGAATGCTTTCGGCCTGTCAAGTCAGAAGTTCACAGAAAATTTCCATATCTTCTTTTATATACCCATATAAAAAATAACTTTGTTTACATTTTAGATTTTCTGTTTTTGTTTTGTTTATATCGCAAGGGGATTAATGGTAGATTACATACAAAATATCACATTATTTTAATATATCCAATTTATAATGAGTTACTCCTCTTGGTATTTTCAACCATTAATTTCTTTCCACGATTCTTTAAAATATGTTTTGTTATGTAAACTATGATCAGTTTCGGTCACCATTTATCTCGTGCCAAATATAAAGAAACCCATGTTTACATTTATATTCTTTTAAGAGTTCAAATGCGTACGTCGATAAATGCTATGTTTGAAACTGAGAAGCGATCGGTAAAGATAGAGTTACATTCCACTGCGAATTACCTAAAACTTCTACCCGGTTATGAATGACAGAATGACAGCGTGCTAACAACAATGGATAAATCAAAGGTTTGTGTTCGAAATGTCGTACAGATTTCTGAGTTCAATAAAGGTATATATGAAGAAGATTAAAGGTACATCGGCGGAAACGTTGTGAGAATATTGAACAGTAGTAAGAATAACCAAAACACTGAAAATAATCCTTCTTAGTCCCCAAAACTCGAAAGCGTTTTTAAATTGATTACTGCAGGTGTATTAATGGAAGGCACTACACCACTTTCCCAGCCCTGTCGGTGGGGCATTAGAATACGCCGACTGCCCCCCTGCAGAGGGTAAAGTCCCTCAATGGGGGTCCTGGATATGACCTTAAACTATATCCAGTGGTAAGGCCCCAAGTTGTTGGCTTTGGGAAGTGTGGAGCCACCCTTTAATTACCATTGCTCCCAGGTCCACTCTGACCCGGAGTGGTAGTACCTGTTAGGGTCCCAACTATGGGTTAAATAGAAACCGACGTTAAAACAACAAATATATTCTATTAAACAAATCTTTCTTCAAAATCTTTGGATTCGGCATTAAATAACCCGAAAAGGGTTGATATGCCGTAAAACAAAAAAAAAACAACCAACCAACACCACTTTCCTTGCGCAATGTACTTGATGAATGATCCTTTCTCTTCACTAGGTTATCTTAAAAGCAAAATAAATCTTGCTCATCTTTCGTTAATCGGTATACTCATGCAGGGTGCTCGGCTGAGCTCCAATCATTTCACTTTCTCTTGTAAAATATCGGCAGCAAGAACTTCCACCGTCAGAGCAAATAACTTTACTTTCTATCTTTATGAACTAAAAACCAAACGGATTTTTTCATAAACATGTTTTGCGAAGAAAATAGAAACAGAAGACCGAAAGAAATAGCTTTTAAACAGACTACTGCATGGTCATCTTCAAGTCTAATATAAACAAAACCTTTGTGATAATAACTTCCATAATGAGAACAGTGGTCTAAATAATTAAAATAGTACGGGTCATCAGATACAATCGTTATGTTCTTGTACAGTTCCCGACTGAGCTCTGATCTTTACAGCTTTTCCTATAAATTATTCACAGCAATAATTCACCTTGTAACATACACAGCAATTTATTTTCTGTTTCCTTTTTCTGCATGAAAAAATAAACGTCTCCCCTATAAATAAAGGTTTTCGTTTATAACATTCGATTTGCGCAACGAGATATTTCAGGAATGCTTTAAAACACGATCGGTTTCAGACAGTATGAATAGGTAAGTTTGCACATTTGGACGTTTTTGGACGGCTGTTAAGTCCTGGCACGCCACAAAAGCTTCCATGTTATAAAACGGTATAAATCGATAGGTAGATAGACCCCTTTAGCTCATGGGGTTAGTATGACGTCTGCTACGTCTGCCCGACGGGTTTTACCATTAGCGTCCTTAGTGGCAACGTTTTCATTATTATTAATTCGCTCCTGAAAATTTATTATATTGGCTGAGATTTTAGGTATTGGAATTGAAACTTCATGAAATAAGTTCACAGTGAATGTTTTTGGAAATGTATATTCTTTTATTGTAAAATTTGAAGAAGAATTTTAATAACTTGAGAGTTGAGCTGGTATGCGATTGTCCGCGTCGAGTCGAACGTCAAACCTTCTTGCGACCGCCATCAGAGTCCAATTCCCAGCTGCTTGGGCAAAAGTCCCGATTTCTTTCGACCGTTGCCGATGGCGTTTCGGATTCCAACTGCTTTACAAACTCGTGACAATAAACGAGAGAAAGAGAGAGAGAGAGAGAGAGTGCGCGAGAGAGGGAAAAAGAACGAGAGAAAGGGAGAGGAAGAGGGAAAGAGAATGAAATAGAGAGAAAGATAAAGAGAGTGAGAGATAGAGAAGATAAGAGAGAGATAAAGAGAGGGAAGAAGAAATAGAAAGCTAGATTAATGCATATCAAAAGCAAAGAGACTAAGACGTTGTTATTGTCATCATGTGTTTAATAAACTGCTTTAAATTATAACCAATTTCCATCATAACGGCTTATTATATAACCATCACCAGTGCCATGTACAGACACAGGAAGTACAAGAGAAACATACTGCAAATGTAAGACATAGGTGATGGTTATATAATAAGCCGTTATGATCGAAATTGGTATGAAAAAAAAAACCCGACGATGAGACAGATGAAAGAAGATGTGTTGAGTAGGTAGCGGATTAAGTAGTCGAATGTGCAAGACAATCTGAATCCTTCTAACATGAAAGCTCCAGTCGAAGATGATGTACACCCAAGCAATGATTAAGAAGTAGACAGCCGTTTTCTTGCGTGGACGTCGGTAATTTACCCAGTATTTTACAATGACTACATATCTGAAAAGAAAAAAAATGTATGTGTCAAATAAACATTATAATAATGCGTGGGGGTATTCGTCCTCATGAAATTGTCATATCGACGTGCCATGTTTGAGTTCATTCCTTTTTCTCTGAACTAAATTTTAACATGATTCTGATTATTATGCAACTAGTCAAGACTATCCAACACTCCAAACTAACACCGTATGTTCTGGTACAAAAACAAAACTTTTATATGTGGGAAACTTGTTTCTCCCAATAGCCTTTTTAATAACCCCAATCGACTAAAACCTGACCGTCTTAAAGTCCAATAAAAACAAATATTTGTTGAGGCGTTCTCTTGAATATTTCATTTCGCTCATCCGATCTATTGTCTCAAATCCTACAGGGTGACACACTTAAAAGTAACCCGATCTCACTAAAATTTATCATAACGACAAACTGATACCTCTCAGGAATGCATAGATGAGAACGCGGAGAATTCCAGCATTTTAAATAACACTGAAGATAATTTAAACAATGTTACATGTAATTACAGCAATGCTAAACGTAATTTAAACAATGTTACAAATAATTTAAACAAGTCTACGGATAATTAAAACTATGCTACAGGTAATTTAAAAAATGCTATAGGTAATTTAAACAATGTTACAGGTAATTTAAGCAATGCTACATGTAATTTAAACAATGCTACAGGTAATTTAAACAATGTTATAGGTAATTAAAACCATGCTACATGTAATTTAAACGATACTACAGGTAATTTAAACAATGTTAGAGGTAATGCAAACAATGCTATAGGTAATTAAAATAAAGCTACAGGTAATTTAAACAATGTTAAAGGTAATTTTACCAATGTCACAGTAAATTTTAACAATGCTGCGGGTAATTTAAGCAATGCTACAATAAATTTAAACAATGTTAGAGGTAATTTAAACAATGCTAAAGATAATTTAAACAATTCTACAGGTAATTTTAACAATGTCACAGTAAATTTAAATAATGCTACTGCTAATTTAACCAATACTTCAGGTAATTTAAACAATGATTCAGGTAACTTAAATAATGTTGCAGGTAATTTATACAATGCTACAGATCATTTAAATAATGTTGCAGGTAATTTAAATAATGCTACAGGTAATTTAAACAATGCTACAGGTAATTAAAACAATGCTACAGGTAATTAAAACAATGCTACAACTAATTTAACCCATTCTACAGTTAATTTTAAACAATGCTACAGGTAATTTAAACAATTCTACATGTAATTTAAACAATTCTACAGGTAATTTAAACAATGTTACAGGTAATTTTAACAATGTCACAGTAAATGTAAACAATGCTATAGCTAATTTACGCAATGCTAAAAGTAATTTAAACAATGCTACAGGTAATTTAAATAATGTTGCAGGTAATTTAAACAATGCTACAGGTAATTTAAACAATACTACAGATAATTTAAACAATGCTAAAGGTAATTTAATAATGCTACAGGTAATTTAAATAATGTTGCAGGTAATTAAACCAATGCTACAAGTAATTTAAACAATTCTACAGTTAATTTTAAACAAGACTACAGGTAATCTTTACAATAAAAGTATGTTCTTTCTCTCTACTAGCTTTTCTGGGCTTTTTTTTTTACACAGTGATCACCACTTATCAAGGCCCGGAAGCCACTCAGTGATAAGGGTTATTGCAAGTACATTACGTTAGTGTGGAGATTTGATGAAGTGTTTACTTAAGGGGGCGGTTCATTAGAAATTTGTTAACGTTGGACTTGAAGACATCCAAGTTGTAGTCCGGTGGGAAGCAGGCAGACGGAACAGAGTTCCACAGGCGTGCAGTTCTAAGAAAGAAGCTTTGTTCATGGAATCCGCTTTTTGATTTAGGCACAGATATAGAGTGGGGGAAATTTTTCACAGTGGATTCAGCTAGACGGATGTTTTTTGTGAAAGATTGGCGAGGGGGGGGACCAGAGATTGAAGTTCAGACGAGCTACTTTTAAGCGGGCCAACCTGTATGATAGTAACGATCATTGTCGAAAATACACTCTCTTTAACTCTTGTATACGAGTTCCTTTCGGACCTTCACAGGCAGATATGCATTGGTAAACATATGACACCATTTTTATTGCTTGTGTTGTATCAGAATATTGTCTATTATTACGCACTGTTATCGAACGCATTCCGAAAAACGTCGATTTCTTTGTTTTAATTAAGTTGAATTTTCAGTCACTAAACTAGAAGCGCGATATTGTAAATGAATTATTTCTCACTTTAATTTTAAGTAAAGTTTTAAAAACATAATTGAATTAGGCGTTTATAAATATTTAAATACAACTGATCAATCATTGCTTGCGAATAAAATATAATATTAAACGAAAACGTTAAGTCTACCTAACTCACATTTAAAAGCCTAAAACACCTCAGGAAAGCTTAATAGAAATATTATTAAAAATAAGGTTAGTATATACCATGTGGCTTATTCGGAGTTCTTTTCTCATCTAATATTTTACTTGATGTAAGCTTTGTGCGGATTAGAATTTATGAGTTTATGGAACGAATGCAACGCAGAATTATTTTGTAAAATAAGTCTTTATTTCTTTAAAATAAAATAAACTTGGAGATGCGATGCATGTGAAAAGTACTTAACTTTTTTTCTTTATTCATTCTTGATGGCATGGTTTCTTTAGAAAAAATAATTTTATCTGCTGTTCAAAGTACGATCGAAGTGGCTCGCTTTAAGTAAACTGCTTTGTTTTAACTCGATTTTAACATGAATTCATAGCATTAAATTTTTAAGAGTACAGGGAAGCCATGTTCTGTAATCGAAAATAAACGACAGTCCTCGATTTTTTAATAATGCCACATAATTTGTTCAATAACCAAAAGTATTAGCGTATGTTATTTGGATCCTTCAGACTATTGTTCTCATTTTGAGTGCTATTTTTACAACGTTTCAACCGATCTAACCTTCAGCCTTCTTCACATTTATTTTGTCAATCCGGAAATCTGTCTATCAAACTCGGCAAACTTAAAATCTTTCTATTTAACTTATAAATCTGCATAAAATATCGAGCAAAACCTATCCAATCCACAAGGACAGCATGTTCTCGTTCCCTCAGCCATGACTGGGCGAAATTCCAAAGTATGTAATAAGTTCTTTAATATATCTGTCGCTCACACTGAGGATTGAACCTTCAACCTTCAGAAATGTGTAAATTTAAACTGAATTTTACCAAGTACTTTACTTACGACACCAGCGAACCCTGCGAATAATTCGTGTATGATACACCTGAAGAAGTTCCTCGGTTAAATGGACCGGAACCTTATGAAAATAACATGACAGATGGAATTTAAGCTAGCCATAATATACGTGACAAAAACTCAGCAAGGATATTAAGGCAATGTGTAGTGATGACGTAATAAAGATATAGATTTCGAGATGTTGTTACGAGGGTTATCAGTTCGATACATAACGCGATATCAGATAGATAGGGTTTATGACAGGGCACCCTGGGAACTCAGAAGGGAGCAACTTAGAAAAATGTAATCTTATAAAACTCTGGTAATTAATAAATGATTTTATCAAAATATAGATGCCCTCTGAGCGTTTTCACTATCGGAGAAAAGCAGCTTTAGTTTCAGGACGCATGAAAGGGGCGCATAGAAGCGAGATTTGTGACATGTTTTTTGTTGGTAATCTAAACGACAACGATATCTATAAACTGTTCATTTATGTATACACGCATCAACACATAATAGAGAATACATTAGACGAATCACATATCAGAACGTTTTACACTACTAGGTGAAAAAAGGCTCATTATAGTAACACACATCTGTTATATATACACCCTCATGTATGTATATACAGGGTGAGTCACAGGAAACAAGGAAAGTGAAAGTGGAAGCTAACTTTAATAAGCGGCTTCAAATTTCTGTTGGTGCAAATCTCCATCATTTGTCAGACATAATTTTTTACATTTAAATATTGCATAATGGCGTAAATATTTATATGTCCGTTATAAGTTTTGTTTTCCTTAAAAAACATCCGTTTTCTGTGACTCACCCTGTATATCTCTCTATCTCTCTATCTATCTATCTATCTATCTATTCTAGAATTATATAAATGTCACTTTGTCTGTGTGTGTGAGTTAGTTCCTTATAGACTCCGAAACAGCTGCACAAATTTTCTTTTAACATTTACAGAACTTTAGTCTATAAGTTTGAGAGTGATCTTAGTTGTGTTTTGTTTAAGAGCACCCCGATAATGACCGATAATCGATAATCGAAACCGCTCTTTTAATTTATCTATCATCGGTAAGGCCATTTCTCCATGTTGTCACTTAGCAACAATTATAGAACAACGGGCTGTAAAAATGCTACTGTGAATAAGATGATAGCGTGTTTTTTTATGACGTGGTACGTAGGTTCAAACTCCGCAGTACATTTTTTAATCTTTTTCGTTAAGTGCAAAGAATTTTAATAAGACTTGAAAATTTACGTGTTTCTTGTTTGTTTGTTTTTTTTTTTAGTTTTTTTTTTTTTGCGTGCCGTTGTCTGTAGGTTCAAACCTTGCACGTAAATTCCTTAATGTTTTTTTTTCGTTAACTGGGAAAAGTTTATATGAAATAATTTTATAAAAGAAACATTAGGTTCTCTAGAGAGCAATGTAAAATAACATATATTTTGGACTAAGTTACTGCATGGAGGCATGTGAAGGTTCCTTCCGGGCGATTTCACGGATTTCTATGACAATAAAAATATAGGAGTGTGAAATATTCGTTGATCATCATTTAATCCCGGGCAATGTCGGGTCACTCAGTATACAGCACACGGTCAAAATCCAGTATTTATGAGAGCGATCTCCGCTGGAAAAAGACAATCTCGTTGATCTAGAGGCTCTGTACATCTTTGTACTTTCTGCAAGTGTTTCAATATGTTTCCAGACATTTTTGTACAAGCACTAAAATTGTTGTAGACTTTTAAAAATATGCATCTTATGAATTGACTAACCACTTTTTATGATTTCAAGTTCAAATACCAGCGACAGCAGGAATCGGAATACACCCTACTAAAGTCTGATTTTTACAGGTGATGAATTTAAAATATGTAATCTAGACATGCGGACATTTTAAAAGAAGAATGCGCAATAAATTTCTGTTTTAAACAAAAATAAGCCACAGAAACGTATCGAATGCTTCAGACTAGTTTTAGACTAACTTACATGAATCGAGCATCGGTTTGTAAGTGGCATAAGAAATTCAAGAAAGGCATGGAGTCTGTGACAGATGATGAGAGACGTGGGAATAAGGAAATCGTTACATCAGAGTTGATTGTGTGAAAGTTCGATATCAGTATGTACAAACAATTGTTCGATATCAGTATGTACAAACAATTGTGTGAGAGTTCAGTATGTACAAACAATTGTGTGAGAGTTCGATGTCAGTATGTACAAACAATTATTCGCGAGAAACTGAATATAGGGAAAATTTGCGCGAAGTTTGTCCCAAGGGTGTTCAGAGACGATCAGAAAGAAATTCGTTGTCATGACAACAGGGAGGAGGTCGGGCTGATCAATTCAGCTCTCACAATATTTGCTGCTCTGGTGGCCTGCGATGAAAGATGGATCTACTGATACCTTCATTCAACCAAGAGACAGAGTTCCTAGTGGAATCCTGCTGTCACTCCAAGACCCAAGAAGATTAAGCATAGCAAATCCACCCAGAAACGTATGATGATCCCTTTTTTCGAACACACAGGCATGATCTACATGCGCTGGGCTTCTACTGGCAGACAGTCAACAAGGAACACTATGCTTAGGTTTTAAGGGAGTTCAGGAAAGGCTCTGTCAGAAGAAGCGAGCATTCTTGGAAGAGGCTGTGACGAGGATCATTGACACGCTCACACAAGAAGTGTTCCATGGGGCCTTCAGAACTTATTGGAACGGTACAAGTGCATTGCAGTCGGAGGAGATTACTTCGAAGGGAACTAAAGTTTTATGTGTGTAATACCAATAAAAGTACCCACGTGAAAAAAGTCTGACATTTATTTAAGGCACCTCGTGGTGTCTAGATGAACAAAATATTCTTACTCAAGACATGAAAGAAAACCAGACCTCACAGGCAATTACGACTTTCAGTAAATAATCTGATGAGGCAGGACATCACAACACATTCATGGATTATGTTGGTATCAACATTACTGCATGAGATCTAAGAAGCAATGTAAGGATATCAAAACAGTATTGCTTTGATCTTTTTTATTTTATTTCTACGTTATTACTGTTTACATGCAATAATACCACATTTAATTGCCACCTTCCTCTGTGGCACTATTTCTTTGTGCCACTGTTTCTAACACACTCTGCAGCATGGACGGGTGGTAATTTGGCCATGAGCGTTGAATTACAAAGAAATCCCTTCCCATAATTCCCTTGCTATCTTTCTGTCTCTTTCCTGCACGACCACCATGATGTGATGACGCAGATTCTGTCTCTCCGTAAATGAGGGGGGGTACACCCCCTCCTTCAACACTAGTTAGGGTAGATTAGTTAGCTTTGAAAAGCCTATTGTCTACTTTTAAATTGTTTTTTTTTGTAATATATATTGTATCTCTAATGTAAAATAAAATAGTTAGTTATACCTTATGTATATTACAATTGTGTCGCGTGTCATTTTTCTTGTGTCTTCCATGAATGCCTTCATAAATGTCTGAAGTCAAAAGGCGGCCCTGGGGACAAAGAGATGAAGATTCCCACCAGAATGCCACCAGGGTGAAGAGATCATCTTGAGAAAAGAAAGGAGCCACACCCAGATCCAACATCTCAGGTATGATTTTCTTCTTGCTACACAGACCCTAATGGCTGGCCCATCTTCATATCTTCATGAGACCGCTTTAAGACATTTACACGTCTGTCGGTCACACCTCAGTGACCGGCTGATAGTGGTATACCTCATCACATCACATCATAACTATCAAAACTATTGAAAGAAGCTATGACGAAGATTCCTGACACGCTCACACAAGAAGCCCTCTAGAAGTTATTGGAATGGTACAACAAGTGCATTGCAGCCGGAGGAGATTACTTCGAAGGTAACTAAAGTTTTATGTGTGTAATATTAATAAAAGTGTCCATACGAAAAAAAGTCTGATCCCCCGTATCTTCGTTTTGTCTTGATGAACAAACTACTCTTACTCAAGACATGAACGAAAACCGGACCCCACAGGCAATTACGATTTATAATCGATAATTAATAATCTGATGACGATTAATAATCGATAATTAATAATCTGATGACGCAGATGATCATAACATATTTATAGATTATGTTTGTACCAACAACACTGCATGGTTTCTAAGAAGCAAGGTAAGCACATCCTTACCTTGATCGCTTCTTTATTCACTTTCTTACTATGTTTACAGGCAATAATAACACATTTAATTGCCATCTTCCTCACAATAAGGCCCTGTCGGTGGGGCATTAGAATACGCCTACTGCCCCCCTGCAGAGGGTAAAAATCCCTCAATGGGGGTCCTGGATATGACCTTAAACTATATCCAGTGGTGAGGTCCCAGCTTGTGGGCTTTTGGGGAGTGTGGAGCCACCCTTTAATTACCATTGCTCCCAGGTCCACTCTGACCCGGAGTGGTAGTACCTGTTAGGGTCCCAACTATGGGTTAAATAGAAACCGATGTGAAAACAACAAATATATTCTATTAAAAAAAATGTTTGGATTCGGCATTAAATAACCCGAAAAGTGTTGATATGCCGTAAAACAAAAAACCAACAAACCAACCAATCCTCACAATAACTATTATCAAACCATACCTATCAAACTACAGGCTGTGACGAAGATTCTTGACACACTCACACAAGAAGAGTTTTATGGGGCCTTCAGAAGTTGTTGGATCCGTAAACAAGTGAATTGCAGTCGGAGGATATTACTTCGAAGGAAACGAGAGTTACATGTGAGTACTACCAATACAAGTGGCTATACGAAAAAAGTCTGGGAAGGCACTTCGTATCTTCGTGGTATATAGTTGAACAAAATGCTCTTCATCAAGACATGAATGAAAACACCGGACCTCACAGGCAATTACGATTATCAGTAAATAATCAGACGACGCAGGTGATCACAGCGCATTGTTGGTACCAACATCACTGGATGATATCTAAAGGAAATATGAGAAAAGTAAAACATGATTACCTTGATCGTTCTATTTTACTCAACATTATTATTATGTTTACAGGCAATGATAATTAGGGCTAGGACAACAGCATATTCTTTTCATTGTTTGGACTCTCGAGTGTGTATCTGTTGCTATCTTATATGCTTTTATAGAGAGCGATGTGGTTCTCGTTTGATTAACGATGTCTAACTGTGTCAGATATATGCTCGAGACTAAATAAAATAGAAAAGAATATGCTGTTGTCATAGACCTAATGATAACACATTTCATTGTCATTGTCCTCGCAATAATTATCATCACATCATAACTATCATTTTTACTGCAATGACATGATGTGATAACGTAAGTGTCATGTCTCATTTTAAGATAAACCTCAAATGAATATTTATGTTAATTCTGGCTATACACAGCTTACAATGTCGCGAATTGTTGACCCTATTTTTTTGATCTCGTTTTATTTTTAAGGTGGCGCTTAATACCGTTTAATACTGAGGGTTTTATACAGCGTGGTCTCTTAAAAGCTAGGCTGTGTCACGTATTGATTTCTATTCCTATCTTTTTAGCAGCGACTATAGCAGCTTTCACGCAGGCCACGAGTTGCTAGATAGAAAAATGTCCATTCCATTGTAAATTATGGGACCAAAGTAATTGAATAAACCACAGGATGTGAGGGTCAACTACGTTAGTTGATTTACTGCCGGTAACTCGATTAAACGCAGCTTCCCGTTCCGTGGACAGGTTAAAAGTCCACGACTGCTACCGAAACAGGCGAGCATTTCCCGTTAAATCGGTTAAGCTTCTACTGATTTTACACGTTTTCTCTCGGAATCGGTTGACTTAAATTCGCGGAACGTTTAACAAGTATTAACGAAACTGTGAACTATAACGCTTGAAAAGGATATTTCGTAATTTCTAAAGTGAGGACAATATTTGATTTCCTTCCAGTATCTGATACGTCAAATGTCTGAAACTTAGTAACTTGGCCATTTCTACTGTGTTGAACAGTATTCGCCTGACATTAGGCTATAAAGCAACCATTGACCATGAGTTGTGCGTCCACATTTGGATAGATGCATTCGCCATTGCCCTCTCTCCGTTGGACAGGGTCCATAAAACTCGCTTATCTAATATGTCTTTATTATATTTCTGTTTCTTACTAGTGGTTCAGTCCGGCTTTGCCCGGGCCCTACGTACAGTTCGTAAATGTATGTGCATATATATATATATATATATATATATATATATATATATATATATATATTAACCAGTGTCCAAGTAACCTACATCTAAAATTTCAATTGTTTAGACCCAAAATTGGCGAAGAAGTACGGTAGAGTCTGCAAAGCTCAACTCTTTCAACTTTGACCTCTTGGCAGAACAATTTTCGTCCAAAAACAAATGAGATAGCTTGCTGCATGTCCGATTAACCTTTATGTAAAGTTTCAAATGTTTGGACCCAAAATTGGCCGAAGAGTTTGCTAACGACCGCGAAGCTCAAATCCGTTATACTTTGACTCTTTGGCAACCAAGTTCTTTGCCAAAAACCAATTAAAAAGATTGCCCTATATCTGAATACAGTATATGTAAAATTTTAAATGTTTAAACCAACAATTGGCTGAGTAATTTGGTAGTGACCGCAGAAGTCAATTTTTTTATTTGGCCCTAATTTTTACCCCTAAACATTTATTGTTTTGGGCTCAAATCAAATTAAAAGGTGTGATACATGTCCAAGTAACGTACATCTAAAACTTACAGCGTTTAAAGCCACAATTGGAAGACGAGTTTGGTCTTCTACCGCTCCAGAAGATATCTCACTACTGATGCAATTCTCTATCTATATAAAAGCCAAGTACGTCCAAGGATGGAATACTTTTGCCATATCTGGGCAGGAGCTGCAAAAAACAGCCTATCCTGCCTTGACAGAGTACAAAACAGACTTCGTGGCTTAGTGGGGGATGCCCTTTTCTCTACACTGCAACCTCTCTCCCACAGAAGAGACGTTGCGAGCCTATCCTTGTTTTATCGTTATTTTCATGGCAGGTGCTCGTCTGAACTCCAATCTCTGGTCCCCCCTCGCCAATCTTTCACGAAAAACACCCGTCTAGTTGAATCCACTGTGAAAAATTTCCCCCACTCTATATCTGTGCCTAAATCAAAACGCGGATTCCATGAACAAAGCTTCTTTCTTAGAACTACAAGCCTGTGGAACTCTGTTCCGTCTACCTGCTTCCCTCCGGACTACAACTTGGATGTCTTCAAGTCCAATGTTAACAAATTCCTAATGAACCGCCCCCTTAAGTAAACACTTCATCAAATCCCCACACTAACGTAATGTACTTGCAATAACCCTTATCCCTGAGTGGCTTCCAGGCCTTGATAAGTGGTGATCACTGTGTAAAAAAAAAAAGAAAAAGAGTTTTCAAAGGTCTAATCGGTGAATCTTGACCCTTTGACAGCCAAAGTTTACGCCGAAAATCGATTAAAAAAATTTTAATAAATCTATTTATATCTCTTATTTCAAATTTCGATTCTGTAGACTGAATATTGACAGAGTAGTTTGGTAGGGAAATGTACACACACACACCCACAGACGATTATACTTTAGATCTTTTGCATCCTTTGAGATGATGCTTCATAATTTGTGAATTCAATTTGTTTTTTTGTTTGTGTGTGTGTGTGTGTGTGTGTGTGTGTGGACTGTTACTTATAGTTGTCGTTGTTTCATCGCGTTTCGACTAACTCATCCTCTTGCCTTCTTTAAGTGATTAACCGTGACGGAATATGAATTTTGGGTTTGTAACTTAAACCATACATACAGGGTATAATTAACCACGCCTCTATCGACTACGCCACGGGCCTTCGATCGCCTGACGCAGTGCGTAGAAGCGTTAAGTCTCTATGGTTCTAGGTAAGCATTTTCTGAAAATACCGGTGCCTATCATACCCAAGCAGGCCATAGGATTAATTAGCCAAAACGTGGTAAGACAACAACAATTATAAAAAGCAGTAATTACTGGGGATAAGTTGCAATACTGTGAATTCCTACGCCCTAGATTTTCAGTATTTACTTCAACAGTGCTCAATACGTAGGTAGAACTAGGAGGTAAGTTATTAAACACATTCACAAAATAGTATGCGTCTTCTTATTAAAAATAAAACACCTTGGCCTTCGGGCCAAGATCAAAGTGTAGTATCTGGATTGGCCCGAAATGCACTTCCACTCAACAACATACAATGCAGTTCCGGGTTTTTGGAGTCACCTGATTGTCCCCGTTGTGGGACAACGGCCGTAAAAACTACGGATCACGCTTTCTTCGATTGCCGCGAACTCCGCCAGTACTGGTCGTATGTCAGCGGAGTGACGGCTCGCATCGATCCCGAGCATCCTCGCCCAATTACTGTATCCAATGTTGTGGACAACGCGAGGCCGCCGTGGGACCGGGAAAGACAAATGGTCTACGTTACGATCCTGGCCGTGGCGAGAATGGTGATTTGGACGTCGCGTCTGCAAGGTTGCCGGGGGGTGTTGTCTTTTTCTGATCAAGATCTGATCGCTTTCTTTAAACACCAACTACGGGTGAAGATCAGATGTGATAGAAGAAGGCTGCATCGCGCGGCATTTGACAGAAGATGGATACATGTGGCAAGTCTGTGTGTACGAAGAGGAGCCAAATTTGAATACGTGTTCCCCGCCTAGGTGTGGAACGCGCAGCTCTGTAAAGTAAAATTAAACAAGTAGTCTCTCAGCTAGCTGAGTGTGTGTTCCATCCCTCCCCGATTAGAAAGCCTCCAAGATCCCCATCCCCTCTTACCTGCAATTTTTGTTTTCACCCCTTCCTCTAAATTTTACCCATCTTGGAGAAAAAGAAATACAAACTAACCTCCATCCCTTACCCACAAAAATTTTCTTTTCTCCATTCACCCCCATCTAGAGGGCATCCCCACCTAGAGACTGACCCGCAGAAGCGAGGTTCCTTTTACAAACCTAGTGGAACGGGCAGTCTATCAACTAGACGGGGTTGGGAGGGTCCTACTAATCACCTTTTGTTTTTTCTTCCCCCGCCCTCGACACAAATGAATTATTGTACCATTTTATTGTTTTCTTTTTTGTTTTTACACGTCAATAAAAAATGTTTTAAAAATTGGGAGGTACTAGGACGTCCCCCAATATGAAAGGGTGAATGCGGTATTATGGTGAAAGAAGATACTACCTGGGAGAAACTTTTGACTTTGTTTAGTTCTGGAGTGACAAGGATGACCAACGACCCCTAAAATCCCCCCTTTTGTAGTTGGCCATGTGCCTAAGTTTTTTGTTCTTCGTTAATTTTGACTGTATTTTTTAACATGAATAAAAGATTTAATATCTCAAAGTGTAGTATCTGTTCTGATACCTACATCGTGCGAGGCAGTGCTGTTCTGGCGACACATTCTCGTGCCCGGAACACCTGACAAGCTTTTTGGGTCGCGTTCTGTCCGCACCCCCACTTTGTCTGTCTTTCTCTGCTCTCCCCCCTACCCCACGGGGGGGATCCGAGCTGATAATTTACGACCTTCCCGCGAGGGAGGGTCGGAAACACCTTCTCTCTTCCCTCCACTAACTTCCCACTCCCTCTCTCAGCTCTATCTCCCTTCTTGCCGCCTTTTGGCGCCACCTCTTTTTGGCGCCAAAGTCGGCTCCCCACTTTGGACGCTGATTCCACGTCACTTTTTTCAGTGAATTTTTTAAAAGAGGGACCCAAAACGGACACCCCCAGCCCGGGGGCCACCAATATGGATACCCTCAGCCAGGGGCCCACCAATATGGATACCCCCAGCCAGGGGGCTACTGCTCCCCAAGAGGACGAATCTCCAACAGGAGAAAAAACAACTGCTGATGGGGCGTACCGCCCGGGTATGTCACCATTGGACGCTCCCCAGAAGGGGGAAAATTTAACAACAGCTCCCCCCGAAGGCGACTCCCCCCAAAGGGGAGCAAAACCAAAATCGGTCGTAGCATCTCACTCTAACCACAAAAAGGAGGAGGTGCCAGACCAAAAGGACAATAAAGGGGACAGCGCTCCCCAGGAGGGCTGCTCTCCCAAAAGGGGAGCAGATCAAGAAAATGAGGGGGCATACCGCCTGGACCTCACAAACGAGGAAGGGGCAGATGGCCTCAAAGTAAACAAAAAAGACCATGCTCCCCAAGAGGCCGACTCCCCAAAACGGGAAGCTGCTCCCGAAAAAGACACTAAAAAGGGAGCCGCCGCCCAAAAATGTGACACTCCCACAAAAGGACTGACCAAGACATCTGGGGAGGCAGGAAGCGTCGCCAATAAACAGGCAGGGGCGACCTCCATAAAAGACCAAAAACGGGCTAACCCCACTAAAGACCCCATACCAACACCAACAAGAGGGTCTGCGTGAGGGAAGACCGTAGAAAAACAACTGTCCCCTCAAGAGTATAGAGACCTGTACCTGACAAAGTAAAGACAATACATAGAGGGGGCAGATATAAAACCAATACCAGGTGCCTGGGAGGCGATTGAGGGCAGAGTCCTGTCCTTTGCCATTTCCGATATACCGGAAAACCGCCTCCTAGGTATGAAGAAGGAAGACATGGCGGGGCTCCTCCACAAACTTAACATCCCAGTACTATACCTGTACCAGAGGAGCTTCGCTGTGTAGGACATCCTCCTACCCACCAAGGATGATGCGGAGAGACTCTCCCTACAAGAAATAAAGCATGGGAGAGTCAAAGTAATACCTGAATACCAGGGCAAGAGAAGGACTCGGGTGCAGGTATTTAATGTGCCAACCCAAATACCTGCGGAAGTATTAGGATGCCTCTTCAGCCAGTACGGTGAGGTAGAACAGGTGACCCCAGTACGGTCAAAAACTGGGATTCACCTGGGCTACTACACAATAGCAATGAGGCTGAAGAGGGAGGGTGTTCGAGCAATACCATCGCTGCTGACATACAAAGACGCCAGCATAACGGTAGTGGTGGAGGGCCGTCGTCCACACCGTTGGTTCTGCCAAAAGCAGGGCCACATGGCTAGGAGTTGCCCCCAAAGGGTAACCCCTAATCAAACAACCCAAAAGGCGGTCACAGCCCCTGAGACAACGCCCGCACCAAAACAGGCGGCAACAACCCCTGCAACTGCAGCACCAACCCCAGCTCCAAGGAAAACCCAAACCACCCAGGAGGCCAAGGGGGAAGAATGGAGCACGGTAGTGAGACAAAAGCGGAAACACATAATCCCTTCTGCCACCGTCCCACCACCAGCCCAAAAATCGAGGCAGGAGCCTCTGCAAATGCAGCAACAACAACAGCCACCGCAGCCAATGCCGCGGAAACAACTGCAGCAACAACTACTGCAGCAGTAAAATCAGCAAGTGCAGCAGAAGCAGCAGCAGCAACGACACCAGCGAGAGCAGCAACAACAAAAACAGCTGCAGCAGCAAATAGAGGAGCAGACACAACCAACGGTCCCCACACCAATCGAGACGGGGATCAAGCGGAGAAAAGACTGCTCCTCTGAGGATGAATCCGCAAGTGAGAGGGAGAGTAACTCAACCTCACCTCTCCCCGGTTCATTCGAAAGAATGAAAAAGAAAAACAAAAAAAGAAAAGAGGAAGAAAAGGTGGCCCCCACTCTCTGTGAACATACACCACCCCTAACAACAAAATCCACTTCCACCCCCAAACCACACACTGCACCAACACCAGACACCGCACCAACACCAACAGCAGACACCGCACCAACAACAAACACTGCACCAACACCAGACACCACACCAACACCAACACCAACACCAGGCACCACACAAACACCCGTCCCCACACCAAGGCAAACTGAGCCACTACCCCAAATAAAAATGAAAAGAATGAACCGAGGGAGAGGAGAGACTCCTCTGCCTCTTGCAGACCAAAGGTCCTTGCCCCTGAGGAACTATGTAATGTAGACCCTCTATCTGTGGCCACAGACATTTCCCATCGGCAGAGGAAAAACTTAAAACCTCTGCTCGATTACAAACAGATAGAGGGGAAAGATGTAAATATCCCCTCAAATTTCCCGGACGCCCCACTCCTAATAACTTTTGTCAGAACTCCAGAGGCCTGCAAGACCAACTTGTGGACAAGGCTTCAGGCCGCTGCAGGGGCGTTTCCGGGAATTGAACTGGTGAAAAAAAATGACCCTTCTCTTGATGAACTGTCAAAACAATGCAAGGGAAGGGTCCCCGTGTTGGTCCATCCGTCACTCTACAGGGCCATAAAATTAATTTATCCTTTGGACGTCGGCGGCATTGCGAGAGAAGGTTAGGATATGAAAAACCTGACCACCTTGAGCATGGCACATAACGTCGGCGTCCTCTCCCCAGCTGACTTCGGAGCTGAGTGTGACACACCCTAAGGTAGGTACCATGGCTTTGAATTTGGCTAGTTTGAATGCCAGGGGCTTGAGATCACCGGACCGGGCGGCTCGCCTCCGGCACGACCTCTTGTCCCTGGGAGTGGATGTGGCTGCGATTCAGGAGACGCATTTCGTTTCCTCTGTGGACTGTCAGGTGCTGGCCAGAGATTTTGAGGTTTTCTCAGCATATGGCAGCCCGCGGGGGAAGGGAGTTTCCATGCTGGTTAAACGTACCCTGTCGGCGACGGTCGACGTTGTCCATAGAGATGCGGTGGGCAGGCTGGTTGTGGCCGATGTTGCCGTAAAAGATTCTGTGTTTCGGGTGATCGCGGTTCATGCGCCCAGCACCGCTCGTGAGAGGGTCTCATTCTTCAGTCAGCTTGACGCGTTTGTAGATTGTCGGAAGCGGGTAGTGCTAATAGGAGATTGGAACGCCATCTTAGACCCCGATATAGATAAGGTAGGAGGCGATGCTAGAGGATCGGAGAGGTGAGAGTCCAATCTGGCTGATCTGATGGCTAGATGCGGTCTGGTCGACAGGTTTCGGTTCGAGCATCCGGGGCGGGAAATGTGGACGTGGACCAATAGCGTTTCCTCCTATCCAAATACCTATTTGGACAGGATGTTAGTTAGGAGAGGCGAAGTAGACTTCTTATCTTGTCCCACGTTCACTTGGCTAGGCCAGACGGACCATAAATTAGTTATGGCCCGGCTGAAGCTAGGAAATAGGCCTAAGTTAGCGGGGTACTGGAAGTTAAACACCTCCCTTCTGGAGATACAAGACTTCCAAGATCAGTTAAGAGAATTGATTAAAAAGGCACTAGTGGGGGCGGTTACCGGGAGTAAGTGGTGGTTAGGTCTCAAATCCAAGATCAGAAGCTTCTCCGTCAAGTATGCCCAGCGCCTCGCACTAGATAAGGCCAAGACGAAGAAGCAGCTAGAGCAGAAACAAGCCCAGGCTACGGGGGAGGGTGATAGGGTTAGTCAGGAACTAGCTAAGCAGGACCTTCTACGCGAGACTAGCGAGCGTTACGAAGGCCAAGTAGTTAGAGCTAGGCTTAGAAAGATAGGCAACGAAGCAGTCAATTCTGATGCAGACGTGCGCCGTGAGGTTTCTAGGCGTGGCTCGGACAAATACATTGCGAAAATCAAACATCCGAATGGACGCACCCTGGAATCGACTCGGGAGATCTGCGAGGGGTTTCGAGAACATTTCGAGGAGCGTTTTACGCAGCAGCCCGATCTTCCGGTCCTTGAGTTTAGCGACTATTTGGCCGACTCTCCCCGCCTCGAGGCGGCTAGAGCGGCTGGTTGCGAGGGCCGGGTGACGGAGCGGGAGGTCTTTACTGCGCTGAAGCAGGTCAGCTGTGACAAATCGCCAGGACTTGATGGTCTGCCATACGAACTGTACTTGAGGCTGTCGCCCATGTTTCTGCCTCTTCTGACGGATATGTTCAACCATTGGTTTGCTCAAGGATCCATCCCAGGGCAGGTGACCAAGGGAGTGATCACATTGCTGAAGAAAGGTGACGGGCATGGAGGGGAAGAATTAGACGACTACAGGCCCATAACTCTGCTAAACACAGAGTTGAAGATTTTAGCCAAGGTCCTGTCGAATCGGCTGCAGGTTGTTATCGACGAGTTGGTTGAACCGAAACAGAACTACGCTGTGAAGGGGAGATCGATTCAGAACAACTTGTACCTGATCCGCACGATCCTAGAGGGGGGAATAGATGACGACACGGAAGCCGCGTTTTCAACTTAGATCAGTCCAAAGCTTTCGATAGGGTCGACCATCGTTTCCTGGCATCTGTCTTAGAGGCCGCCGGTTTTAAACTGGACTTTTGCAAGTGGATCTCCATAATGTATCAACACCCATGGCTGTCGTGCAAGTGAACGGAAAGCGCTCAAAACCCTTTGTTATCTCTCGGTCGGTTCGTCAGGGTTGTCCGCTGTCGTCCCTGCTTTATGTCCTGGCTTTGGAGCCTCTTCTCCGCAAGCTGAGACATGGGGAGCCAATTTCGGCCCTGCGCGGAATGGCTCTGCCTGGCGGCTCAGCTGCCAAGGTATCCGCGTTTGCCGATGATGTCACGGTCTTGGTGTTGGGCTTCAGAGACATTGAGGTCGTGTCGGAGGCACTCACACAGTACGAAAGAATCACGGGGGCCAGGATAAACCGCAACAAGTCGGTAGGACTGCGGTTGGGCGCATGGAGTGGCAACGCAAACCTCCCGGCGCCCTTCAGCTGGACAGATGGCCCGGTCCGGATCCTCGGCGTGTGGTTCGGACCGGGTCTCCAGCTTGACAAGAATTGGTTGGAGGTACGGTCAAAGGTGGAGGCTGCAGTCAATTCGTGGCTTCCTAGGAAACTTTCCTTAAAGGGTAGAGCTGAGGCGTGCGCCACTTACGTCTTTCCTCTCATCCTTTACCGATTGGCCGTACTTCCCCTGCCTGCACAACACCTAAAAGCTCTTGTCGAACTCTTGTCTTCGCTCCTTTGGGACAGAGGAAGACACTGGGTGAGCAGATAGGTATGTATTCAACGTCCGTGTGAGGGAGGCTTGGGAATGCCGGACTTGAAGTGTCATCGAGATTCTGAGAGGCTGGCCTTCCTGAGCCACTATATGCAGGATGACCAACCGTGGCACCCCGTGGTTACTGCCGCCTTCCCTGACCTCGTTCTCGACCCTTCCATCGAGAGCCGTCGTAGGCCGCGGGGAGAATCTGCCTACATGAAAGAGTGCCGAGCCGCGCTAAAACGACTACCAAGGTCCAGTGACCTTGTGACTGCTACCCGTAGGGAACTCCACAGGGATCTAGTCAAGGGGGCCGCTGACGACCCGCTATGCGCGCGTTTGGGGTGGCAGCAGAGTGAGATCCGCTCCGCGTGGAGCTGGGCGCCAGGTTCGAGTCATCTGAACAATTCGGAGTTCTCTCTGACCTGGCGATTGGCCCGAAATGCACTTCCACTCAACAACATACAATGCAGTTCCGGGTTTTTGGAGTCGCCTGATTGTCCCCGTTGTGGGACAACGGCCGTAGAAACTACGGATCACGCTTTCTTCGATTGCCGCGAACTCCGCCAGTACTGGTCGTATGTCAGCGGAGTGACGGCTCGCATCGATCCCGAGCATCCTCGCCCAATTACTGTATCCAATGTTGTGGACAACGTGAGGCCGCCGTGGGACCGGGAAAGACAAATGGTCTACGTTACGATCCTGGCTGTGGCGAGAAATGTGATTTGGACGTCGCGTCTGCAAGGTTGCCGGGGGGTGTTGTCTTTTTCTGATCAAGATCTGATCGCTTTCTTTAAACACCAACTACGGGTGAAGATCAGATGTGATAGAAGAAGGCTGCATCGCGCGGCATTTGACAGAAGATGGATACATGTGGCAAGTCTGTGTGTACGAAGAGGAGCCAAATTTGAATACGTGTTCCCCGCCTAGGTGTGGAACGCGCAGTTCTGTAAATTAAAATTTAACAAGTAGTCTCTCAGCTTGCTGAGTGTGTGTTCCATCCCTCCCCGATTAGGAAGCCTCCAAGATCCCCATCCCCTCTTACCTGCAATTTTTGTTTTCCCCCCTTCCTCTAAATTTTACCCATCTTGGAGAAAAAGAAATACAAACTAACCTCCATCCCTTACCCATAAAAATTTTCTTTTCTCCATTCACCCCCATCTAGAGGGCATCCCCACCTAGAGACTGACCCGCAGAAGCGAGGTTCCTTTTACAAACCTAGTGGAACGGGCAGTCTATCAACTAGACGGGGTTGGGAGGGTCCTACTAATCACCTTTTGTTTTTTCTTCCCCCGCCCTCGACACAAATGAATTATTGTACCATTTTATTGTTTTCTTTTTTGTTTTTACACGTCAATAAAAAATGTTTTAAAAATTGGGAGGTACTCGGACGTCCCCCAATATGAAAGGGTAAATGCGGTATTATGGTGAAAGAATATACTAGCTGGGAGAAACTTTTGACTTTGTTTAGTTCTGGAGTGACAAAGATGACCAACGACCCCCAAAATCCCCCCTTTTGAGTTGGCCATGTGCCTAAGGTTTTTGTTCATCGTTGATTTTTTCTGTATTTTTTAACATGAATAAAAGATTTAATATCTGAATGTGTAGTATCTGTTCCGACAGATACTGCAAGCTATGACTAGCTATGACTAGCAAAGACCAGATGTGGGGGCAACCCCACATCCCTGACCTTTAACCAGCTCCCATTTCCCACCTCTCGGGAGCTGGTCCCCTTTTTCCCTTCCCCCTCCCTTCACTCCTCACATTAAAAATTGGCCTTGTGCCTAATTTGCTCGGTAGGGGAGCAAATAAATACCATCTGTTCTTCAGATGCTGCACTTCAATTTCTTGTTCTCTTTCAGTGGAGGAGAAATCCTTCAGGACTGAGACAATTTTTATTTTTGCACCTTTTCTCCACGTTAAAAAACGACCCTGGTGTCTAACTCTGTCCCGTGGGGAGGCATGGTAAATAGGTACAACCCAGACACAGGCGAACCTCTAGGAGGAAAAACCGTCCATTGGCTAAGTAGAGATCTAATTGCGGGCGTGAATAAAAATGAATCTGGTTGATTTACTAACTAAATAACGTTGATATATAAAAAATAAAGGTAGGCATGCATATTGGCCTAGTAATGCCTAACGGAAATGAAATGCGGCAGGTGTGTGTACTTTGATTATCATAATTTTCATTTGTGTTTTTATCTACAGACCTGCAATTTCGTGTATAGCGTAATGAGACAAGATTTATAGGTTTTCATCTGGAAAAAAAACCCGGCTGCTAAGGCGTAAAAATTGAAAAAAAGAAATGGGAGGTCATCGGACTGTTATCTATTTGTCAACTCTATCACAAGGTTTAAAAACATCTTTTCAAGATGGTGACAAGCTTGTTTAATGGTTAGGGTGTTTGATTCATTATCTTTACGCTTTCGTTTCGATTTCAGGTCGTTTTTTTTTTTTTTACTTTCAAGAAGTGAACTGTTTAGAGAAAACATTACTCATATGCACATGTCTCGATTTTATTTATTTTTTTTTACTTCAATTTTTAAAAGAAATTGAACCTAGCGTTTAATACCGGGAAACACTGGATACATTTTCTAGTATATCTATCCATCTATCTATCTATATTAATGGCCTAGTATATCTATCCATCTATCTATCTATATTAATGGTTAGCATGGGAACCAACCGAAGCAGAAAAACTGAAGTTGGCCTGCAGGACACCATATACACAAATGTAGGCAAATTTGGGCATATCTTATTATTTTGAAAATATAGGTTCTTTCTCAGAAACTATTGATCAGAATTTAACAAATGAAGGATCGGTGGAAAGATAAAAGCCTGAATTGTGTAGTGGGCTATTTGACATTTGCTCTTAATATCGCGCATCTATCATCCCGACGTGCAGCCTCGGTCACTTTGGACTTGTTGGCTGGCACCTAGTGCTGCTACCAAACTCAGGCTCTACAGCTTCCACCTGATTGCAGCATGGTATCACTATACTCTTCAGCACATTGAGGTAAACTTACGGATTGACTTTACAAGCCGAGTTCGAAGATGCGAGGCGGTATAATGTTGCTTTCACTTGAAACTATCTAAAGACCATAACAGTGACTGGTAACTTTGTTTTTATCACCCTGGGCAAGCCCCTTTTATTTGTGACAATCCAACGATGCATTTTAAGGATGTTGGCAATGGTCCTGTTGTCATAACTTGTATCACTAGAGAGCATGAGTTGTACAGCGTCGCATCTCCGATCTCGCAACTAAAATACTGTGTCACTTTCAGCTATGAGAAAAGGCTCCTATCGCTCTTGCCATTTATACAGAACCGGACAACTAGCAGATGTTCTGCAACGGAAATAAAGCCGGTTTTCATCAAACGGAAATGGAATCATGTCGTCTTTTCCAGGGCGACAATTAATCGTTTCATCGTGTAAATATCGGATCGTACTTTTTCCCCCTGACTGTTTCAGTGTCGTATTGTAAATGTCTGACCGCCTATAAAAGATTTGCATTGGTTTCATTCGAAATATTATGTTTAAATTTATAATTAACCTTGAGTGGTTTGAGGTTTAAAACTCTTTTTATGCCAAACAATGCTTTCGTTAGTAACCAGATATTTATTGGAATTTATAGAAAAAAAATCACTGATTTTAAATGACCGCGTACATTTAAAGAATATATTTGTAACGGAGCGCAGACGCGGGCATAGCAATTGTATGCAAATGCCGTAGTCTTTTGCGAAATGACGTCACAATAAGGCAAGGGAAATGATCATAAATAAGAGAAGGACGTTTGAGAATGCAGAGGTCAGAAAAATTCCGGATGATCACGTTAGAGACATGGATGATGTCACAACCGTAACAAGAAGTTATGCATACCGAGACAATGATAAATAAAGGTATTTTCTTAAAATCTAAAACAGAGAATTGAATTTCTTTCCCATTCTTTGGGACTGAGTCTACTACGTGTTGGGTCTCTAGTGTCTTCGGAGGTACAAAACGAGTACCGTTACATATTCAATCAGGATAAATTAATTATTTCGACTCTACTATTTTTCTAATCAATATAACTATAAAAGTTAGAATTTGAGTGAGGCATTCTCAACCGATATACTCAACAAATATTTGATCTACATACTTGAAATTTGGTATATAAACTATTCAGACATTTGGATATCCTTTTTATTTGTTTTGACACGAAGCAAGGTCTCCCTAGGGTTCAAAATCTTTAAAAAATGGTACGTAGAGGTCGTCTGATTTTTATCGCTATGTCAACTGTTTTACGACTACGCATGCGTGAGTCGTTCACATTTTGCTAAGAATAAATAAATTTGAAAACACGTTTAACGATAGATTCAAGCAGGTTTAATGTTTATCGAACTTGATTCACTGTCTTCAGATTTCCGCTCGAGTTTTTTTTTTTTTTTTTTTTTTTTTACAACACGTGACCTTGTTAAAAAAAAGAGAATACTCGAATGCACATGTCTTATGGCACGGTCACCGAGATATAGAAGGCCTGTTAACTGAAAAATGCATGCAAGCAATGTAGGTAAGATTTGTAGAATTGTTACTGTCGATACTATATGACGGCATTTTTAAAAAGAGCATTTAAACATGTTAAAAAAGAAAAGAAAGGAACTCAATTCGATTAATAATGAAACTGAACTTTATTTAATATAAAATATAAATATTATCTATGTGAAATTACGTAATCTTAAAGCAATATACAATCAAATACTAATAAAATTGAATTATGAATTTGGGGAACAAACAATTAAAGAAACATAAAACACAAACAATTCTTGGCCTTCGGGACAAGATCACAGTGTAGTATATGTTCTGATGCTACAATGCACCTTTTCTGTCCTCAGCCGGTGGAGGAGAATTCCTTCATGACTGAGATCATTTTTATTTTTGTTCCTATCCAGAGTGACTTTATAATTATTATTATTTTACTCACTAGGAGTTGTCTCACAAGCCATCATCAGTGATCGCTCACTGGCAGTAACTTATGGTATTCGCTGGAGACCGAGGGACAACAAGTCTCCCCAGAGTTCCAATTTTCTCAACCTATTGACCACTCGTGCAGATGATTGCACGTTATCGGAACAGACATTTGTCATTGATTTCTCGTTGGCATCGTCCATTGGTGTTTCCTGCGGTTTGGGTGACAAAATGCCTCCCCATGGTATCAGATTTGAACTGTACACTTCCAGTGAAAATCTGGTTAGTACTCTCCCACCTCGGACTTTCGATCCTCCCTGATCCTTCACAACTAGTTGGTCTGGCGCCAGTCGATGTTAGCTACAGTTCACCTTTCACAGTCTGATTTTGAGCTACTTCACACTTTAAGGTCCCCCCTAAGATACTCCTATAAAGTGCTCCATTCATATTTCCTTTTATTATTTTCACTTTTCCTACACCTCCTGCGCTAAAACAACCCCTGATCATAATGGATCCTCCTCTAAATTTTACTGTTGGAATGATGTTTTTTGACTGGTATTCAGTATCTTTTTGTCTTCAAACTTTCGGTGTTTTGGGAGTGCCAAAGAAGTCAATTTTGGTCTCATCTGACCAAAGCACCTTATGCCAAAACTCTAGAGGCTTGCTTGCATACTCATTTGCAAAATCAAGCCTTGCACGAATATGCTTTGGCATAAGGGGAGGGTCCTCTCTTATCTAGAGAAGATGTTTTTAACGTGAAGGGTTCTACTAATAATGTGCTGTCTAACTTTCATTTCACTGTTTATGTATATATATATCCATATATATATATGTGTGTGTGTGTGTGTGTGTGTGTGTGTGTGTGTGTGTGTGTGTCCACTAGCAGGGAGACTCGAGGATCCCGTATTGATTTTGATTAACGTAAGTTCCTCCCTCTCATACTTTTATTGCCATTAAAATCGTTGAAATCGACCATTTTTTAGTAAACCGATTGATTGCCTTATCCATTGTACCTGGAGCATGCTTCATATGCCTTCTAGAAATAACTTGGTCCACGATACACTGGAGTTTACATTGCACTGTAAAGAATATACCGCTGTTTTTATAAAATTATCTGTAAATAATAACTTCACTGAAAGTTTAAAATGCAATCTAACGTTAATCAAAATTCAATACTAGATCTTCGAGTCTCCCTGCTAGGGGACAAACACACATACATACATACACACACACACACACACACACACACACACACACACACACACATATATATATATATATATATATATATATATATATATATATATATATATACGAGCAAACAGTTAATAAAACATGTTAAAAACACTTTGAAATGAATTAAAAACATATTTAATCTGAAAAGGAAACACTAGATAAGTGGATAGTCATTAACTCGTGGAGTTTCGAAGAAATAATTTCCTTCTCATCAGCAGGTAGGAATGAGCAAATATATATATATATATATATATATATATATATAAACTATATATATATATATATATATATATATATATATATATATAGTTTAAGTAGTGACTGATCTCTCATTTGAACGAGTTAAATGGTTAAATATTGAAAATTCCATTTCGATTGCAGAAAAATTCAGTTTATATAAAATGAGAATTCAGAATCAGTTTAAGTGTTAGTTGTATTGGTCAACATGACGATCAAAACTTTTGACCGTTCTTGAGACATAGTCAATGTAGTTCATACCGTCCACATCAATTAAAAGCAACTCATCAACGAAATTATTTTCACACTTTGACATGCATTGTAAAAACGTTACTAATATTTTCATAATATAAAAATGGCGAAAGCCATAATTTATTTGTATAGAATCTAGTTTATATACCCATTTCATCAGATTCATTATAATGAAATAAAACCACATCTTTTAAATCTAATGCATCAATTAAACTGATCTGATTTAACCGGTGTATTTGCACTATAGTAAGACTGTTAGCAAATTGGAGTTCAATCTTTGCTTGTATTATACCATATGTCTTTAAAATGGTACTTGTTGAACCCTTGCTAAATACCCGTCAGTAGAAAAGAATAGCTATAGTCGACTACTTAGCTTTTAGCATATTCTCGATTTCATCTATTCACTTGTCTTATTGGTATTTGATTCTAATTTTGGGTTCAATTAACTACATTCAGAATGGGTGTTCTTTAAAAAAAACGATACTTTAAAATCCAATCAATTCCATTGATTACAAACTATATCCTGGCCGATATAAACTACTATTTTTATTTAATAATAATTTCTGTTAATCAGCTTTTTTAATATAATTACAAGTATCTATAGCTTAATACGATAGCGTGTGTGTTGTTTCATTGTTATGATCTTCAATTTCTTGTAATAAATAATTTTACTAAGAATTCTTTATAAGTTTTTGTTTCGGTTTCGATTATAGTTAATTGCACTCATGTCATCTATTTTTTTTTTCTAAATAATTTTACTAAGAATTTTTCTATAAGTTTCGGTTTCGGTTTCAATTATAGCTGAAGGAAACCAAAATATAAATATAAATATAAATATAAATAAATATATATATATATATATATATATATATATATATATATATATTCTTCATAAGTTTTGGTTTCGGTTTTCATTCAAGCTGATGTACCAAAATTATATAGATATATATATATTTTTTTTTTTGAAATCACAACTTTTTAAGAATTGACTCTATAATAATATATGCAAGCATATTTAAGCGTATTTTACGACCGGGCGTTCCTGCTAGCTTAGATAAATACCTTTGAAGTTTTAACAAAAAAGCTATATTAATACCAGGGCGTCTCAATTTACCCTAAAAATTCACAGAATGCCAACACCAACATATGCAAGAGTCCAATGTGGAATTTCCACAGGTGACGCTAGTAACATATTATTATACAAAATAATCAATTAGTCAATGTTTATTTTCCTAGAATTTTGTACTGATGCAGAAGCCGGGCCGTGCTATATTTTAGGTTACATTTTCTAGTTAAATTAACTTTTACTGTCTTTGTGTAATAAATTGTAAGGTGAAAATACCCATAGTTCTTATGTTAAGAATTTTTTTCTAAATAATTACGGTAGTAGTTAAGCGCGGTCTATATTCCCTTATTTTTGCCTATAAAGTTGACCCATACATATTGTTTATAATTGTATGCCATTTGAAAGCACCCATTTAATCATCGTATTGAGCGGGTTAGCCGAACAAATTAACTCTTTCCCTCATGACGTCTCTATTTTCCATGGTTTTATGAAGATCTTCGAGTTGTAACCCAGTGTCTTCTGTCAATAATTTTGTGTACGTCTTGACAGCTCTTCCTAATTTAGCGGTTAAGTTTTTAGGATCACGCAGTACCACATCACTAACGACTTCATTTCTTCTTCTGTAGCAATGTCCGGCATATCGTATTCTTTTTTCTCTTTTTACTGAATAGATCATTGGGAATCGACTATATAGACAACTAATTGTGGAGTGTGTTTTCTACTTGTAGGTTAACACTGCCTGGAGCATTTTAGTGTACGATCCATCTAATTTGCTTCCAAGTTTTTTTTTTTTTTTTTTTACTGAGAGTAAATTTTATTGATGTAAAAATAACTGACTACTTACTTTCAATCTTTCATTTTCGGGATCTTTCACTATCTATTGTTTATTTCTCACTGTTATAGTATACGATGTCTATCCTTCTCACTTCCGAATCTCACTCTCTAATTCTCTCGCTCGCTCTATTCATAAACAGTCCAACGCTTGAGCGAAAAACAGAGAGATATTTATAGATCAATAGATAAATAGAAATGTTAACAGTAAAGAGTATTTCGATGCGCATCCTTACACTTATATATATATATATATATATATATATATATATATATATATATATATGGTAAGTCATTAAAATATATATGGTATTACTTACGACCTAGCTCTACCTATGTATTGGACACTGTTTAAGTAAATACTGAAAATTAACGCATAAAATTATTCTTTCGTATACTAATTTATGTGATTAAACGAAGTAGTCATATCTATCTATCTATCTATCTATCTATCTATATATATATATATATATATATATATATATATATATATATACACACATATATATATACATATATATGAATAAAAATGTATAAAAAAGAATACGGAAAGTATAAAAGCTTATAACTTTTCTTTATTTATTTTCAATTGGTGACGTGCTGGAATACAAAATAATATTATGAAAAAACTTTTTTTTTTATTTTTTAAAGGTACATAATTTTCGACCGATCCTTCAATCTTCATTGGTGTAGTGAAAGTGATGAGCATACACGAGGAAAAGGGGAATGGAAAAGATGGGAGGAGGAGGAGGAGGCGGAGGTATAGCCAATGAGAATATATATATATATATATATATATATATATATATATATATATATATATATATATATATATATATATATATATATATATATATATATATATATATATATATATATATATATATATATATCAAAACATCGTTAAACTCACTACTCGTTCAAGCAGTCGCCAATAGCGTAATGGTTAGAAGCCTTGACTGCCGTGTAAACGGTCGGGTTTCAATCCTGGCTTGAGGTAGTTGCCTGTCTAGCCGCACTGATGAGCTGTGAAACAGCGAAACAGTACTGTATGTGGATGACTATATATATATATATATATATATATATATATATATATATATATCTGTGGAAATATACTTCGTTTCCTTATGATATATACCAATCATTTGCTAAGAAACTCAATGCAATTACAGTGCAATAAAATGGACGAATGACAAAAGACTGTATTCCAAAGTTCATGGTGTTGATAATCTTAAAATTAATTCCTATATCCAGTTAACATTTTCAATTCTTGACAGTATCTGTTTCGTAGCATAAAATCGCTTACTTATTATATCAATCAGTGAATCCGTTTTGACCTTTTCTCAACAGAAGAAATAACAACAATCAATCCATCAAAAGGAGAGAAAGTGCGTTTTCACATGATTAAAAATCCGAAAATTGGGAGAGAAGCTGCAAATACCTTATTATATGTTTACATTACGCCATTTTGGATTTAAAACCATCTGAAAACGCATGTTATCTTCTTTTGATGCATTGTTTGTTGCTATTTCTTCTGATGAGTTAAGGGCAAAATGGATTCACTGATTGATATAATAATTAAGTGATTGATTTTGTGCTACGAAACAAATACGCTCAAGTATTGTAAATGTCAATTGAATTAAATGGATAAATTGTAAGATGGTAAACTTAACGAACTTTATAATATAGACTTTTGTCATTCATCCATTATATATATATATGTATGTATATATATATATATATATATATATATATATATATATGCATATATTGTGAGAATTGAAATTGATTTGACTTACCGGGAGTTATTCGGAGGGAAGAAAAGACACTGAACTGCTGTTTGCCGTTACTGAGAAACTGGGTGTCTATTTCCTACAAAGTTAAATACACATTCTAATCTCGTTGGAAATCACGTTGGAATTCTCGCCACTGAGATAGTATGTATAAAAGGAGTTGTCTCACTACGGATTACTACGTAATTAGTTAAGAACCTAGTTACCTAGCTTCCTAGTCGGTTGGCGTCTCGTTACTGTTGTTCGGCAAACGTTACCAGTTAATTGTTACCTTTACAAGGAAAGAAAAGACTGCTTGTAAGCAACGTCACTATTTTGTTGCAAGCCCTTACTGCATTTTCTTACACCCCCTCTTCTTGTTGGTGAAATAATCCTGACAATATTTGCTCTACAACAGTATATTTATATATATATATATATATATATATATATGTATATATATATATATGTGTATGCATATATATGTATATATATATATGTATATATATATATAGTCTCGAAAAGCTTAAAGCAGAAAAATAGTACATATATATATATATATAATTTAAAAGGAGATTAGAACAATAGTCTAAAAAGCTGCGTGTATTTTAATGTAACAGTGAAATTACTAGTTTAATTAAAATACAGGAAAGAGAAAGTGCTCGTTGTAATTTCGATATATAATAAGCTCGATAGTTAAATGTCATAGAGCTAATTCAATATGAAGTAATATGATTGATAATTTAAAATTTAAAAATCAAATTATAATCAAATTAAAAATCCGTTTCATAAGAAGGAATAACAACAAAATCAATTATCTGTACGATCGTTTCGGAAAACAATGCTTTTTATTGTGGTATACATCAAGTTACGTACAATAATTATATATAGTTTTTTAATAAGCAAGGTCTCCTTGTCAGAAATTTTGAAGGGTTTTTATTGAATTTAAAAGACACCATAAATAAACCTAGCATTAAAAGTAAGGCAGATGAATCTTTTAATTTTTCGCTTTTTGAAATCAGGAACTATGGTTAAAATACTCATTTAGATGTTTGCTATAGCTTTTTATTTTATTGAATGCAATAAATAATAAAAAATATAAAATAGTATATATATATATATATATATATATATATATATATATAATCTAGAAAAGCGTAGAGCAAAAAAGATAGATAGCAATAAAAATAAAAAAATGCCGTTTAAATTCACAATAAAGAACTAAATTTAACTTATCACACAAAGCACCCACATTATCCGACGTCTAAAAAACTTTACAATTACAAAATAAAATTAAACTATATAACGCTGGAAAAAAATGAAACACTAACAAATTTTGTTAAATAGAAATAGATTTAGCATTTGCATAAGCCGACTTCTAAAAAATCCACAATTAAAAAAGATAATTAAACTATATAGGCATAAATATATATATACAGTGCCGGCAAAAAGAAAGTCCGCACTCGTAATTTTTTTCAAAAACTGCAAATTTAAGCTAAATTTAATGTAACGACCTATACTTCATTTGATTCGCTTTTTTTATTTCTCTATAATTTAATCTGTTCATATTTGACTTTTTATTGAAATATTCTAGTGTTCACGTCAATTTAAAAAAAAATAACTTCAAATTGAGGAGGCAAAAAGAAAGTCTGCAGCAACAAATTGGCTTAAACTCAAGTTAAATTATCGCCCCTAAATCAGTTTAAAATATCCACCAACAGGAAACAAAGCATCTCTAATCTTAATTGTTGTTGTTCCAGGTTATACAACGTAATATTTAATCCATATGCCACGAGCTTCTATTAGTGATCGGTAGGAGCTCATTAATCTTCACCGTTCTGGTTTATTCAACCGAGAAATCGGCTGTAGGTTGAAATGTAATGAGAAAGACTGTGTGAAATCCCCAAAACACCGGCAGTGTTCATGATGCCCCTAAATCTGGTCGTACTAGAGTTACTTCTAACAGGGAAGACAAGGCCCTATTGCTGCAGTCTAATTCAAGGAATTTCCAAAAGATTGCAGGCTGTCAAATTGCAGAACGGCTATGCTACTAAATATTAACTAGTTCATTGTGTTCCAGTTGGATTTGTGTTGCATTAATGTCCTAAAGTTACATTTAAATAAAAATTTTCCACTGTGCAGATTTTCTTTTTACCTCCTCAATTTAAAGTTATTTTTTTAATTGCCTTGAACACTAGAATATTTCAATTAAAGGTCAAATATGAACAGGTAAAATTATAGAAGAATAAAAGGACAATTAAATGCGGTATAACTTGTTTAAACAGTTCCATTAAATTAAGCTTAAATTTTCAGTTTTTAAAAAAAGAAATACGAGTGCTGACTATCTTTTTGCCGTTTTTGTATGTATATGTATTCATTGAATTTTTTTTTATATGGGCATTTTCTTGATAAAAGCGTAATCGACTGCAGAAAGAAAAATATAATGAGAAGATTCCTGGGCAACCCTACACCAGGACAGCTAGCATTGTATAAGTATATAAGAGATTATTCTTATTCTACACAGAGTAACACTATTAAATAAAGAGACGGTATGGGATCGATCGAGAGAGATAACGGAAAGATAAACATAGAGAGTAAGAAAATTAAAAGCGGACACGGCACGCGCGTTGCAGATCAGTATACAAACCTTATTGGATAATTACGGTTTCTTTTTATTTCATTATGAACATTTTCGATAGTTCGCTTCTTTGCTAAGAAGGGGTGGGAGCTTAGCTAACTTCATCAAAATTATTTACAGACTCTTTCATCTATTCGGATTAATTCGTAATTTTATTTTTGCATCCCTCCTGACAGACTCTTTATCTAACCGCCCATTTTTCCTTAGCTGCGTCCAGAGATCGGCGATCAATTTGTATGTCATACAAGTTAGAGATACCATGTTCATCGATCCATCACGCTTAATGCATATCGCGTAGACTCATCTTATACGTATCCGTTTCTATTATTATCTTCCTCATTCCGTATCTGATTATTTATATATATATAAGTGAAAATGTGTGTGTGTGTGAGGACACTTCTCAACCTATATACTCAACGGATTTTTAATCCCCTGACAAAAGGAGGGTGGACCTGTAAAGTCATCCTTGTCCGTTCCTCCGTTCGTCTGTCCGCACTTTTCTTAATAACTACGCCTTGAATTTTTTTTTTAATTTTCCACATTAAACATGATATCAGTAAAAAAAAAAAAGTAACAGAACGGATTTTCCGGGGAAACTCCAGTTACCCCCCCCCCGCCTCGGAGGTGCCTTCCGGATTAAAATGGCTAAAATTGACACTTTTGTGTTTATTAAAAATAATTGATGCCTTGGATGTTTATAAAACTTTCTGTAAAGTCGTAACTAACTGATTTCTATATCATTTTTTCTGTCTATACTTCGCGATAACTCTTGGGTGTGTCCCATGGGCTCTTTTAGGGCTAATAAAGCACTACATTTGGGGGACTATTTTATCATATTTGTTCAAAATTTTCTGTGTATATCTATTAAGAAGTATTGTATGGTGCTGAACTCAAATTTAAATATGTTAAGGCCTTAGAGACTTTTGGGTCTTAATTTGGGGGGTAAATGATGGACTTAATCATTTCTTTTTGTTTGTTTTTTTTGCATGGTTCAAAATTAAAATTAACATGTTAAGTCCTAAAATTGTTTATTCATTTCTATCAGGATTTGAGGTTCCCTGGGGACGTTTGGGGCGGAATTGATGGGTTAAATGCTTAACTTAGTCAGTTTTATGCCTCGTTAACTATGCACTCCTGGGGGGGCATACATGCTTCACTTGTTATCAATTAAATTGGCACTTAGCATAACTTCCAACTTCGCATCTCTTGTGTGGGAACAACCCAACAAGTGGACTTATCCATCGTCCATATAAACTATAACACATGGCGATCCCATGGAAGGGATCTAATTCCAGAGCGGCCCTCGCATATTAGGTGAATTACCAACACTTCCCCTTTATAACCTTTCCGTTGGTTTCATGCAATACATGTTTTAACTGATATCCGTTGTTCTGTTCTTATTGCGGCTATTTGGGAGCCATAACCATAGAATAAATCTGTAAAATAAAATTCAAAGCATATTCACCGGGTTTATTTAGTAGTGCTCAATAGTAAATAGAGCTATTTACATTACTATTTATTGGTAAAGACATGTATCGGTTCTTCTTGCGGCTATTTGCGGGCCATAACATTGGCGACATTGAATTTGAGAAACATACTATCGTGTAAGACGGTATTCCCAAAACACTGACGACATTGGATTCGAGAAACATATTCACGTCTAAAATAATGTTCTCACAACGCTAATGACGTTGGACTCAAATGTTTTCACGCCTAAGAAAGCGTCAAGCATAACACATGCGATTGAAGGATTCGCAGAAATTAAAAAAAAAAGATTAACAACTATGTTAACTGACCCTTAAAACGTCATAGATAAGTACGGAAGGAATTAGAGTTGGGAAAAAAAGTACGCGTTATTTTTTTTTTTACTAAAGGTAAATCGTTGCTTTATTTTTTTTCTAAATGGAAATATACACTAGTTTTATTTATTTTATTTTTTTTATTTATTTATTTATTTTTTTGGTTTTTTGGGACGATGGACTCTTTCCCTAGATTAATATTTTGGGGGCTTGTTGTGTTTTCCTGAGAGCAAAAACAAATAATTTTTGTTAAATCTAACCACACAACAAACGTTTTCCCAACCAGAAAACTAACGTTTTAAATTTGCAAAAACCCGACCACGGCAACGACGACGAATTTCTTATTAGCTTTGTTTGTTTGTTTTGGGGTTGTGGAGTGCTACACAGTTCACCTCGGCAGAGTTCAGAGAATTCTGCGAGATGTACCCAGTTAAGCATATTACAAACCCCAGTATCATCACAGGAGTAACGGCCAAGCCGAACGCTTCGCTGACACGCTAAAAAGGACGTAAAAAAAGGCGTGCGGTACACTGACAGAAAAACACTCCAGCAAATTTTGCATATGTATAGAACACCGAAAAATCCGACAAACCAGATGCCGGCTTTCAAGCTGAAATCATGTTTTGGCAGAGAATAAAATCAGTATTTGATTAACTGCTACCAAACATATAATACGACACAGAACCCCTGCAATGCAAAAAAAACGGTTTAACCGTAGGGCGACTGTATATTTTAAACCTTGTAAGAATAACGTTTCCTTTTGTGAACAGGGCACGATCTTACGAAGAGTCGGCCATATTACATACATCATTCAGGGCCCCAAAATCGAACATAACAGACACCTGAACCAAATAAGGAAACGCATCTCCGAGGATCAAAAAGAACCACCCGGGAAGGCAAAGAGGCAATTGATACAGTAAACGACTGTTTTGACGTGGAACCTCCAAAAGGCATGTCAGAACCAAGATGGTCCGACAGAAAAAGAAAGCACACAAACGCCTTGCTGATCTGCCCCCAAAAGAAAAGATACTGGTTTCACACTCGGACAAATCAGCCTGTGAGAGGATGTTGTGGGGGAAACCACCGTCCAAATGGACTAATTCATCGTACTTGTGAACTATAACTCATATGGATCCCGGGGAGATATCTAATTCCAGAGCGATCCTCGTATTCTAGGTGAATTACCAACAGTTTCCATTTCTAACCTTTCCATTGTATTAATGTAATACATGTTTTAAACTGTTATCCGTTGTTCTGTTCTTCTCGTTGCTATTTGCGAGTCATAACAACATCGTTTCCCTGAATTACGCCTTCATTTGTAGTCTATATAATAATCTAAAGTTTTTAGTGTTACCTTCTTTCGTACGAATTCAATATTTGGTCAGTATAATTAAGAAAAACTTAGTTTGTTATCGTTACCTCTCTTCTGCAATATTTTATCAGTATTATAATGGCCTAATTAGATTCTCGACTTTAGTTATTGGATTACAATTTCTACAAATTCAATATAATAAAGTAAAGCCAGTTGGATTCTCGGATTTTGTTTCCGATACCGTTCCGACTTACAAAATAACCATCTAAGACATAAATTAGCATTGTAACCAAGCGTCGTACGGGGAAATTAAAAATAAAATAGAAGATATAATATTGGGTAAAACATGTGTAACACAAAGCAATCTACCAACCTCTGAAAAAGATTTTTTCTTTTTTTTTTTTTTTTAGTAATATCATTTCGGATTTACTGCTTTCTCTATGTTGGATATTGAGCATTATTGATTATGTAATTCCAGCTCAGGAAATTCACCATTTTTTTTTAAATGAAAGCAGTGAAACCAGAGGCACATCCTCTTACATAAAAGGGTGGATATGGCATCTAGCTGGTTACGATTACAGTTACAATTAGAATTCGATTCCTTTTCTTTTGTAAGAGAAAGAGAGTGAACAATGGCGATAAAAAATATTAGCTCTACGCACTTTTATTCGTTTTGTTTTAGTTTTATCTTTACATGCAAACACACACACAAAGATATTTGCCCTTTATAATAATTATTAAAATACAGTTGGATTGGTATGCGATTTATCATCGATAAGTTCCTTTTTATCAAAATAAATATCTTATTTTTGAAGATCAAATAATATAATTTAGGATAATAAAGCATTACTTCCAATCGATATCATCGATTACATACTTTATCCTAATTTGGCTTAGTAATACCTTAGAGAATGCAGAAAATTTCCTTCTACGAAAATTTTAATCTTAAAACTGTTTCATTAAAGAACAGTAAAACATTATTTCCAAAATACATGGGTAGTTAATCAGATTTAAACAATATCCTTGTTCGATGGCGACGTAAAGTTTTGTTCTTTGCCAGCATTGTACATTTTTAGATTGCAGTCGACTACTTCGAAGAATCCTTTAATTCATTTGTTAAAGGAAAAGATTTTAATAAGATATTCGCTATGTCTCACTTGATCATATCCGTGAGGTAAATTACTCTACACGTAGCTCTAACTCATTCTGTATTTTTGTAAATGTTTGCAAAGTGTCCTTGTACGATTAACTGGCCGTTACCAATTACGGTCTTATGTTGAGAACGACAACCTCTACATAGAGTTGTAGAGTACGGCTAAAAACCAACGGATAAATCTAGTTTTTATGTTGTTAGTAAAACGTTTCATCCGATGTAATATGCCTCTATTTTCAGGCGAATCTTGTCGAACTTGGGTAACTTTCTTTCCCGAGTTCGACAAGATACATTTGAAGAAGGTCGACGGATACGCCAACCGAAACGGTTTTACATCGTAGAAACGTTTTGCGTATCACAATTAAGAGGAACACAGTGGTGCGAATTATCTGAAAGATCAAAATTATCAATCCTCATCTAAAAACTTCAGAAACACAATAAAAAATTACCCTAACTTTAGAAAGATCACAATAAAAGAACGAACATATTAAATCTAGAATTCAACTTAAACCTTATTTTAATTGAAAGCAAAAACGTAAATTCTCACCTCGCCAATCTTTCATGAAAAACACCCGTCTAGCTAAAACCACTGCCAAAAAGTTTACCCACTCCTTAACTGTGCCTAAATCAAAACATAGATTCCATGAATAAAACTTCTTTTTAAGAACTGCACGCCTATGGAACTCTCTTCCATTTCCCTTCTTCCCAACTGACTACAACTTGATTGTCTTCAAGTCCAACATAAACAAATTCTTGATGAACCGCCCCCTTAAATAATCTGATTTACCAAGTTTCTATTACAAACGATTACTACAATATTATCCCATTGACTACTGTACATTCTATAACCCTTATCCTCGAGTGGCCTCCGAGCCTCGATAAGTGGTGACTCCTATGTAAAAAATATCAATTAACAAACTTTCTTTTCTAGAACTACCCGCCTGTGGAACTCAGTACTGTGGGTCTGTTTCCAGCTGATTACAATATGGCCGCCTTCAAGTCTAATGTAAAGAAGTTCTAGCTGAGTCGTCTCTAGAAATTATCAAATCATCTCCAATTTAGACCACTACCGAAAAATCGCTATTTTCTCAATGGCCACTTTATTCTAATTGACTTTTGTCCTCGAGTGGCCTTCAGGCCGTTATACTGGCGTCTACAATTATGCCCCTAACAACTTATGTAAAACATGAATCGAGTGGTGTAAAACTCTCAAATTCAACACCCCTTTTAGTGATAGCTTCAGATTTTAAAGAATCGCGTTTTACACTCAAAAATTTGAATGGTGGATTTCTGTTACAAGACATTGCTGTATTGATTTCATGAATTCTTTAGACGAAATGACGTTTAGAATTATTATCAAAGATCGCTTATTCCACCTGAACCGCTGGTTAAGTTCTCATATATCAATGAGGAATAATTGAAGTATTTCAATTACGCAATAGCTAAAGTTTATACATAACTTAAGTATTAATGCATCTTGTAGTCGATGTCATAAAGAATTATGCAATATGTGTATTATACCGTCTTGTTGCCTTTGTATGCAGTCACGGCTTCGTAAAGAATTACGCGCTGGACAAATCCGCACCGTTATGGAATTTCATGAAACTGATGAGAATAGTGGTTTGATTTTTACGTAACAGCAATTCTTCTTCTTGGCTAGTTTCTCAGATCTGAGGCTCAATTGAAAGTTTGTTCCTGTTGGCATACCCTTTGGTGTCTGAGTAGACCGATCCTCGACATGCACACTCTATGAGTCCTAGAGCATCGAAATCCCTTGGCAGATGACTCCTTCGTCTTTCTATGTTTGTCCTCTGTGGACTTTCCACTGTTTATCCAATGCCTCACTCTGAATAAGCTTTTAAACTGTCCCGGTCTTCCCCGTCTTTCTCTGGGATTTTTGTAGCGTTTATACGGAGTACCTTTGTCCCGTTTGCACTGGCACCATTCGCCATAGAACACGAATTTGGGCAGTCTCGTGTCGTCCATTCGAGACAGGTCTCCCGTCTAGTGAAGCTGTCTGATCAGAAGCATGATCTCATGCGTGACATGTGGTCTCTCCAGGACTTCATTGTTGATGGCGCATTTGTCACATCATCGTTGGTGAAAAAATTCCAGAAACTGCACCTTTTCCGGTACAGAATCGACGCCTTAGATCTATTAAAGAAAGTGATGGCCTCTATCGCTTTGTGAGGCGCACTGAGTGATGATTTCTCATTACGTTTCTGAAGGCAACAAAATGAGCTGCTACTAGTCGCTATTTGTCCACATCCCTGGCGGCTAAAGTATAAATGTATGCCCAATAATATCAAATGGAAAAAAAAAATGATGCAATGTTCATGTGACGTCACAGAAACACGTGTGCTGATCAAACATTTATTCTATTTTCACACTTTATTTTAGTACTCATTAAATCCAACAGCAATTCGAAGGAAAAAAGTTGATGAGATAGATTACCAGTTAAATGAAGTAGAGCACTTACGAGAAGTATTTTTGATAAGCAGTTTTTGTGATTGAATTTTAATGTTTTTAGTCTGTGTTTGAGATATTATTTGCTTTACTGATCTCATCTCACACATTATTTTCACCACTTTTCGTTCGGACCTTATCTCCAACTTTCTTTAATTGTATGCTGTTGAACTCGCAAGTCTTTCAATCAAACTCGGGAATTTGCACGTAATTTTAATACACAGGGGTAGCGCACACTCGTTCCCTCAGCAAATCTTTAATAATTCGCACTTGTACTGTTTAGTGTCGATTGCATTGAGAATTGAACCTTCAAAATCCCAGAGAGTCTAACTTGTAAGTGAATTTTGCAAATTACTTTATTCACAATGGCCATCCTACTATGAATTTAGGGAGACTTAAACTAGTATTCTTGTTTTAAGTGCACAATTCTATTACGTATCATGATATATCACTATTTCTTTTTTATATACATAATGCTTTCCATATTGTGTTAAATTCTATACTAAAGCTGCTCAGTAGGTGATAATTGCACAGAATATGTTTATTATTATAGTCATATTACACTCCACCTGTTACAAGAAAGGTCTCCCTTTTCTTGTAAGTACGAACACCATTACATAAGTAAAAATGAGGTTAGATAGACCGGGATTCGAACCTCGTAAGCAAGGTTCTGGAATATGGTCAGAAATTGAATTTTCGCATTGTTTAGTTTTCACATAAAATAGTTTAGATACGTTGTTTGAAAAGGAATTTAATTATTCAATTCTTTTTATGAAAACTGAATTAAAATAAGGTCATCTAGAAAGCGAACAATAGAAAATTAAAAACATATTGGAAAATAAGTCAGGTCGAGAAATAGGTTAGAGAAATTAATTGTCTGCAAAAGTGGTTTGGACACGTGCCGAACCAACGCATGTTTAGGCCGCATGGACCGAGCACGTGGCCAGACACGTGTATGACATCATGGAGAAATGAATTCTCAATATAGTTTGCTAGTTTTAGTGAGGCAGGAGACAGTCAGAGGCGGACAGACAGAGACAGAGAGTCGGACAGACAGAGCTGAGAGGAGGGTCCCCCCCTTTTGGAAGCGAAGAGTTAGAAAGTTGAATCATGTAGTCGACTTTGAATTCTTGGATGTCATTATAATTGCAACCGGCCGAATGTAATAAAAGAAACATTATATTTTGTAACTGCCGTCTTCGTTCTCGTCTTTCTACCAAATTGAACGTAATGTGTAATAATCATTAATATGAACTTTGTGTCCTCTCATCTTAATGAACTTTGTTCCCACTCTCATTTATAATGAACTTTGCGTATAAACGATCTAAGAAATGTGTTCCCCTCTTCATCATAAGTAATGATTGCTCCCCCTTGTGTAGTAAGAACCGATCCTTCCTCTCTAATACATGTGTTAAGAAGAAACATTCAGAGAACTGTATAAATGTCTCTCTCTCTTCTATCTCGTCTTCATCAAATTATATATGTACCAATTATCTCTAAATATGACTCCTATGCCACACACCTTTCTTCTTTATTTATAATTTTACTTCGTCCCATAAGACTAAAGTTTGATTTTCTCTTTATATGTTGTCAGATAGACTAGATTTTCAGTATCAACACGAATTATGACTTTTCGACATTCTAATTTACGTTCAGTCGTCTACATGTCTCATCTTAGCATATTTTTAAAATTTACTGTGGCAAAAGCTGTGACAATGAGGGCTTACCGTTCAAACGACCTAGGTGTGCGTGTATGCTTTGTCATCTCTGCGAAGCTAGGATAAGGAAAGAATTCCAAGATGGCGCCGACGGCGTTTTGTAATGGTATGATCTCGGAAACTCTCGCAAAATCTCGTGCATATATGCAAATTAGTTGGCCTTCGACAACTATAAATTCAGGTCGTTTTGGAAGGCAAGCAGTGAGGAAAGAACGACCGGTTGGTAATTTTGTACGCTGGTTCAGGTTGGTGGCGTCTCACCGTGTCTGTGTGTGTGTTGATCGAACCGCTTTCCTGTCCCTTGGACTTTGAATTTGTTTAGATTGGACTTCAACTTCATTTACATAACACAGGTATACTTTCCAATAAACCATTTATGTTTTCGTGTGGTATCTTTGGTGTTTGGTTAAGATTTCTTGGAGCTAGTGTCTTGGTGGAGGGCTTATCTTAAACTCTCTCTTTCTTCTTGGCGTGGATTAAGGTTACAGGATTAATGTTTAACACTTTTTGATCGGTGTTTTAGGCATTGACCGCTTCTTTTCTTGTATAGTTGGAGTTGAAGTCCGAAATTTGTCCGGCTGGTTTTCGATATACTGTTGGCATAAATTCCTTATCAATATGTGATAGGAACTTCTTTCGGGTGTAGTTAGTTTATTGATTAATACTTGAGATCGATGGAACTGCCAGGGTAAATATTACGTGCAAAGGAGCTTACCTATACTCTCTACTTTTTGATCATGTGCTACATCTTACGGTGAGAACAAACTATTTCAAAGTAAAAAAAATCAAGTAAAAGAAATGGATGAAATTAAGATGTGTATGTTTGAAATTGTTATTGAAATTATGAAGTGTATGTTTGAAATTGTTATTGAAATTATGAAGTGTATGTTTGAAATTGTTATAGAAATTATGATGTGTATGTTTGAAATTGTTATTGAAATTATGATGTGTATGTTTGAAATTGTTAATGAAATTATGATGTGTATGTTTGAAATTGTTATTGAAATTATCATGTGTATGTTTGAAATTGTTATTAAAATAATCATGTGCATGTTTGAAATTGTTATTGAAATTATGATGTGCATGTTTGAAATTATTATTGAAATAATGATGTGTATGTTTGAAATTGTTATTGAAATTGTTGTCTGTGTGTTTGAAATTGTTATTGAAATTGTTGTGTGTGTGTTTGAAATTGTTATTGAAATTATGTTTTGTATGTTTGAAATTGCTATTGAAATTATGTTGTATATGTTTGTAATTGTTATTGAAATTATGGTGTGTATGTTTGAAATTTTTATTGGAATTATGTTGTGTATGTTTGAAATTGCTATTGAAATTATCAGGCGTATGTTCGAAATTGTTATTGAAATTATGTTTATGTTTGAAATTGTTATTGAAATTATGTTTTGTATGTTTGAAATTGTTATTGAAATTATCATGTGTATGTTTTACATTGTTATTCAAATTATGATGTATTTGTTTGAAATTGTTATTGAAATTATGTTTTGTATGTTTGTGATTGTTATTGAAATTATGATGCATTTGTTTGAAATTGATATATTGAAATTATGATGTGTATGTTTGAAATTGTTATTGAAATTATGAAGTGTATGTTTGAAATTGTTATTGAAATTATCATGTGTATGTTTGAAATTGTTATTGAAATTATCATGTGTATGTTTGAAATTGTTATTGAAATTATGATGTATTTGTTTGAAATTGTTATTGAAATTATGATGTATTTGTTTGCAATTGTTATTGAAATTATGTTTTGTATGTTTGTAATTGTTATTGAAATTATGATGTATTTGCTTGAAATTGTTATTGAAATTATCATGTGTATGTTTGAAATTGTTAATGAAATTATCATGTGTATGTTTGAAATTGTTATTGAAATTATGATGTATTTGTTTGAAATTGTTATTGAAATTATGCAGTGCATGGTTGACATTGTTATTGAAATTATGCAGTTTATGTTTGAAATTGTTATTGAAATTGCTGTGTGTGTGTTTGAAATTGTTATTGAAATTATGATGTGTAGGTTTGAAATTCTTATTGTAATTATGCCGTGTATGTTTGAAATTGTTATTGAAATTATCATGTGTACGTTTGAAATTGTTTTTGTAAATTATGTTGTGTATGTTTGAAATTGTTATTGAAATTATGCAGTGTATGTTTGAAATTGTTATTGAAATTATGCAGTGTATGTTTGAAATTGTTATTGAAATTATGTTGTGTATGTTTGAAATTGTTATTGAAATTATGCAGTTTATGTTTGAAATTGTTATTGAAATTATGATGTGTATGTTTGAAATTGTTATTGACATTATGTTGTGTATGTTTGAAATTGTTATTGGAATTTGAATGTGTGTTTGAAATTGTTTTTTAAATTATGCAGTGTATGTTTGAAATTGTTATTGAAATTATGATGTGTATGTTTGAAATTGTTATTGAAATTTTTGTTGAGTATGTTTGAAATTTTTATTGAATTTGTACCCTTAAAGAATGCACACATACACACACAAACAAAAAGAAACCCATATACACATACATACGAGAACAAATTATTTCAAACATATGCACTTACGTACGTACACATGTGGTAATATCCACGCATTCATTGGGCATGAAATAGAAAGCTGATTATGAAAACATTATCGTTTTTAAAACTGTTCCCGCCAAATGTCTGTCGTCTGTTGAATTCTAAATATTAAAATTGTCGAAACTTTTTTTATTACATTTTCACCTCACACAAGGCACATTGCCACTTTGATTTAGGGGGCTACTATCATAGACATAAGCTACAGGGGTACTATGTGGGAAGTTAGGCAGCAGGATGTCGGTTCACGTTACACTTGAACTTCTGCATGTTAGTACAGTTGGGGAAGCAGGAACCCGGAAGGGAATTCCAAAGTCTAACTGTTCTGGGGAAAAAACTACTGGAGTAGAAGGCTCTCTTACATATAGAGATCTCAAATGTGAAGGGGTGGGATTTTGCTGCTTGTCGGGTTTGTCGGGGGTATTTATGTAGAAGGGGTACAAGTGCTTGCAGTTCCTCGGAGCATTCACTGTTAAAGTACTTGTAGAACAGGCAGAGAGATGCTACATTTCGTCGATGGGACAGAGGCTAAAGCTTAGATGACAGTTCAGGACCTATCGGGTTGGCTACTCTCTTTTGAACCTTGCCTAGGAGTGAGAGAGTAATAGCAGATGCACCAGCCCAAATGTGACAACAATTCTCCATACATGGGTGAATGGTGATCTTATAGAGGTATAGGAGACTTTCGGGCGTTAGTAGCTTTCTAGCACGATAGAGAGAGAGCCTACCTTTTTCGCAGCGGTCTTGGCAATGCTCTCAATGTAATTGTTCCAACTCATGTTTCCTGTGAACGTAAGACCGAGGAGTTTAAAAGATTACTTTCAGATAAAGAGTCTTTGGCCATTGCTATTGCTGGTAGAGAAGGTTTCTTGTAGTTATTGAAGGAAACAAGTTTAGTCTTATTCGACACCATAGATAGAATGTAGTACAGAGTTGTAAAGCTTGCGAAATATTGCAAAGTCGCGACCCTAACTCTATGAGGAGTCAAATAATACTTGTTGGAACTACACTGTAAACCAGCGCACATGAACTCTAGTAAAGGAAACAAGTAAAAGTTCTTTAGAAATTTAACCGTCATCAGAACATGTTTTAACTTCTCGAAAAGAAGTTCTGTATTTAAATAACCTGTAACAAAATACATATGCAAATCACTTCCTTCCAGGTAGGAGGTATAAAATCAGAGCCAATAACGTGATAAGTATTCCAAAAGTCAAAGAAAACCCGACTCTCCTCCGATCACCAACCTTCTCATGACACGTGTATCGTTCTAACTGATTTTTCTCACAAAATAGGTTATTGGAAATCAGACTCACTGGCCGGTCAAAATGCTTTTGCGGGCCGGTTAAAATTCTTTCGAGGACCTGACCCGGCCTACAGGCCGTGGGTTGCCGACCTTTGCTCTACCGTGTAGATAAAGGAATATTTTGTAATTATTGCCTCTAATGCATTCTAGATTACTGGCGGGTTGACGGTGTCTCAACGGTTATTCGCCGCCAAAAACCGTAATATGGAATCTGTATTTTCTCCTGTTGCAGTATCGTTTTCTTATGGTTTGGGGCATGAAGCTTATCTAATTCGTGATGTAATCATCCATTATGAATTATGAATGGTGATAACATAGTGGACAACTGGACTATAGACTTTAACCTCTGGCTCATCAACGAAATGTTGCATCCCTCTGCCTGTTTTACAACTATTTTAATGGTAGATGCTTACCCACTCCATGTAAATACCCCTAACAAGCCCGACAAACAGCCAAGCCCCACCCATACACAGTAGAGATCCCTGGATGTAAAAAGAAAAGCCTTCTACTCCAATAGTTTTTTTTACCTAGAACGGCTAGACCTTCGAATTCCCTCCCGGGTTCCTACTTCCCAACTGTACTGATATGCAAAAGTTCAAGTGCTATGTGAACAGACATCTTGCTCAACTCTCTACATAGTACCTCTGCAGTTTGTAGCCTCTTACATCAAAGCGGCACTGTGCCTTGTTGATCAACTCCTTATATAGTGTCACTGTAGATATTGTCCAAAAGAGTTGCTCCTAACGTCCAAGTTGCAATGTGTCTTGTTTAGGTGGAAAAAGAGTTTTAAAATAAATATATTATTAACTAGTGATGGGACAATTCCAATATTTTCCTCGATTCCGATACGATTACCGATTCCGGTTCCGATTCTTTATACATCTCAAAATATTTAACTATAAAGTTGCTATTTGCGACGATTACTGTAAAAACACATGTTAAATTTGCAGATATATTCTAAAATGTAAAAATACACTTGTGTGGGGGATCAGCTATCGATTATAGATTTACTTGCCGTTTAACATAAATAATTTTTTTATTATTTTTACATCACTACCAACAGTGGAAAAAATTGTTGTAAAGAAAATCAAATAAAAAACGTAATGGAAAGAATCGTTTTTTTGGCATCGGAAAATTGGCACAACATTTTCCGATTTCGATACCGATTTCGATACCGATTTCGATATCAATTCCGTTACAGATTCCGATATTGATTCCGATATCGAGTTCGATACCGATTTCGATGCCGATTTCGATACCGATTCCGATACCGATTTCGATACCGATTCCGATACCGATTTCCACACCGATTCCGATACCGATTTCCATACCGATTCCGATACCAATTCCGATACCGATACCGATTCCGATACCGATTTCATAACGATTCCGATACCGATTTCGATACCGATTCCGATACCGATTTTGATACTGATTCTAAATACCGATTCCGATACCGATAACGATTCCGATACTGATTTCGATACCGATCCCGATACCGATTTCGATACCGATTCCGATACCGATCCCGATACCGATCCTGATACCGATTTTGATACCGATTCCGATACCGATTCCGATACCGATCCCGATACCGATCCCGGTACCGATTTCGATACCGATTCCGATACCGATACCGATTTCGATACCGATTCCGATACCGATTTCCATACCGATTCCGATACCGATTTCCATACCGATTCCGATACCAATTCCGATACCGATACCGATTCCGATACCGATTTCATAACGATTCCGATACCGATTTCGATACCGATTCCGATACCGATTTCGATACTGATTCTAAATACCGATTCCGTTACCGATAACGATTCCGATACTGATTTCGATACCGATCCCGATACCGATTTCGATACCGATTCCGATACCGATCCCGATACCGATCCCGGTACCGATTTCTATACCGATTCCGATACCGATACCGATTTCGATACCGATTCCGATACCGATTCCGATACCGATTTCGATACTGATTCCGATACCGATTCCGATGAGCAAAAATTGTAAGATTTTTCGATTCCCCATTGTTATTCCGATTAATCGTTCCAATACTATCACTAACATTAACAAATTTAGTATAATATTATATATACTAGCAAAGATACCCGTGCTTCGCACGGAGCTTTGTTGCGCACTCGGGTACCAAAATCTGTGGGCACCTTTCCAGTAAGTTGATGTTGTAAGAGCAACGATTGCATAAGGTGATTAACATTTTAACTACCTCTTGTAGTGACTGAAATTCAATCAGGAACTTCACAAAACATTTTCATCAAAAAGGAAGGTAAATTTTTCATTGAAGTAATTTTCAACTCTTGCTTAAATTTTATCTTGCACATTCAATACTAAAAACTTACCACAATCAGATCATGTCAGTTTTTCCTCATATCCATTTCTCGAACTTTTCACTGAAGAGCCTCAGGGTAAACTACATTTCTGCTGCTTTGATTTGGAGCCAGAATGTAGAGTTTTTCTGAACTTCCTATCCGGCTGATGGAGACGTAGAACATACCGTGACTGAAGCAGTCTGATGTCAAGTCTACGCCAATGGTGTTAAATGTCTGACCTTGACTTTTGTTTATGCTCATTGCAAAACACACCTTCACAGGAAATTGGAGTCTCCGGAATTTAAATGGAAGTTCTGAGTCCGATGGAACTAAGGGGATCCTTGGCAGTAGAACGGTTTCGCCTTTGTAGGGACCACAGGAAATGGTGGCCTCAAGTACATTGGTGTGCAATCTGGTGATAACACATCTGGTTCCGTTTGTTGTTTTTGGCGGTTCCAAGGATCGAAGAATCATGATTGGCGATCCAATTTTGAGATTTAAAATGTGTGGAGGCATTCCAGATATCTCCAAAGAGTTTAAAAACTCCACAGGGTAGTGAACAGCTTCATATTCATTAGTAGCCGAATCAACTGACTTGTATTGCTTTGTGTCTCCTGGAAATTCATCCATTATTGAATTGTTCAAATGATTCACATTGCTGTTTAATGGCGAAATAATAGCCCTCTCAGGAAGCCAATCCGGTGATTTTCCATTGTTTTGCAGGTCTGGGTACACTTTGTCTTTCAGTTGCTTCTGATTACCGACACATTTACCAAGCGCAGTTGGAATCTTAATTGTGTCAGGTGAAGAAGTGATAGGAAACTGACCATTACCGATTTGGAGAAGCAATTTTGAGAAGTCTGCTGCAGCCGTGTTATCAGAGATATAGGCTCTCATATTAGTAGTCAGTCTCTTCACTATAACGTGCCTCCAGAGATAGGATTGTTTCAAACTTGCATTGACAATGTTAGCCCTTGTGCCATTTTTAACCACTGGGAGGATTTGACGGAAATCACCGCAAAATAAGGTTGGAATGCCACCCATGGGATTCTTGTTTCCTGTGATGTCTTGCAGTGTTCGGTCAATTGCTTCATAAGCACTCTTGTGCGTCATTGGGGCTTCGTCTACAATGATTGCAGAGGTGTCTCTAATTACATTTGCCAAGGCTGTGTTACCAGTAATTTTGTAAACTGGCTGATCCATTCGATGAGTATCCAAGGGTACTTTAAAAGTGCTGTGAAGAGTGCGGCCACCTTGTAGTAGAGTAGCAGCAATGCCACTGGATGCTGTTGCAAGCACAATCTTTCTCATGGATCTAATCTTTGCAAGGATCAAATTGATTACAAAAGTCTTGCCCGTATCACCTGGAGCATCAAGAAACATCATGTTTTTGTTCATTTCACCTTGTGCTTCCAACATTGCCATGAATGAATTGTAAACTTCTCTTTGAGAATCGGTCAGTTTTTCTTGCATATTTTCTGCTTGTAGGGAAAGTTCTTCAAGATTATAAGTAACTTCACGTTGATACTCTCTCGCGAGTCTTTCATCTCTCCCTTGCGTTGGTGCAGGTAATCCATAGCTTGCCAATGGTTGACCGCACATAAGGAGAACTTTTTCTTCAATTAGACAAAGAGTTTTATTGTAGATGTCCTCATTAAAATCATTTAACACCATTGGCGTAGACTTGACATCAGAATGCTTCTGGATTGTTAACTTCTTGCCTGTATCTGTGAAGAATGTCTTCAGATATTACATCACGAAAAGCCATCCAGATCTCAAGAGGATTTCTTGGCTCACAGGCTGTTAAAATTATCACAAATAGGCTTCGCAAATTTGAAGGTGATTGAGTGGCACTTGCCTCTCCTACTGCTTGATGCAAGTGATGGTCATTTTCTAGAAGGCCTTGAGCAAGGCACGCTGCTCTGTATGTTTCAAACACCTGACCATTGTATGCTCGCAAATTTTGAAATGAAGTTGGATCAGCAACCTCATTGAGCAACAGGCGTAAGAAATAACACTCCCCTGCTTTTGGACTAATCGTGTAGATTCTCCCAATGCATGGTGCCTTCCATACATCATCATTTTCAGTACCTTCAACTTGTACCCCACGCATTCTTCTCATCCATTTCTTTGTCGATTTGTTCCAAGTGTAAAACTCAGGGACTTCTACGTATTTGAGACCCCTTGCAAAGTCATCCTCATGGCAGAGTTGAAAAAATGCTGTCAAAGTTGTGGCAGGCGGTGGACCTTGGGCTCGTTTCAGAGCAGTATCAGCTGAGAACATGACATGCTGCCCATTTTCAAGATGAACAGAAAGTTGTACAATTGGGGGGAAATGTTCATGGATGGGATGTTCCAATATCCTCCAGGCCGCCTCTGAACTGCCGACATACCTTGCATTCTGGAACTGCTGGATCTCATCCACAATGTGACTTTGTACTTGGCCTTGTTGGTTAGCTGCTCCATCAGTTCTTTGTAGTTCAAACACTGCTTGATCACATCCTTTATTCACGTATTTGAGGAACTATTTGATGCTTTGGATCGAGCTGCAAATTTCTACGTTAATGTGAGCGTTGAACTGCTGAAGGAGGACCTTGTTGTACGGAACAATCCACTGGTTTGTTATTTCTTGATTAACATACCGACCATTTCTCTTCATCCTTATTGTACCAGTCTGGCCTCCATCTTCTGGTTTTCTTCGCCTGTACTTGGGGTAAGAGTCTTGGCCTTGCTTGGTACTACTGAAGAAATTCTTTTGGGTATTTTTTGGAACATTTGTTGTCAATCATACATGGACAATTTGGATTAAATGGTCCACAAGGTCCATGCACCATATGTGCCATCACTTTAGCATGAAGATCAGGATCTTCTTCTTTGTCAGGGATCTCTGCATATCTGCAGAGATCCATTTTTTCTGGTAGAAGTTTGTCCTCTGGGGCCTGCCAGGTGAGGATGTGTGCATGCGGCAGTCCTCTTTTTTGATATTCAATACTGTACAGGAAAGCCCTCAACCTGCCAAATCCTCCCTTTTTAATAAATTCAAGTAACTTTTTTAGCTTCTGCCTGAAAACCCTGCCAACAATATCTGGACGATCCTGAGGGTCTTGCCCTTGAAGACAATTTTCTGTAATTTCTGTCCACTTTGGATTTGTTGTGAACGTGATGAAGAGGTCGGCTCGGCCCATTCGCCGAACATATGCCATGGCATCACTTTGACGCTCAAACATGTATCGAGGGCCTCCTGTATAAGTTGCCGGAAGTACAACTCGTTGACCAAACTGTTCTGGATTCCCATCCTCCCTAAGAATTGAATCTCTCAAGTTGCTATAATTGTCAGCTCTCAGGGTCTGTTGCTCACGCCTCAGGAACTGTAAACGTTCTGTTTCAATCTTGCAGTACACATCAACCAGCCATTGTTGAAATAGCCTTCGGTACCAGAGAAAATAGTTTCCAGGCCGAGTCATTAAATGGTACGAATAAAATTGCTGTTGGGTAACTTTTCGCCCATTGGATGCCTTCATGTAGATGTTATAAGATGGAGAACCATAGGGGTACATTAACGGGTACATTAAAGTATCGTAGAGCGGATGTAGTTCGGAGATCCGTTTTAATGTATCATTTCTAAAATGCAAGACAATATCCCGGTTAGCTGTTGGTTCATTCTCCATTAATATTCCCATCTCATACATTGTTGTTGGAGCATTGAATCGCCGTGGATGCTCTTCTTGCGGCCTTCGGTCTTCCCTTATGACAACTTTATGTTCTACCAAGTGTTCTTCTTCAATCCTCTCCTTTGTTGTTTTCAGCTGACAAATGAAGCTGTTGTTCTCATGTAAAAATTCAGTCAGACTTTGGAGAATGTCTCTATTGAGTCTACTGTCACGTCCCCGATTATGTAGTTCCTCTTCCAGACTATCCAAGAAGTAGACTTGAATAAACTTTGCTGTTTCATCTTCAGGTGGTAAAAGACTCCCAATCTGGTGGCAAACCTGGCCTCGAATTCTAAAAGAAGGATTCCACCCATGTACTGCCGCAATTTTGTGACCAAATGATGTCATTGCAAAACAATTGTTATAACTGCGTAGATTTTGCAGAAAATCTTTAGAGATGGGACCATTGCCGGAGAGCAAATCTTGAAGCAACTGAGGCAGTGGTGGAAAGCTATCAAGCACAACTTTGCCAGAAGAAGAACAACAACCAGGGGTTTCTCCTTTAAATTTTACAGCTGAGCAATGTTGACATACTTTGTCCATTTTTCCTATATCAGCTGTAGTGAGAGAGTCATTTTTGTTGTAGAGCAATCCTTTTCTATTGCAGTGTTCTATTTCATGGTGTCTCAAAGCAGTCATTCGTTGTCTAGCTGCCTCGTTTTCTGTCAATTGCTGGGGCAAAGTCATACTCTCTCTCCATGCAGCCTCTCGTTGTTGCCCTTGGTATAGGCGAAAGCTTCGTTGGGTTTCCGATTCATTCTGATGTCGTTGAGCCACTCTCAACTGACCTTGTGTACGTCTACTTACCTCATATAATTCATTCGATCGTAATATTGCTTCTCTTTCCAGTGCATATCTTTGCCTTTCTTGAATTTCATCTTGTGATGAATTTAACCGCCTTACAGCATGTCTAGTTCTGTCAGCTTCACGTTGGGTTTCTCTTTCCAAATCTGACAGTCTTGCTCTCCTTTCTCTTTGACGTATCCTGTTAAGTTCTAGACGTCTTTCTCTATCTGAATTGTTTTCATTGGAGCGAATTGCAGCAACTCTTAGTCTATTAGCTTCCAATCTTTCCATTCTTTCTTCCTCACTTTCGTTTCTACTTCGTTTGGGTGGCATAATTTCGGTTTTAAACGGAATTGTTTAACGATATTAATGATTGTAAATTAATTAAGCGTAAAGGTAATGTATACTAACTGAAATGGACGAACTATAAATAATATTTCTGAATAGTACAATTATAAACAATTATATTGTACCTATTTACTATGCCTCCCCAAGGGACAGAGTTAGACACCAGGGTCTTTTTTTAACGTGGAGAAAAGGTACAAAAATAAAAATTGTCTCAGTCGTGAAGGATTTCTCCTCCACCGAAAGAGAACAAGAAAATGAAATGCAGCATCTGAAGAACAGATACTACACTTTGATCTTGACCAAAAGGAATGAATAAAAACGACCTACGTGTGACTCATTACTTCCGGGTGTAAACGTCACAGTCTAAAAGTAATAATTAAAAAAAAAAGTAAATGTAAAATAAATGTAATACCAACTTAGGTTAACTAAGTAAACAGTACAATTAAAACAGTTCTATTAAAACAAATAATTACTAAGATCTAGGTAATTGTTAGTCTCATTGTTATGGTTTTAAAGAAAAAAATGTGTAAAAAAAGTTCTGCTTTTGTGAGTACGTGTATTTCTTTTAAATTACATAACCTTTTTATTTTATTATTTATATCTCTTTTAAATTTATATATTTTGTTAGTAAACTGGAAGAAATTCAGTTGAATAAAACCTTGTTCGTGTTCTTTACGTTAAACTCATATTTTTATAAAAGGTTCATCCGGTTTAAAGAAAGCACTAAGTTTAAATAAGACTGGAAATAACTAATTCAATATATAAATAGAAAAATGAAATAAATATAAGCTTTAAGTCTTAAGATAGTAATAATCAAAATGTAATAAATTATTTGTAGTTCAAATCTATGATAAGACAGGCTTTCGAAATAGGCTCGACCAGAAAGATTAAATTGGAACGAAATTATAATCTCCGTGCCATTTTCAAAACAACCCCACAAAAGTAACGGTATCCTGCAGTTGGTTAAATGACAATGGTTGTAAGAAAAATGTAAAAGAAAATGCGCTTATCTGTTTATTTTGACCTGTTTTATTTAATTAAAAAAAAAATTGGCTATAACTGGAAGAGAGCGTTATGTTTTGGGGGTTGTTTAAAAAATAGAATGGAAATAAAGTTAGTTCCGTTTTAATTGTCTTTAATTGCGGCAAGCGCTAACAAAATCGAAAAATCACTGTTTACATTCGAAATGTTAACTTTTATAGGTTTACAGGTTTGCTGACAAGGCTGGGGGTGTTTAATACAATTATTTTACTAAATTGATTTTTTTCATTTAAAAATAAAATTATTTCTTTTTTAATAAAGTTTTATTTTAAAATATTTGTTTTTGTTTATTTATATAAAATTACGATAGTTGAATTGTATTCTTTCAATTATATTGGCAAGTAAAATATAAAAGATTAAAACGGAACGAAATTGAAATTTCCATTACATTTTCAATACAATCCCAAAACATAAAGCTTTCCTCGCCAATGAATTGTTTTGATAATATACGTAAAGTGAAATAAATCGAATATAAAATTAAATGAAAATATATTAAATAATTAAATGTTAAATAGATTTTGTAAATAGTACAGTTGAAATGATTAGAATATTTCCAATATGTAATAAGGTCGAGGTAATTAGTTAAAGAGATTTAATATAATGTGATATGCAAATGAGCATAAGTCATTCGATATGGGGGTGGTTTGTAGACTAGTATATAAAGAAATTAGGCATAGATTCTTATGTCTCCTATAACAGAAACATCCTAAAATGGGTTCTAATGTTTCTCTACCAGGAGAGATCTACCCTCTTACCTCCTTTATATTTCGTTGATGATGGAGAGCTGTACACACAGACAGAAACACACGAACCCTATTACTTTATAAAAATATAGATTAAATGTTTTAAGCCACGCTTAATCCTGAATCAAAGCATAAATTCTGAATGGATATCGCCTAACGAGAAACGTGTATTTTATAGACATACTCTGAATGTGTCAGCCTTAGTATAATAATAAGTAATTCGTTGTCGTGTTGCATTTTATCTAGGCCTAAGCAAGTTACATGTGACGCAAACACAAATTCGATCCAATCTGTAAGAATTCAGAACGCGATCAAACGATCCTTTAGCAATAAAAGTTTAGATTAATAAAATCAAACATGGCGACCAATCGATATGAGAAAAGACACGTAACCACATTTGACCGTGCAACTTTGCATGAGCGACTTCATGCTGGCAACCATTACTGAACAGAAAAGATCACTAAAAGCTTTTAATATTACTACGCTGGCGAATGCAATTGATGCCATGGTTAGTAACGATGAATTTAAACTCCACGAGCTGCGTTCGAACCCCATCGGTACATGATGCTAATTAAAGGAACAATATGAACGAGAAAAGGAAACACTCTTTATTATTATTCCGATGCCTCCGTTCAGTCTCGAAAGACAAAAGTTACCCCTATAGGGACAGCTACGCGAGTAATTGTGAGGCAAGCGTTGCACAATCTCTAACCAAACCTCTTCAGATGTGGAACACGAGTTTTTTTTTGTTTTTTTTTCTGGCGCCTGGTTACGCTATTTTCCCCGCTATACATTGTTATTTATAATGTTATTTGATTATATACATGTGTATTATATACTGTACTGTATTTTCTCACTAATTTTTAATGCCGTATCCCGGGGTTCTACTGCATTTTTTTTTTCTATTCAATATTTTTTTTTCTTTTCCTGCAATATTTTAATTAAGAAAAACTATCTAATTTGGGTCAGTTTAAAAACACAAACGTGATTTCTTTTTTGTTTCTTTCGGGTAATTGGATTAAGGCAATGCGTGGATGCTGCATGCCAGCGGAGGGTGTGTTTATTGAGATGTCAGTACGAGCTAGCATCACTTGAATGGAAATAGATGTAGATTAGAAAATTATATGTGTGTGAATCTTATCGATTTATCTTAATACAGACCTCATCAATCGATTTTGTAATGTTTTTGGAAAAAAAAAACAGATGTTTGGTAGAATCACTGATGCAAACGGTTACTAAATTAATCATTAGTCAGATTAAAGAAGTTATATTTGGAATTGATATCCTTTTTTCATTTTTATTTTCTATTGTTATTTCGTTTCTTGTCTTTTTGCTTCGTTTTTTTTTCTTTGTTTTACTTTTTCTTTTATTTTTTTTTACTTCTTTCTTCTTTTTTTTTTGCTTGTTTTTCTTCTTATATTTTCTTTCTTTTTTATTTAACTTTTCCATACTTCTTTTCTTTTTTATTTTTCGTATTTCACTTCTTTCCCCTTCTTTTTTTCCTGGTATACTCTGTTCGCCTTTTGTTTTCTACTTTTCAGATTTTCCTCTTCATTTGCTTTTTTTTTACTGCATTTTTTTTTCGTTTCGCCGTTTTTATCTCTACTTGTTATGTTTCTTCATTTTTTTTCTTATTTTTCTTCATCTCAATCTTCTACTACTAATAATAATACTATTTTTACATAGAAGTTACCACTTATCAAGGCCGAGAGACAACTCGAGGATAAGTGCTAAAGAGTTCACAGTAGTTACTGGGACAATAACATAGGAATCGTTAGTAATGTTAATTTGGTAAATTAGATTACTTTAGGGGATCGGCTCATCAAGAACTTGTTTACATTGGACTTGAAGACGGCCATATTGTAGTCAGCTGGAAAGCAGGGAAATGGAAGAGACTTCCGCAGAAAGAAACTTTGTTCATGGAATCTGTTTAGGTTTAGGCACAGATAAAAAGTGGGGGAAATTATTGATAGTGGTTTCAGCTAGAGTAGTGTTTTTCTTGAAAGTTTGGCGAGGGGAGACCATAGATAGGAGCTCAGACGAGCACTTGCCATGAAAATAACGATAAAGCAGAGCTAGGCTCGCAACGTCTCTTCTGTGAGAAAGAGATTGCAGGGAGAGAAAAAGGGCATCCTCTACGAGGCTACGAAGTTTATTTTGAACTCTGCCAAGGCAGAATAAGGTATTTACAGCAACAGTACTCAATCCTTAGACGTACCTAGCTCTTATATTGGTAGATAATTGCATCAGCAGAATAGAAGGATTCCACCATTTGTCCCGCGACATTGGCGACGGATATGATATACGTGTTCAATTTCAGATCAGGAGTAAAAGCCAAGCCCAGAAGCTTGTCAAACCATGGAGCCTTCCCAAGACAGGAGCAATTCATTTCAATTGATGCCATATGGGGATCAAAGCGTTGATATTGTAAAGACAAAAGATTGGTTTTAGATGCATTAAAAGCAACCAGCCACTTCTTTCCCCATTGTACCACATGTTCAAGATCATAGGAGAGATGATCAGAGAGAACTTGGTCATTTACAGTCTTTGATGTGCTGCCATAGATGGTAGTGTCGTGAGCATAAATGTCAACAATTAGCTAAGGGTGTGATTTTGAAGATCATTTGCAACAAATCGAATTATTAAAATTTGAAGCCGTGAAGATCAATCATTATAGACAAGAAAGAGATCTAACATAAATCATATGGACAAAGAGACAAAATAGTAAACAACATCATAATTGAAAAGCAAACGAGATAAGTGAATGTGGGATATAAGTTTTCTCCGTTATTATATCAATCAATTATTATCAGTTTTATGAATTGTTACTTGGCATCGATTGTTGAATCTTTCTTCTTCTTCTTCTTCTTCTTTTTCTTCTTCCTCTTCTAATTCTCCCTCTTTTTCTACTTTTTCCTGGTTTATACTGTTTGTCTTCTCCTTTTTTCAGTCTAATACTTCTATAGAAATAAAACCAAGAATCTATATTTATATATATAAAAGCGAAAATGTGTGTATGTATGTATGTGTGTTTGTGTGTCTACTAGAAACTTTCGACAGACAGAACAAAAATTCATAAACTCGGTATCATATTGAAGCTCCATCCTTCGCTCGAAAAATATCGAAAAATTGGCCAAAAACGTTAATTTTTTCACGCCGAAATCGACAATTTTCGACAGGGGGGGATCAACAAAAACGGTCTTCTCGTGATGACGACCGGTTCTACGCATGCGTCAAATGACGTTATGACCTTATTTACTTTAAATAGTTTAAAAAACTGACTAAATTTCATGTACGTCGCGTTAGGTCAGTTGATTAGCGCGTTGATTCAGTATCTAAACGTTTTGGGTTCGAATCGTGGTGTGAGATGTCTTTTTTTCTCTCGATTTTTTTAAATTTTAATATTGAATCAGTGTTATTTAAGCAATTTTTCACGTAACGATCGTTTTTCTGTTTTTTTTTTTTACTTCGCTTATCCACCCCCGACCACACACCCAAAAACATCCGGGTACCCACCGATTTTTTAAATTTTAATATAGAAACAGGCTTATTTAAGCCATTTTTCACGTGATCGTTTTGTTTTCATCGTTCATTTGCCTTACGTTAGTTTTTTGTGTTTTTTTCGATGTTTTGATTACCCCCCCGCTTAAGTTTTAACGTTGTTTTCTTTTTTTTACTTCGCTTATAATAAACAAACAAACCTGGTCATTGACGCCGTCGTCGTCTCGTCGTCGTCATCGTCGTCTTAACGCTCGACGACTTCCGTACGCGCACCTTTCAATTTGGATCTTACTTAAATAAATTAAAACATCTTTCAGTAACTCATTCTGGCTGGCCGATTTTATTTTCAAACTTCGCCTCACGCCTTCGGGTTCGATCCTACCCCTCCTCCGTTTCTTTTTTATTTAACACCACACACACCTCCAAACACCCAGGCAACGCCGGATACTCCCGCTAGTAAAGAATAAATCTAAATATTTACAAGGAGAGTTTCTAAGCCAAACAAAAGAACTTTTGCACGGAAATACATGACCGTGATTAAGAAAAGGATACCTGGACAGAGACACAGAACTGCTTATGACAATCGTAAAACCAACCGGACCAGAGCAAAATGCATAAGAATCAACAAAGCTAATACGGAGTAAAATAATAAATGTAAATTCTACAGACAAAAGATGCGTAATAGTAAACATCATAAAATAACAACTAATGGGATTAGTATGTGATTTTAGTAAATTAATAATCACACAAGCTTGGCCGTTTTTATTAGTAACTCGCATCTCTTGCTTCTTTTCTTTCTTCTTTATATTTTTATTAATAATATTAGTAGTTGTAGTTGTAGCAGAATAATTTTATTTTCATTACTAACTAAGAGTTTTAACGCAGGTCATGATCAAAGATATTTCTCTGTCAACATTCTCTGATGTTCACTGGATTCTGAGGGACAACACTTCTCTCCAGATTTCTAATATCCTCCACATTGGTCGATAAATTTTGCAAGGACGTTTTCCATCGACTTTTCGCCGACATCGCCCATCGATCTTTACTGGAATAAGCTACAGTCCCTTTATAATAGCGTGTGTGTTCTTTTGTGTGTAACGTTTTCCGGCAAATTTGATTGGTTGAGATTTTATTCTGGAATAGACATTTAATTTCGGAATACACATTTACGAACGCTCTAGATTCTATTCGATAATCGTGTTCTGACAGACATATTTATTTTTAATTCTATAATATTTAGAGTTATATCTTTCAAAAGTTGTTAAGAAAAAATTGATTTTAAGTTATTCCATAATAAAAAGTGATAACAAATCAATCTGCCGGTGGAGACAAAAAATTCAGCAATTATTTGTTTTTTGTTTTTATTTCGTTGTTTATTTTTGACATTTCTTTATTGAGAGAGAGAGAGAGAGAGAGAGAGAGAGAGAGAGAGAGAGAGAGAGAGGCTGATGTTTTCGTAATATATTATTACTCCTACTACAACGTTATGAAACCTCAACTTTCATGAAAAAAGCGACACATTATTAGCGAAACAAAGCTTGTTTCGTACATAAAATATTTTTGGAAAACATTTACTCTAAATATATATATATATATATATATATATATATATATATTAAATGACAGTTCATTTTTCTAAATAAATTATTTTTATTTCAACATTGATTTAACGAACACTATATTTGTTTTTAATTCTATAAAATTTAGGGTTTTATCTTTCAAAAGTTGTTAAGAAATAATTGATTTTAAGTTATTCCGTAATAAAAACGATAACAAATCTCTCGGCCGGCGGGGACAAAAAATTGAGCAGTTATGTGGGGTTTTTTTTCATTGCTTATTTTTTTACATTTGTTTATTGAGAGAGAGAGAGAGAAAGAGAGAGAGAGAGAGGTCGTTAAGTATCGTTACTACTATTACAACGTAATGAAACCTCAGCTCTCATAAAATGGAGAAGCACACACAATTTATCGACTGTGCGCTCCATTTATCTGATGAGCAACAAGTTTATTATAGGGCAGGTGAACAAAGACAGGCTGTTTCCCGTGCAAAAGGACGCGACATGCAATTAACTGTCAAAGTGTCGTGGATTCAAGAGCCCACCTTTATATTGATATCCCTGAATATTATGTATTCAAGTAACACCTTGACCAGAAGAAAACGTTACCGACAGATTGCAACAAGAATGTACTCTACCAGTTCTAGAAATGCTGAGAAATTCCATTTAAGGTTGCTTCTTCTTCATGTACCAGGTGCAACTTCTTTTGATGACTTGAAAGCTGTAGGAGGTAAAGAATTGCCGACCTTTAAGGATGCCTGTATTCGATTACAAGTGCTTGAAGATGACAACGAACTACAAATGGCTTTGAGTGAGGCAGCTGTATATCAAATGCCAGGGCAACTTCTTAACATGTTTGTAATGATTTGTTTATTCAATACATCACAAAATGTTTTACAATTATGAAATGATAACAAACACCTTATGATAGAGGACTTTTTTACGCCAATATGATAATAATATTGCAGAAAATATCGTTCTGCATCACATAAACATGATTCTGAATGAAAATGGCATTAATTGTGCGATGCATGGTCTGCCAGAACCAATCAATGGCTTTCCTGTCATTCAATATGTGGAAGAAATTCAAGAAGTTTATCCTAAAGTACTAAATATTGAGCAAAGAAATGTTTTTGATAGTGTCATTAACGCTGTAAGTGCAATAGATAGATGATTAGAGACTAAGCACCGGCTGTTTTATCTGGATGCATCCGGCGGTTCTGGTAAAACTTTGCTATTTAATATGATTCATGATTACCTGATGACTTAAAATGTGGTTGTTAGTATTTCTGCTTGGACAGGTATTGCAGCAACTCTATTGAAACATGGAAAAACGCTTCACAGTATCTTCAAATTTCCTTTTCCTTTGACTGAGACATTTTCATGCCATATTCCACATAATTCTGACAAAGCAAATATTCTCAGGCAGGTGAAAGTTTTCATTATTGGCGAGGTGTCAATGATATCTTGATATGTATTGAATGGCATTGATAATTGTTTACAGGATATTATGAACAATAATAGTATAATTGGTGGTAAAGTCATTATATCAGGAGGAGACTTCAGGCAAATTCTGTCTGTCATTCCTAGAGCCCCACCTGCTGCAGTATTGGATGTATGCCTAAAGAATATGACACCATTTTCATCAACTGAAGCGCTCTAAGAATATGAGGACTAATGAAAACAAACAAGTTTTCTCACAATGGCTATTACAAATTGGAAATTGTCGAGTTCATAGTTCACTTGATAATGTTTCTCATGACACGATCGATATTCCAGAACAATGTGTATGCAATGACTCTTTAGTATCAGACATATTTGATAATTGTACACAAGATGAAATGAAAAGTAGAGTTATTTTGTCACCAAAAAAAATTCAGATTGTTTGGAAATTAATGAAGATATTCTACGAAGACTATCGACTGAGAGCAAAACATATCTAAGTACTGGTTCAGTATCAGCAGGCAATTATATGGAAGCCAATAATTATCTGATGGAATTCATAAATTCACTTACGCCTTCGGGTATGCCTCCTCATCGTCTTAATCTCAAAGTTGGATCTATTATTATGCTGCTTCGAAACCTGTCATTAGCGCAAGGACTATACAATGGAAAAGGTTTAGAAGTATTGGAGCTTCATAACCAAAGTATGCTAGCTTCAATCATAAGTGGATCTAATGTTCAGGCACGAGTTTTAATTCCAAGAATTAAACTTAATCCCAGTGACGCAAATATTCCATTTGTTCTGCACAGTTATATCTCATAGGATTAGCGAATCTCTCGACGGGGGCAACCTTTCTAGGGCAATTGCTCTTGACATATCAAAGTCCTTTGATAGAGAATGGCATAAAGGTTTACTTCACAAGATCTCCAGCTACGGTATAGCTGGAAATGTCTTCTCAATTGTTAAATCTATTCTCTTAGATAGGTTCATAAGCGTAGTGGTTGATGGGCAGAAATCAGAAGCTCTTAGTATTAATGCTGGAGTCCCTGAAGGGTCAACTCTGAGCCTACCTCTCTTCCTGATCTATATTAATGATCTTCCAAATCACATCCTTTAATCATTCGTAGACATCTTTGCTGATGACACTACTATCTATGGTAGCACATCTAAGACCGTAAACGACCAAGTTCTCTCTGATTCTCCCTCCTCTGATCTTGAGCAAGTGGTAAAATGGGGAAAGAGGTGGCTTGTTACTTTTAATGTATCTAAAACCAAACTTTTATCTTTACATCATCAATGTTCTGATCCCCGTCTGGCATCAATTGAAATGAATGGCTCTCGTCTTCAGGAGGCCTCATGTTTTGACAAGCTTCTGGGCTTGGCCTTTACTCCTGATCTTAAATAGAACACATACATTAAATCCGTTGCCAAGGCCGCTGGAAAAATGGTGGGATCCTTCTATTGATCCAGTAGATATCTACTTGCTGATGCAATTCTCTATCTATACAAGAGCCAGGTACGTCCAAGAATGGAGTACTGTATCCACATCTGGGCAGGATCTGCTAGAAAGAACTTATCCTACCTTGATAGAGCTCAAAATAGAGTTCGTAGCCTTTTGGGAGATGTCCTTTTCTCTTCCCTGCAACCTCTTTCTCATAGTAGAGATGTTGCGAGGTTGTCTTAGCTTTATCGTTATTTTCATGGCAAGTTCTCGGCTGAGCTCCATTCTATGGTCCCCCCTCGCCAAACTTTCACAAGAAACACCCGTCTAGCAAAAACACTATCACTAATATCCCCCACTCTTTATCTGTGCTTAAACCTAAACGAAGATTCCATGAGCAAAGCCTCTTTCTTAGAACTGCACGCCTATGGAATTGTCTTCCGTTTATCTGCTTTCCAGCTGACTGCAATATGGTTGTATTCAAGTCTAACGTAAACAAGTTTTTGATGAGCCGTTTCATATAAGTTAACAAATTTACCGAATCTCCATTACTAACGGTTACTATATTGTCCAATTTTTACTGTACACTTTTTAACCCTTATCCTCGTGTGGACTCTTTGCCTTGATAAGTGGTGATGTCTATGTTAAAAAAAACAAGACTCAATTTCCCGTCCGCCTATCATATTCAATGACCATTAATAAAGCTCAAGGACAGACATTCGGTAAAGTTGAGATCTACCTACCACAAGCTTGCTTTACTCATGGACAACTTTATGTAACCTTCTCACGAGCAAGGTCTATGAACAGTGTAAAAGTGAAAATTTGTCCTCAGAATAAATCTACTCAGTGCCAGGGAAGAGGAACAACCTTCACTAGAAATATTGTATATAAAGAAGTTTTGTAGATTGTTTCATGTATTACGTTTTTTTTAAATTATATATTCAACTCAAATCTCATCACATTTTATCAACATGTACAAATTAGGAACAAGATAATTAGTATTGAAAATATCATTTCATGTAATTTACACGGAAACCGCTATCTTCTATATACTTTATATATCAATACGATAGTGTGTTTTTATTTGTGTGTCACGCTTACATCTTTTATCTTCCAAATGACTGTCGTTTAATTTTTATCTATCTTTCTTTTAAAGTAACTCTGTATCTTTGACAGATCAATTAAACGATTTACTTTGTCAAAATGTTCCCAAACTAAAAAAATACCTATGTACTGTTTCAAATAGGCTATTTTATTTCATAATTTTAAAAAGGGGGCATATTGATAGTATTTTTTTATATTTAAAAATGTGTGCTAGTGATTTGACATTGGTTTATTATAGTCGTTATTGGTTTTATTTAATTTTATATTTTCTTATTTGTTTAACAAAAGGAAATAATTCTATTATTTGTCAATCCAAACAAAATAAAATTAATTTCGTTAAAAATGTAATTATTTCTTAAGTGCTTATTTCTTTGCTTTTTTATTCACAAGTTTTACTTGACATATTCTTATAACAAGTGTTCTCAATTTTTATTTAGACCTAAAAATAGTTTAATCGATTTTAAAACATGTAAAAATATTTAATATGAGTGTGAAAAAAGTGTCCATTTATTTTTTGGGGTAAAATTAAAATTTCAAATTCGATTATCAATTCTACATATTGTTTTATATTATTTAGTTTTTATTCTATAAAATTTAGGATTTTATCTTTCTGTTACACGCAAAAGTTAATAAATAATTGCTTTTATTAGATATTCTGTAGGTAAAAAACAACAACACAATTCTTTCGAATATATACTAGGAGCGTGCAATGAGTAATGCCCCTGACCCACTTTCAGTTGTCTGATCTAGCTGAAATTTTGCATGTGCAATGATTTATATCTCTAGGGGTTATGTGGCAAATTACAGCTCTAAAATAATTGTGGTTTCTGTTTTACAGGTGTTTGAACTGAGTCAGGTGTGAAATGGAGCCTGTTGAATGTCGAGCACTGATCCGGTTTTTGTATTTGAAAGGACGCACACCACAGGAGACTTTTGATGAAATGAAAGAAACGTATGGTTATAATGCCCCCATCATATGACCTTGTAAAACGCTGGCATCGTGAATTCAAACATGGACGGAAGTCCGTGGAAACAGCTCCCAGACCTGGTCGCCCCCTTCTGCCATTGATGAGGCATCTGTCCGTCAAGTTGAGGCTGCCATTTTGGAAGATCGGCGCATTACTATTCGCCAAATAGCCCAAGATGTCAAGATTAGTACAGGGTCTGTGAGAACTATCATTCATGACCATTTGCATATGCATAAGGTGTCTACCAGATGGATTCCTAGATTACTAACACCATTCCAGAAGTGAGAACGCGTCGAGTGCTCGAGGATGAATTTGGAGATGTGCCAAGAAGATGAGTCAAAGTTTTTCAAAGTTTTTCAAAAGACTGATTACACAGGATGAAACCTGTGTCAATCACAATGATCCAGAGACCAAAGCCCAGTCAATGCAGTGGAAAACTTGAACTCACAACCTCCAAAGAAGGCAAGGATGCAACCCTTCGGTGGCAAGGTCATGCTCACAGTCCATTGAGACCAGGATGGAGTAGTGATGATAAAGTCATGGCAAAGAGTACCACAATTACAGGAGCCTATTATGCTTCACTTTTGAGGAAATTAAGGGAAGCTATAAAAATCAAGAGGCGGGGCAAGATCAGCAAAGGAACCCTCCTGATGCTGGACAACACTCCGGTCCACAACTCGCATGTCGCCAGATCAGAAGCGCGGGCGTGTGGTTATGAAATCCTCTCTCATCCTGCCTACTCTCTTGACCTTGCACCCTCTGACTTTCACCTCTTCCTAGCCATGAAGTTGTTTTTGAAAGGAAAGCGTTTCCCAGATGATGCAGCCTTGATTTCTGAAGTCACGTCGTGGTTGGAGGACCAACCTGAGGTGTTCTACAAAAACGGTCTCCAGAGCTGCATCAAACGATAGGAGAAATGCATAACTCTGGGTGGTTCCTAAGTAGAGAAAGACTAATAACTGTGCTAAGTTTCGTTGCTCTACTCCTATGGGGAGTGGGTCAAGGGTACTACTTATTGCACACCCCTTATATATATATATATAATTATCAAAGGAATTGGAATGCTGAGACTGATACTACACTTAGAAATTCATGTTGAAGTAATGGTTCCCTAATCTCTAACAGCGTTAATTTCGAAAAGTTGCTGAAACAATTTATGATTTAAACAGTACTTTATTTCAATTATATTTTTAACATGATAACAGGGGATATGAAATCAGTCCACAAAATGGCTGAAAATGTTTACAATTAAAACATTACTTTATTTCATGTATATTTTTAAAAGTGGGGTGGGGGATATTAAATCAGTCCCAGAAATAGCTGAAACAGTTTACGCACGTCATTATTTGATTATCATTTTGATAATATATCAAAGTTATTATTTTAGTAAGGGTGCGCAATAATGTGGATTAAAATGATGAAAAATTATAGTCGTAATTAGCAACACATCGAAGAATTATAAAAAATGATGAAATGTGAGTTAATTGATTGGTGTGTTTGTAATGAAATCATCAGCCCAGATAATATATCAAAGTTATTATTTCAGTAAGAGGGGTGGCGATACAATTTTAACAAAAAGGCTAGAATGATATGATAGTGTCTTCATTCATGCTGAATGCCCATAGAATGTCCAGCAGCAATATATTGCATATGAAAGATGCCGCTGTGATATTTCCACAGGTCCTGCTAGTTTTTGTTATTATTATTATTATTATTATTATTATTATTATTATTATTATTATTATTATTATTATTATTATTATTATTATTATTATTATAGCAGAAATGGCTGATGAAAGATCATGGCAATGGCTTAGAGCTGGGTATCTGGCTTAGAGTTCCGAAGCTTTTGTTTGTGCAACACAATAGCAGGCATTATGAACACGATTGTTCACAAAAGTGGTTCTAGGACAGGAAGTTGCTGCAGAATGGCAGATTTGTGGTAAGATCTCAGAGTCAATTGTGCACCTTGCAGCAGGGTGCAGTGGATAGGCCCAGAGATAGTACCGCCGCAAAAGAGACGATCGCATGGAACTCCAGATATATTGGGAGCTGTGTAAGAGGGTTGGGGTGAAGTGTGCTAGAAAATGGTTTGAGGAAGTGTCTGATGAAGTAAGAACAAGTGAGGATGGCAAGGTAGAGGTATAGTTGGACAAAATTGTCATAACGACCAAACAATTGGAGCATAATAGTCCGGATTTGGTCGTCATTGGCAGAGTCTAAAATAATTGGCAGATTGTAGACTTCTCAGTACCATGGGACAGGAATGTGAGAGAGAAGGAGAACGAAAAGTGGAGCACTCATTCTCTATAAGCCTTGGAGATAAGGCGTATACACACATAAAATATGTGGTAGTTGGTACGCTTGGAGTAGTATCAAGTCGTCTGGAAGAACAATTGAAAAACTACGAATTTCCGAAGTTTTAGGCAGCCTTCAGACTTCTGATATTGTAGGTACTACCGACATCCTTATGAAAACCCTTGATCTTTGAAGCTACTGGTTTGGAGCCGGGATTGAGGGAAATCCTTTGGAAATTAATCCCATCTTTTTTTAAGAAAGACGTTAATAAACGAAATAATAATAATAATAATAATAATAATAATAATAATGATAATAATAATAATAATTATTATTATTATGATTATTATTATTATTATTATTATTATTGGCTCACATGGAGCTTTCACACAAGTCAGCAAACGATCTGATTAGAAACGTGTGGTGTTCTCTGGAAGCTGAATAACAACAAGTCTCCCCAGACGTCCAGCTCTCTCAAACCTCCTTCGACAGCATTTGCAAATGAATTTGCATCATCGCAACAGACTCTTACCATTGATTTCTTGCTGGCAGTCGCTATTGGTTTATACTGGAATTTGAGTGGCACTCAGCGTCCCCAAGGTCCCAGTTCTCTTTGCGTTTGTCCAGCCGAGGTCTGGCTAGCGCTCTCGCCTCGGTCTTTCAGTCCTTCTTGACCCTTCTCGGCTCTTTGGTATCACTTTTTTATTGGGGGAGGGAACGGTGATGAAACAATGGGGGATGCATGATGGGGAAGTAGAACTTGTAGATATGCAGCTTCAGTGTTCTTCATTCCCTGTAACACTTATTCGTTATATTGTCTTCTTGCATTGTCTTCTGCGCATTCAAGGGTTTTCCTTAATATTTCAGTCGTTTTCATTATCGTTAGTCGTTGTACTTTTGCAGTTATTCCTCTGATTCCAATTTCTGACATTCTTTTTTCGAATTTTTTCGGAATTGTTCCTAGTACTCCTACTATTATCGGTACTATTTTGATTTTCTGCATCATCCAAATCCCTTTTACCTTTCTGGCTAGCTCTGTATATTTGCTTCGTTTCTCCTTTTCTTTCATACTCACCCTGTGGTCAGTTGGGACAGCAAAGTCTACGATTTGACAGGGTTTTTCTTTCTTGTGTTATTATTACGACATCTGGTCTTCTTGCTTGGATAGGTTTGTCCGTTTGTATGTCCATGCCCCATAGGAATTTGTGGTTCTCGTTTTCGAGTGCTGTTGCGGGTTTATGCTTCTACCATTTGTCTGTAAGCTCAAAATGCAGTCGTTTGCAAAATTCCCAGTATACCGGCCTCCCACCTTGGTCATGCGTGTTTTTGTATTACTTTTGGGCCAGTTTGCTGCATTCACTTATTTATCGTTTCGTCTTTTTGTCCACATTGTCTTCATTTGCTGTTTTCTTGTGTTTTATCGATCCTTGTTTTGATATGGTTGGTTCTTATCGAGTTATCTTGTGCTGCAGTTATTAGAGATTCAGTTTCTCGGTTTATATGTCCTTTTCGAATCCATGTCCAGGTGTTTTCGTTATTCTCATCTTTTGTCATTCTCATGAATCTTCCGTGGAGTTATTTCTCTTCCCATTTCTCTTTTCTCGTTTTGTCGTTTGTCTCTCTGTTTTCTGTTTTGTTGTTTTTTTTTCGGTGTCTCTCGCTGCCATAATTATCCTTTCAGTGTTTTGCATTATGTATTGTCTAGTTCTTTTTTCGTGTCCTTCACACAGATTCTATACAGATCAGTCCTCTCCCGCCGTCTTTCCTTTTCACGTAGAGTCTGTCAATATCGTCCTTTGGGTGTAGTGCATTATGCATGATCATGAGTTTCCTGGTTTTCTGGTCGAGTCGTCTCAGTTCACAGATAAGCACAGTATCTACACGTGCATGGTATCTCTTCCAACGCACTGTTAGAAATGGCAGACGTTCCCTATCGCTGTATGTTGAAGATATCACTAAGGCAATAAAACTTCTCAACAACCTCAATCCAGATATACTTTTCATATATCTAAATTATATCCGTCTGCATTATATTAAACTTGTGAGGTATTCCTTTCCAATTTTCTCTTTCATTTCTGTTGCTCTGATGGTGTCCGCTTCCACAATTCCCAAGTATTTATAGTCGTCTTGTTCCTCTAGTGCCCTCATTTCTGTTTGGTTGGCTTGGGTAGTTCCATGCCTACTTTCGTTTCCAGTTTTCCTTTTCTTGTAACTATTTGTGCGCACTTTTCCATTCCAAATTCCATTTGGATATTCTGGTAGTGTTGATTAGTATCTCTAGCTCCTTTTCGGTCCTTGCAAAAAGTTTCAGATCGTCCATGTACATTAGGTGGTTCATTTCTTACTCTGTATTGGAGAACTTGTATCCGGCTTGGCACTTTCTCAGAATACTGTTCAAGGGCATCATGGCTATGATGAACAGTAGTGGTGATAGTGAGTCTCCTTGGAAGATGCCTCTTTGTATGTTAATTTCTGTTATGTGTTGTCCATCGGCTGTCAATTCCAGTCTCCATGTTTTCATTGCATTGTCTATTACGTTGATGATCCCGCTTGATATTTTATACATTTTTAGGCATTCTATTTTACATGCTTGGGGGATCCTGTCGTACGCTTTTTTGCAGTCGATCCATGCCATGGCTAAATTCTTTCTCCTTTTTACCTCCTTTAGGATCTTTTGATCTATATATAACAGGTCATGTGCTCCTCTTTTTTCTTTTAGGCATCCTTTCTGCTCCTCGTGGATGAGTCCACGGTTATTCAGGGAGTGGTAGATTTGTTCCCTCAGTTGTGCTGTCAGTATCTTCCACATAGTTGGTAAGCACGTGATTGGCCTATAGTGGCTAGGGACGGTTCCTTTCTCCGTGTCCTTCTGTAGCAGTGGGGTTCTAACTTTTGTAATCCAGTCTGGTACGCTTGCTTCCTGTATATATCTTCTCAGGTTTTGGGATAGCCTTTCGTGTAAGGTTATGAATTTTTTGAACCAGTATGCATGTATCCCGTTGTGCCCTGGTGCTCTCCAGTTTGCCATTTTTTCTATGATTTTTTTAGCGTTTCCTTGCTGATTTCATTCACTGTTCCTTCTTCGATTTGTTGTAACTCTTCTTTCATGTCTTTCAGCCACTCGGCATTTCTATTGTGAAATCTATTGTCATCGCTCTTCCCATATTTTACTCCAATAGAGTTTTGTTTCTGTCGGATTTCGTTGTTCTGTTTTTGTTTTTCCTCCGTTCACATTTTGGTAGAATTGACTTTCATTAGTTTCGAATGTTCTGTCTTGTTTGCATTGTTCAGATTTATATCTATATCGTCTCAATCTCGCTTCTTTTGCTTTTATTTTTTGGTCCAGTTCTTCATGTTTCTTGTTCAGCCTCTCCCTGTCAGTTACATTTCCAATATTCCGTTTTCTCCACATTGCTTTCTTCCTGTTGATCATTTAGGTTTCTGTTTTATGTTTGTGTATTTGGGTTTCTAGTCTTATTTCCCATCCAGGTTTTATTGATCCGCTTGTCCCCGGTTGTTTTTCTGATTTGAGTTTTTTACTTACCATTTTGGCGCCAGCGTTAATTAGGTTAAGTCTGTGATTGTATTTGTTGGGATATGTGGGAGGAATTTTTTAACCTTCTCTGTTTCTGTTTTTAATTTCTTCTGCTCTTGGTTCCTTAACGATGGGAGCTTTGTTTTTTTCCTCGTTCATCAGCTGTATTATTTATTTGTTTTATCTGTTTCATTCTCTGTTAGATCTGCCTCATTGTTCTCGGTTTCCACGTTTGTAGACTTCGTTCTTTGTTGGTCCTCGGCCTTTGGTGTTTTTACTTGTGAGGCTTCAACTTGTGGGGTTTCTCTACGTGCGGTTTCGTTGAGGGATGCTTCTTGGTCAGTTTCATCATTTATTTTTCACTGAATTTCTGTTAGTTCTAGTTTAGAGAATCAATCTTTCTTGAGTATCAGTCTTGCTTGGTCCGCAATTCTTTATTCTGTCGTGTGGTAGTCACTGGATAGGTCCCATAGTTCTTTCATTCGTGTCCGATGACCTCCATAACTATATTATTATTATAATTATTATTATAATTATTATTATTATTATTATTATTATTATTATTATTATTATTATTTACTCTGTTACACATGAGGAACCCAGTTAGTTAGTTTGAATTTTAACAATTAATTAATGATAACCTAAATCGGTAAAACAGAATCCTTATCACAGTTTAATGAGAGATGGGTGGTAATTAAAGGGTAACGGGTTAAATGAAGTGGAACGATGACGAATGACGTCACATTTACGAGCAGAGAGAAATGATGATTGAACCATTAACCTTTAGAAGATTGTAACTGTTTACAACTTAAGTTTACCATGTAGTATATCCAAGGCGCCATGGGTCAAAATGAGAACGATAGACCAAAGAATCGAAATGATATGTATGACCAATTCTCATTTCAAAAATATTGAACCGTAATTATCATATTGTTTTATATTGTCTTTAAAATGGGAATGTTTTTTGTTTAATTTGTTAGCGTTGATGTGATTTTTGCGCTCATTATCTCTTCCTTTTCCGCCATTATTAATCGAATGTACGCATTACACAATGCCACGCCCTAGTGTGTGTAATCAAATTGTTGATAGTTCTCAATTCTTCGCTTTCAAATAAACTATTCTTTACGCCGTTTCTGTTGTATTAAACTGTGCGGCTTTTTGCAAAGAAAGTCTGCAAACAAAGGAATCTATTGAAAGTAATGAATTCATCTATGATCTTCACATTCCGTACGAGTTACACCCGAATGCAAAATTTCTATTATCATTGTTTTTTGTTTTACGGCATATCAACCTTTTTCGAATTATTCATTGCTAAATCCAGCCATTTTAGTAAGTTTTTTATGCTTCAAACTTCTTGCATCTTAAAATGTTTTTTATTGTGTTTGATTCAATTGCTTGTTTTACATATCAACATTCTTCGGGGGCCTGGATATGACCTTAAACTATATCCGATGGTGAGGTCCCAGCTTTTAGGCTTTGTGGAGTGTGAAGCCACTCCTTAATTGTCGCTGCTCCCAGGTCCACTCTGAACTGGAGTGGTAGTACATGTTAGGGTCCCAACTATGGGTTAAATAGAAATCGACTTGGAGAAAAAAAAACAAAAACAAATATATTCTTTTAAAAAATGTTCTTCAAAATCACTGGATTCGGCATTAAGTAACCTGCAATGGCTTGATATGCCGTAAAACAAAAACAACCAATCAACCAACATTCTCCGGATCATTTAATACCGAACCAAGCTATTTTAGTAACAAGTTTTTTTTATGTTACAAGTTCTTTACATCTTTGAAAGTTTTTTTTTATGGGGTTTGATTCATATGTTTTCTTTTACGGCATATCAACCCTTTTCGGGTTAGTTAAACCCCGAATCGAGGCAATTTTGAAAAAGTTTTATGCTTCAAATTCACTATATTTTCAAATATTTATTCACAATGTTTATTTTCTTGTTTTGGAAATGAGAATTAATGATTTTCTTTTTAGCTTTGTAGAAAATAATTGAGTTTCGCAACGGAAAACAAAAAAAAAAAAACAATCACATAAATGTTTGCTAAATGTTTGCTAAATGTTTGGTCAGGAATCCGGTATTTTCAGACAACCTGATCCTAAAGCACTAACGGTTATCATGTAATGAAGCTACATATAATTCTAAATAAATCATTTAAATATTGAAAAGATTATGGGACCTCCCCTAAATGTAATTCATGGTATTATTATTAAAATTCTTAAATCATTTTGCACATATCTAGCAATTTTCATTCAATCACTGATTTATGATACGAGCGGGCACTTTAGTGATCGCCTCATTGGTAGGAATGGTGATTGTTAATTGGATTTACACTTAATAGCTGTTAACCTTTTAGATTTTAAACTTCTAGATGATTTCCATACCGACAGGATCCATCACAGAAAAAATCCTTACACTGCAAAACGTTTTTTTTTTATTGATAATTTGCTCGTTTATTCAGGTGTGCTTATTACAGAAGGGTCATAAATATAATCGTTGGGCGGTGATTATTATAACTACGTAGACAAGTCAGATATAGACTGTTTTTTTTTGCATCAAATGTAGTCGGATATCAGACAACATTGTTAGTTTCATTGACAATTTTATCTGTTGCATTCGTTTATGGAAGGGCACCTTATACAAGGATTTAGTCAGGGAAATGGATGTGGGTACTTAATTTTATAGTACTTGTTAGCAGGAAATATACGAAGTAAAATATAATCCGAATATACAACTTTAGTAAAATCCGAAATTCGTCGTTAAATGATAACCAATTTGTACCTAAAAAGTTTAATATAATGCAGACGGATTAGAACGTAGATATATGAAAAGTATATCTGGATTGAGGTTGTTGAGAAGTTTTATTGCCTTAGTGATATCTTCAGCGCACAGCGATAGGGAACGTCTGCCATTTCTAACAGTGCGTTGGAAGAGATACCATGCACGTGTAGATACTGTGCTTATCTGTGAACTGAGACGACTCGACCAGAAAACCAGGAAACTCATGATCATACATAATGCACTACACCCAAAGGACGATATTGACAGACTCTACGTGAAAAGGAAAGACGGCTGGAGAGGACTGATCTGTATAGAATCTGTGTGAAGGACACGAAAAAAGAACTAGAGAGATGCCGTTGATATAGCAACATTGAAAGACAGGATGAGGGCCATTTCGTTAACATATATAGAAAAAGTTCAGAAACGCCACGTGGCAAGAACATTCTTAGAAAAATATGGAAGAAAGTGATGAGGATGGATTTGTTAGAAAGGCAGAGATCTGTCCAAAACTTAGTTTGGAAGATAATTTTTAAAAAAAAAACGCCCAACACATGCCAGGATGAGAAATAGATATTATATTAATCGCGATGATGATGTTGCTTAATTAAAACTTCAAGGTGGTAAGAATTATAGAACATCGTGTAACTTAATTACGCTGTTCAAAATCCAGGATCTCTTGTACGCGGGGGTCACGATTTATGAAGACCTAGAGGCGGCTCGAGGATAAGGGTTTATGCGTATAAAGTGGTAAGGGAGACAATAACGTAATGATCAGTAGTGGTGGAAATTGTGTAGAATTTGAGGGTTTGCTTTACAATACACATAGATTCGTAAAAGTTGTCAAAAAAACAAATATATAACAAATAAATGTTACCAAAGGCAAGATAAGTTATTTTTCTACATAACTAGATAATTTTTTTTAGTGTTTTTGATTAATTTAACATGTTCATTCAGCTCGAAAAACATACAGTGTTTACCAATGTATTTGAAAATTACTAATGGCACCAAACTCTCTATTAAACACGGTAAGTTTGGGAAAAGGAGTTAAAAATAAAAATCCATAAAAATAATGTTAAACCCCCACCGAATATATGTCAGCTTATGTCACAGCAACATATATTGAGCGAGTTTCTAATAGTATTTCACGTTTTTTTTTGTTTTTTTTACTCTTTCTCCAAAACTTACCGTGTTAAACAGAGAGTCTGGCACCATTTGTAATTTTCAAATACATCGGTAAACACTGTATGTTTTTCGAACTGATTAAATAAAAACGCTAAAAATATTATCCAGTTAGGTAGAAAACTAACGTATCTTGCTTTTGATGACATTGGATTATTATAAATTTCTTATTGGACAACTTTTTCGAATCTATGTGTATAGTAATACAAACCCGAATTTGATTATTTAAAGAGGCAGCTTATGATCGATTGCCATGCGAAATTAAAAGGCATTTGCGTCTTGTTTATAAAAAGTATCGTAGCAATTCGAAAACTAAAGTCAATAAAATATGTAAGGCAATCACTATAGGCATGGTGAGCGAGCTTCCTCTGAAAGCAGACGATTACAAGCGAACATTTAATTTACAAGCGGCTGCCAGTCAGTGAATATGACAATGTTATTTTTGTCTTTCTAGTAGGGAACGCATGAATGTTGCCAACAACAATAAGTGAAAGTGATGCTATCGTGAGCCGTCGTCGCTATCTATTTCAACACCGCCACCTTACAAGAAACGAACCATATGAATCTCATTATCTCCACCGACTTTAAGAACGCTCTAACACAGAATCCACGGGGTTCCTACAGCACTCTCGATCTGTTATGATTTTTTAAAATTCCTAGACACTCTCCAACGCTGTATCCTGTCGGATGTTTTAGTTGAATGTGACACTTCTTCCTCGATTGAGATGATCATTCGAAATTATCGATAGCGCCTGTCTGCTTACTTCCTCTTCGTGATGCTACCTATAATTACCTGCATCGTCCTATATTCCACTTTTAAAAATACCTGTGGTAGATCTCCGCGTGGTTGTTGGTTGGTAGTGTGGCTCTTTCAAGCTATTTTGTAAGCCATCCTGAGCACTGGTGTATAACATCTATTAAATTTCCTCTTTGTTAGGGTGTACATCTCAGCGCTATACAATATGACTGTTTTAACCAAGTGTCAAACTTTCAGTTTAGATGGTTCAGTGGATAACTCTACTTTTCCCAATTTGTAACATAACATCCATGCAAGTGATGTTTCTGATCATAAAGACTAGATGAAGGTTGCAAACATCTTAGGCAAAAGGGGTGCTATTAAACAGACTAGATTCGATCTTGTTACAACCATTTATACACGATCACTTTTTCGTGTTCATTAATAGCATATATTTAAAAAAATAACAAAACGTTATTACAACTTGGACATGAATGTATTCTCTGATACGCCATATTACATTATGATTCTTGCCTTTGCTGAAATTTATTATTTTTAGCATCTTCCGGTGAGTAACTAAGACACAGTGTTGAGAGCTTATATTAAAAACTGCCGTAACAGGCCATACACTTTAGTTGAGTATTTTAAATTTCGGGAGATCTAACACAGTATCTTTTACAATCTCCATGAAATACAGAAACGTTGCCGTTCCGGGATAAATATGTCTGGCACTTAAGTTTAAAAAAAAAAAAAACGTTTACTTTTATGATTTGAATACATTAGATCATCAAGAGAACGAAATTATTTCATATGTGTCATGTATCGCTAGTAATGGAAGAATAATTAGGACAGGTGACGTCAACTATATACAGGGTGACCCAAAAAACGGGCCCCAACTCTAATAAGGCCCAGTTTCTTAGTGTTTTGTCCGAACGAAATTTAACACAGTGTATTCTTTGTCCCAGCTCCCACTGTTGATTCTGACATGACTTGTAAAATAAGGGCAATCTGTGAATAAATAATGGAGATATCACGTTTTTTTTTTTGGGGGGGGGGTCACCCTGTATTTATATATATATATATATATGCATATATATATATATATATATATATATATGCATATATATATATATATTTGTATGTATATTATTACCGTTTTATCTACTTATTTACACTTATTTCTGTTACCGAATCGTATCAACGATCCACCAACTTCGTCAGACTTGAACAGAAGTGGTTATTATGATTTGGAAAGACGGAATTACTTATATATATATATATATATATATATGTATATATATATATATATATATATATATATATATATATATATATATATATATAGGAGAACAATATGAATAGAAAATTAAGTCACTGTGACTTTATTTCCGATTTTTATTGTTCTCCTATATAAGCTCCAATGATATTGTTGGGCTTTATATTGTTCAGATAAGTCTCCTCTTAAAGAATTGATCTCGCCCTTTACATCTAACGCACTAAGCTATATATATATATATATATATATATATATATATATATATATATATATATATATATATATATATAAGTAAATTCTTGGTACAGCAAAATGGAAGGAGAAATTTCAGAGGAAACATAATTTAATTTAAATACCAAAAAAAAAAAAAAAACGGGCAGGTGAAATTATTAAAATTTCCTTAAGGCCTTATCGTCTGACCCTCTAAGAGGAAACGTCAGAATGATAAATTAAAAACTAAGAAACGAATGAGGAAAGAAGGGAATTTGGTTTCAGTTGGAAGACCAGTGAGAAAAAAAATTAAAAATAAAAATCTCACTGTTCAGGTGGTTTTAAATCAATAAATATCTCCAACTGATGTTTCAAAATCTTTTGTCTAGACAAAAGAGTTTGAAACATCAGTTATTGCATGATGATGATGTATCTTATTAAAGTCTCTTAGACACATAGGAATGAATAAAGAAATAGACGAGGGATATTAAAAATGCAGTAGAAAAGACAGAGAGAAAGAAAAAAAAGAAATTGAAAAAAAAAGGAGAGGAAAGGAAGAGAAAATAAGGAGATAGAGGAGATAATGATAAAAATTTAGGAGGAAGGTAAATATAATAAGAACAAGAATGGAAGCAGTCGACATGGAAAACAACGGAAAATGAGGAAAAAAGGAAAACACGGAGGAAGAAACAAGAAATAAAATGGAAAGAGAAAAGAATAGAAAGAAGAAGAAGAAGAAGAAGAAGAAGAAGAGCAACAGGGGTGAGAATGGAAAGCGATAAAGAAGATAAAAGAAGACAGGAGAAAATAAAATTGGATTAGAAGAGAAAAGAAAAAGAAGGAAATAGGCCTTTTGTTAAGTACGTTTAAAATACACAATCCTATAAATATACACCCCAGTTCTTTATTTTCATCAGCTCTTTTAAGTTATAAAACTAATATTTTTTTCATTAGTAGGCCACCACTTAGTAAGGTCTTGAAGCAACTCTAGGACGAGAGTAAATTATTAGGTAGATGTTGACTCAACGTGATCAGTTATAATGTAACTTGGATAAAGCTACATTTATTTAAGAAAATATCTCAATAGGAATTTATTTACGTTCGATTTAAAGATAACCATGTTATAATCAGCCTGAAAGCAGACAAACGGTAGTTCGTTCCATAGACTAACAGTTTTATGAAAATTTCCGTTTAGTTTTAGGGACAGATAGAGTGAGATAAGTTCTTAGCGGTTGTTATAACTGGGCGAGTATTTGTTTTCGAACGTTTTACATGGAAGTGACTATAGATTGGAGCTCAGTCGAACACTTACCATAGAAGTAACGATAGCGCAGACACAGATTCGCAACATCTGTTATATAAGAAACAGGATGGAGAGAGGCGAAAGGGTCTTCTTCCACTAAGTTTTGAATATGGTTTTGTACTCTGTCAATGTAGGAAAGGGTACCTTTAGGAGTTCCACCCTAGATATTGCAATATTACATCATCATAGGATGCTCACATAGCATACTTCGGATTATTTTTTAACGTATCATTAGCAAGAAAAACTTGTATTTGCATCCGGTACAACAAAACCAATACTATACATACCAATATTGGATTTTCTAAAAAAAAAAAACATTCTTCCGAGAGCTGTTCGAAAAATTGTAAATTATAATAAAAAGGGGGAGAAGATAAAATACATACGTTATTTTAAAAATACAATTTTTGTAAAATATGCTAAAAAATCACTCCAACGCCAGAGAATAGGATTGGAAAACAAGTTTTTTTTACTAATGAGAAAACTGCTTCCGATTCGCCCACTCAATGTTTTGATATCTGAGTCGTTTGACCACGAGACAAAGTTTTGTTCTTACGTAGACTGAAATATAATCTAATTATTTTAAAAAAAAACAGTTTTTAAATTTAATTCGTCCGATTACGAAACAAACAACAATTTTGTGTCTTTTTTTAATATTTTACTAGCGAGGTGGGTGGGGTGACTGGCATTTTCCCAGCGTAAAATACTGTATACAAAATCGGGACAAATCACAATATCATATTTAAGCGTATATTTTGCCTAATGTTATCGTCAACTTAATAGTGGTTGTTTCACGACGTATTGGCCAGCTTATTTTCTAGTCATTCTTTAGGTGATAATTTTTTTTTTATATATTGAAATTCAAATGTTCTATCAATTTTTTTTTTTTTTTTTTTGATACGGAAATTCTGGAGGAAATTCAAAGTTAGGATAATAAAGGAATATAAAAGTGCTATGACGGAAATTATCAAGCACTAGCGAGGGCGACGTCCGGTTTTGCTAGGTCGTACAATACACTTATATATTTTACTATGTCCAGATTTAGTATATACAGGGTGACCCCCCCCCAAAAAAAACGGTCCCAATTCTAATTAGGCCCCGTTTCTTAGTGTTTTGTCCGAATGAAATGAAACTTTAGTCATAACTAGTTTATTATATTCAAAACATCGCATCAAAACATTAGGGTGTTTGTCCTTTTCCCCCGTTCTACAGCATATGTTCTAAATGGCCTCCATTTAGCTTTTTTGTTGTTTTTTTTGGGGGGGGGGAGGTCACCAGTGTTATTAAAGAGTCGTGATGTCAAAAGTTAAAAAGTATTCGGGTACTATCAGCTGGAATCAAAACCAAAAGCAAAACTGTAAAATTCAAAGCTCGTGACGTTACCACTGTACCAAGGTGACACGTATATGAACTGATTAAAACTTCAAAATCAACTAAAATAAATGTACAAAATATTTAACGACTTTTCAGTTTTTATCCATTTTTCACCTCTTAAATATTTCAACCGGCTAAATACTCATAAAAGAATGGCCCATAAAAGTTCAATCAAAGTTAAAAGTTTGAACCCCACCCCCACCCCTAGCACAGCTCTGATACTTTTAGTTTCGGGAGAGATAGAATTTGAAAATATGGAAACAGACAAAGTTAGTTTAATAAATTAGGCTAACAGCTTCGATTTGAAGTATATTTTGTGAAAAATAAAGGAAACAACAAAACAAATGAAACAATTTTATGAATGTTTTTGCATAATAAACAGGAAATTAAACAATTATACCAATCCACACACAGCTGTTTGAGAACTTGCTTTTGAATTAGACTTAACGTATGCGACGATTTCCAACAACTTGAGAGAGATTTTAAAAACAGAAATAAAAAATAAAAAATGAAAAGATAATTCATGTAAAGCATAATTCATAGTCTTTATATATATATATATATATATATATATATATATATATATATATATATATATATATATATATATATAGTCCTGGTCAAAATCATAACACCACTTAAGAAAGTAAGCGTTTACGCATATTATCGAATTTTTAATCAAACACATATGTTGAAACCATTGCCAAAAGGGAAAACATGATGGAAAAAATGAAATCTGCTTCATTCGAAACCTTAACACTGATCTAATAATTATTTTTTAAAAAACAAACATGTTCACCTTGTCAAAATGATAAGACCACTGATAATTTATCAACAAAAGGCAATTATAAATTAGTAAAAAGGGCCACAGTATTTTGTATAGCCTCCATTATTACGAATTACTTCAAAAATTCTCTTCGGCATGCTTGCGACTAAGTTTTTTATCAGTTGCGAAAGAATTTTATCCCATGTACTGAAAACTGAATCAGAAAGTTCCTTTATCGAATCCTACTGGGTTCAATCCTTGAACACTACTTTTGCTATCCATCCCCAAAGATTTTCAATGGGATTGATGTCCGGAGAACATGCTGGCTGATCTAACAATCTATATTATTTGAAGAAAAGTATTCTCGTGCTTGTCGAGAAGTGTGTATCGCAGCGTTATCTTGCTGGGAAATCCAATTTCTTCCACACAGACGGGACCTTCAGTCCTGATAGAAGCATTTTCAATTATTGAAATGTAATTCAATGATGTTTGCCGGCCTTTCACTACTTGCAACGTTAGGGTCCCAACTGACAAGAAAGCACCCCAGATCATTAAAGGCCCTCCCCCACTCTGCCGAGTTGAAAAAGTTTCTTTGCGCAAATTTTTATCATGCCAATGGTGTTGAAATCAATCTGAACCATCAAGATTAAACTTTTTCTCATCGGAGAAAATTACATTTTCCCACTTCTCTTCATCCCAAGTCTGGTATTTGGCGGCATATTTAAGTCGGTTAGTTTTGTGCTGTTCAAGAAAACGTGGTTTTTGCAGTCGCTTTAAAGTGATTGCACCCCTTCATTTTCAGATGACTTCTGATGGTTTTAGGACTACATTCTGCTGCTGTTTGGCTTTTTAATCGATATGAGCTCATACTGGAGTTTTTTTTTTATTTAACTTCTTCTGATACGGCGATCCAGTGATGGGGTGATTTTTATTTGGTCGACCTGGACTCTTTTTGTACCCATATTGATCTGGATCTCTTAAAAAATTTGTGATGACCGTTTTGCTACGATTCACTTCGTTTCCATGGATCTATGGGAGAGTCCGCCCCTATTAAGCTCAAAGATCCTTCCTCTCTCAAACTCTGATAATGGTTTCCCTTTTGCCATTTACAATTTAGTAAGGTGTTTTTTATCTACTAACAAGTTGCTTTTAGTAACATAGAAAGCTTTTCGTATTCATTTTTTCAAAACAAGCCGATTTTATTAAAGTGGTCTTATCATTTTGACCAGGTGAACATGTTTGTTTTTTAAAAAATAATTATTAGATCAGGGTTAAGGTTTCGAATGAAGCAGATTTCATGTTTTTCCATCATATTTTCCTTTTTGGCAATGGTTCAACCATTTGTTTGATGAAAAATTCGATATTATGCGTAAACGCTTACTTTCTTAAGTGGTCTTATGATTTTGACCATGGCTGTATATATATATATATATATATATATATATATATATATATATATATATATATATATATATACCCCTTAAGTAATGCAATCTACCAAATTTCCATTAAGTCGTGCAGTTAAAAAAATAACGATTTGTTCACGGAATCTACGTTTAGGTTAAGGCACAGATAAAGAGTGGCGGAAATTATTTATAGTGGTTTCAGATAGACGATATTTTTCGTGAAAGTCAGGCCAGGGGCACAATAGATTAGAGCTCAGACGAGCATTTGCCGTGATAATATTGATAAAGCAGAGACAGTTTTCTCTGTGGATTGCTAGTTAATAAATTGTAAACGTAATTCCTATTATCTATCATGATATGAATTAGGTAAGAAAGAGGGTCATTTTAGCAACGGATAAGGTTATGGAATTCACAGTACACTGAACAACGTTAAACGTCGCTTAACACATTATTACTTACAGGTACCAAATGTATTAACGTAAAATCGTTAATAAAATAGATTCGGACATCTTTATTACCTCTATAATCTCATGTGACTTTAATGTGCGAGCGAAGATTTTCGAGTTTTTATGCTTTCTGCAGTTGGACATTGGATACGTTCAGATTTAGTTGTGTCTGTGCAGTAGCATTTAAAGTCAGCATAACACAGATCAAGCTATTACTTTGCTTAAACTTATTTTTTCTCATTGACTATACGATATTTAAATTGTTATGCAAATTTGTAATAATAGATTTATGTAAGTAACAGTAATTTGTAAACTAATAATCGTTATGTTAACAAAAGCCGTCGATATGTCATAAATATATGATAACAAGGTTTTTTATTCAATTTCACATGGCATTAATTTATCTTTAGATGCGCGCAATAGATGCGCAATGTGCAAATTCTGTATACTAGAGTGTTAACAAATAGGAGGTCAGACAAGTGTCACTATTCGGTTGGCTCATATTACATATTTAAATGAAAAATAACACTTGCTGCCTTCTTGTAACCCTCTTCCACCATTATAAAATGAGAACTTTTTTCCCTTTTCTCGTGTGTATCTAATTGGAAAAATGCTTCCTTTTACCGTCAGTAATTGATTTAATATAGAAACTGGTCTCTATGTGGTTTAAAGACCGTCTCGATAAGTAATAGCTATACAGCTACCAGATTGAAATTATCAAGCAGACGGCCTTTGTCTAGCACGGTCACAAAACTTCAACATTGATAAATGGGATGCTTTGAATGAATACTTGAACAAAGCTATCCAGGAAGCCAAAGAACATCTCTCGCATCGTACCGATCTCTAAACGAGAATAAAACTGTCTCTGAACCGCGTAGAAGCTATGGTTTGCGTGATGGGTAAAACGCCTCATTAATAGAAACCAGTAACAAGAAACTAACAGTGAGAGTATCACTACAATGAACCACAATCTGTGGCGATGGACTAACTGGAACGCATGGATTAACACTAACCTTGATTCATAAAGACGCGTCTAGTATTAGAATGATAGAATATGATGATTAAAACAATTGAGGTGGAAGTTGTTTTTAATAGGATTTCATACAAAGATTTAGTAATATTTTAGTATATATTTTGTGTTATCTTCTATAATATAAATCTCACCTGTCTGTTTAAATATATTTATATATATTTGTATGTATGTATATGTGTGTATGTATGTCTGTTTAAAACTTCCGGCAAAGACGATGGATTTTCACGAGTTTAATATAGTTTTGAAGTCAACCCTTCGTACTACAAATATCGAAAAATTGGCCAAAAACATTCTTTCACCCTCAATTCGGCACTTTTCTAGAATGAGGGGTCGCTTATTTAACTGATATTTCGGAAAGTTTTCACCTCTTTTCAATTTACTAGCCTTAAATTTAACCTTAGCCACTTCCAGTCTGACGATGGACGCAATGGCAAAGATGTCACGTTTTTTTCACGTTCTTTTTCTTTTTCGTGTACGGGTTCGAGCCTGCCTTCCTACTACGACTTATTTTTACAAAACTTACAGCTCCAAACACCCGGGCAACGCCGGGCACCCATGCAAGTCCAAATATATAGAAACGGCCTTAAGAAAACAAACGATAGTTTAGCCTAATTTCATATAATAACTTGGAATATCTCTATTTTCTCTGCATTGTCACAGCGATTATAATATTAATATAAGATATAATTTTTTAAAGATATCTTTTATCATTTATTTTCTGTTATTAAAATGAATACCATATTGTATTTAAGACAGTTATCAGATGTAAAATTAAAAAATCGATTTTATATATATTTATTTTATATCATATATGTTGGATATTTTTTAGAGGACAGACATTTTATGGAATAGTTTAAGATAATCTCTGCTATTATATGAAATGAACTTTTCGTGTGTGTGTGTGTGTGTGTATGTGTGTGTGTGTGTGTGTGTGTGTGTGCGTGTGTGTGTGCGAGTGTGTGTGTGTGCGTGCGCGGGTGTGTGTGTGCGTGCGTGCGTGTGCGTGTATCTGTTTACTCGAAAACAGTTGGTTCGATTTTAATGAAATTTTACACGAAAATACTTTATGTGCCTGGAAGTATTCTTGAATAGGTTTTGTATCGGAATGCCTTCGATAATATCGATGATCGATAATCGATGATCGAAAATATCCGAGGAAAGAAGAGAAAAATCGATTTTGACCAATGTTAACACCTTACACAGCCCAACATCACACGTGCATTTGAGAAGTTTTATTACCAAACAAGTTGAAAGGCCTGACATATAAAATCAACAGTAGATTCTTTAATATGACAGTAGCGCGTTCGAAATGAACGTTTCTGAAAGAGAACAACTGAACCATGATACTTGACGTTTCCATTTTAAGCATTAATTCAAGATATTATGTAGAAAATGATTTTATAAAATACAAAGTACTTACATTCAAGAAGTTTTATCACCGACCAAGCAGAAAGATTCGACGTATAAAACCAACAGTAAGATTGATGAGAAGACCATGGCGCGTTCGAGAAACAATGTTTATGTTTATAGCACAATCGGACTATAATACCAGATATATTATTTAATTAATTGGAATGTTTATTAAGATAAGAATTATTTATTCATTTATTTATTGCGAACAATTATCCTTATTTTTTAGTCGTGGTAACCACCTGACGAAGGCCAGAGGAATATTTGGCCAAAACGTCGTGAAACAACAACTAAAAGATGAGGATAATAGTCCGCAATAAATAAATGATTAAATAATACTCATCTCTTTTTTTAAATTTTTTTTTATTCAATTTTCACCCCAAACAAGGCACAGTGCCACTTTGAAGCAGGGGGCTACTATTAGGGAATTAATTAGCGGGGTCATTATGAAGGGAGAAGAGTAGAAAGATGTTTGTTAACATTACACTTGAACTTCTGCATATCATTGCAGTTGGGAAAGCAGAATCCCGGAAGGGAGTTCCAAAGACCCACAGTTCTGGGGAAGAAACTATTGGAGTAAAAGGCTTTCTTGCACCTAGGGATCTTTACTGTAAAGGGATGAGACTTAGTAGCTTGTCGGGTTTGTCGGGGGTAGTTACGTCGGGGAGCTACAAGTGTTTGCAGTTCGTCAGAGCATTCACCATTAAAATATTTTTAGAACAGGCAGAGGGATGCAACATCTCGTCGATGGGACAGAGGCTGAAGCCTAGATGACAGTTCAGGACCTATCAGGTTGGCGACACTTTTTTGAACCCTGTCCAGGAGCGAGAGACAAGCAGCAGATGCACCAGCCCAGATGTGACAACAGTACTCCATACATGGGCGAATGGTTGCCTTATAGAGGTATAGGATACTGGCAGGCGTAAGTAGTTTTCTAGCACGGTAGAGGGAGCCAACCTTCCTTGCAGCAGCCTTGGCAATGCTCTCAATGTATCTATTCCAGTTCATATTCCCTGTAAACGTTAGGCCGAGGAGTTTAAAAGAAGTACTTTCAGGCAATGTGTTCTTGGCGATTGCTATTGGTGGCAGAGAAGGTTTCTTGTAGTTATTGAAGGAAACAAGCTTAGCCTTAGCAGCATTGAATGTGACCAACCATTTTTGTCCCCATTCCACTACGGATTGGAGGTCGTCCTCTAGTGTTTCTGCCATTTCCTTGGATATGTGTTCATTTGTTTTCCCCTCATATCTGTTATAGAGAGTGGTGTCATCGGCAAATATACCCATCTCCGAAACAATATTATCAGGGAGGTCGTTTATGAATATCAGGAATAATAGAGGTCCAAGGATAGACCCCTGAGGTACTCCCGCATTTATGTCATATTGTTTGGATGTATGTCCGTCGAGGACAACTTTGATTTTTTTATTACTTAAGAAGGATTTAATTACATTATGAATTCTTCCAGTGATTCCATATGATCCAATTTTCCTTAGAAGACCATCGTGCCATACCTTGTCAAAATCCTTAGATATATCAAGGGCCACCGCTCTACCCTCCCCTGTTTAATCCAATGAACGGTATATACGTTCAGAAACTACAGTTAAGATATCTGCTGTTGAACGGGCTTGCCTGAATCCATATTGTTTGTCAGTCAGGAGTTTAGCAGCTGTTAGGTGCTGGACTAGGGCTTGATTAGCTAAGGACTCAAATATTTTGGCGAAAAGCGGGAGGAGGCTAATGGGGCGATAATTTAGTGGGTCAGTTCTTTCACCAGAATTCTTGAAGACTGGTACCACAGAGGCGGTTTTCCAGCAGTCGGGAAAACAAGATTCGTTAAGGCATTTATTGTAAAGTTTGGACAGAACTGGAGCAACCTCGGCAGAGCATTTTAATAAACATCTCAATTAATTAAATAATATACTATTCGGTACGGACGCGACAATGGAAGATCAGATAATAAATAAACGTGGATGTATAAGACCAAAAAATTCAACCTTTATCGCCCTTCGAGGCACGTGACAGTGGATAAACACGTTGAATCTCTACGAGTCCAGGTGAGTATTGTCTGAAGATAGCAGTTTTAATCCTACAAAAAGCCGGCCAGAGGCTTAGTTGGCCAAAACGCGGTGTGTCGACAACAATTATGGAAGGCAGTAATTGCTGAGGATGCAAATTCGGAGTCCCTGTCCCGTCACGGTAACCACCTGACAAAGGCCAGAGGAATATTTGGTCGAAACATTATAAAACCATAACTAAAATACGAGGGGCGTGCAATAAGTAATGCCCCTGACTCACTTTCAGTTGTCTGATCTAGCTGAAATTTTGCATGCGCAATGATTTATATCTCTAGGGGTTATGTGGCAAATTACAACTCTGAACTAATTGTGGTTTTTGTTTTACAGGTGTTTGAACTGAGTAAGGTGTGAAATGGAGCCTGTTGAATGTCGAGCAGTGATCAGGTTTTTGTATTTGAAATGATGCACACCACAGGAGACTTTTGAAGAAATGAAAGAAACTTATGCTGATAATGCTCCATCATATGATCTTGTAAAACGCTGGCATCGTGAATTCAAACATGGACGGAAGTCCGTGGAAACATCCCTCAGACCTGGTCGCCCCCTCTTCTGCCATTGAGGAGGCATCTGTCCGTTAAGTTGAGGCTGTCATTTTGGAATAGTGGCGCATTAATATTCGCCAAATAGCCCAAGATGTCAAGATTAGTACAGGGTTTTTGGAAACTATTATTCATGACCATTTGCATATGCATAAGGTGTCTGCCAGATGGATTCCTAGGTTGCTCACACCATTCCAGAAGCGAGAATGCGTCGAGTGCTCGAGGATGAATTTGAAGATGTGCCAAGAAGACTGATTACACAAGATAAAACCTGGGTCCATCATTATGATCCAGAGACCAAAGCACAGTCAATGCAGTGGAAGCACTTGGACTCACCACCTCCAAAGAAGGCAAGGGTGCAGCTCTCCGCTGGCAAGGTCATGCTCACAGTCGTCTGGGACCAGGACAGAGTAGTGATGACAGATGGCAAAGGGTACCACAATTACAGGAGCCTATTATGCTTCACTTTTGAAGAAACCAAGGAAAGCTATCAAAATCGAGAGGCGGGGCAAGATCAGCGAAGGAACCCTCCTCCTGCAGGACAACGCTCCGGTCCAGAACTCGCATGTCGCCAGATTAGAAGCACGAGCGTGTGGTTATGAACAATTTTCTCCATCCTCCTTACTCTCCTGACCTTGTAACCTCTGACTTTCACCTCTTCCTAGCCATGAAGTTGTTTTTGAAAGGAAAGCGTTTCCCAGATGATCCAGCCTTGATTTCTGAAGCCACGTCGTGGTTGGAGGACCAAGCTGGGGTGTTCTACAAAAACGATCTCTAGAGCTGCATCAAACGATGGGAGAAATGCATAACTCTGTGTGCTTCCTATGTAGAGAAAGACTAATAACTGTGCCAAGTTTCGTTGCTCTACTGCTATGGGAAGTTGGTCAGGGGCATTACTTAGTGCACGCCCCTCGTATGAGGATAATAGTCCGCAATAAATAAATAGTACAAAAAGTGTACAATACCTGGCGTTTTCATTTTAAACTTTATATCAAGCTATTATATAGAAATAATTTAATTAAATCAGCAATAGCTTTTCTACGTTGCAAGTAGTTTACCATGTATTGCGGGCTAAGTTATGGCGGGAGGCCATGTGAAGAGCTGTGTGATTTGATTTCGATAACAATAAAAGTATTGAAAAGATGGCACATTCGTTGATCCTCATTCAATTCCCGCTGCTAGTTTAATATTAATATCAAGTTCCACGATCTAAAACTGAATTCTTTGAAGTGTTGTTGAGTGTTGCGTTACCATTATTCCAATGTCCATTCAAACTCCGTTGTGTTTTTTGCCATTCACGTGTGAATTAAAAGCTGGTAAAAGCCCATTTTACAAAACATAAACTGAATGGAATATATTTCTTATATTTTTTATATATTTTCTCCTAAATAGATTGGATGATAATTAAGTTATATTAGTTTCTTTGTGTTTTGTCATCATGTGATTTCCTGCTTTGGCTTAATATAAAATGGGTCTCGTTCTGAATCAAATCGTTGTGTTTAAGTATTATTTATAGCAATGACATTAAACTTGTGGTTGAAATTAATAATTTTAGGAGCTTTTTAGTTACTGCTTCTTTCAGGTCAAATTTGACCTAGTGTTAGCACTTGTCAAATGTTATTTATGAGTTCAACAGAATCTGCTCTGGCAAGACATCTATTGATCTGGTTATAAAAATGAATTAGAATTGATTTCTTTAGTTCGTGTTTCTCTTCATTGTTTTATGAAATTCAATTAACTTTATGTTTTCAACAAATAACATATGTGTGACTCGATTGCCACATATCTGTGACTCAAGGTGGTGGGGGCGCCCGGCTGTGGCCGCGCGTAACATACGTTTAAATATGTTATGTTTATTCGTCGAGATGTCGTATATATTATTATAGAGTCGTGATTTCAAAAGTAAAAAAAAAAAAGAATTTGGATATTTAAAAAATCTTGGACACATTTTGACATTCTCAAGAACTATATAAATCTGAAACGAATATAAAAACTTGATGTTTTATAACGTGATCGACTTGAGGGAGCGATTTGCTCCCCATTGTGGCGGTTGAGACCCCCTGAGACCTGAGAAAGACCCGGTAAAAGTTGCTAAGATTGTCTAGTTAATCCCGGACAACGGCGGATATAAAAAAAATACTTGAATTAGAAGATATAGATATATATTTGGTTCTATTGTAAAAGTCAGATATATTTTATTTTTTGAAAAGCCAGATATATATATATATATATATATATTTTTAGTTTGAAAAGCCAGATATATATGTTTTTTTGTTTGAAAAGTCAGATATATATGTTTTTTTTTGTTTGAAAAGCCAGATATATATTTTTTTTATTTTTTGAAAAACAAATGACAGGAAATGTTAAAATAAGGGACAATGAGATTAATAGAATGAGTTCTAGACAGGCAAATTTAAAAGGGTTGACCCCCCCCCGAGGTCGTGTGAATTTGATTTCATTTTGGTCTCAGATTAAAAAAAACTCTAGACTATTGCTGAACTGCGCACACGCAATTTAGATCTGGAAATCCCCAGATACGTAGCTTAATCTGATTGGCTGGGTGGATTATCCACCTCGACGTGCGACCTTACTATAAAAAGCCAATGCTGCTCGGAATTAGACAGATTTTTCGCCGAAAACCTCGAGAAGGAACAGCTCTGAAAACGCTCCATGACCCCCCTCCAATCGCCTGGGTCCAATTCACGAAGAAGAGGAATTGTGAATTTAAAAATGTGCTAAGAACTAAACCTGTATATATATATGTAAAAAGACTGTAACTTTTGTGAAATTAATTTTTATTAGATAGAATCCTGGCTTGTTTGTCTTCTTTCTTTCTGGCCTATGCAACTTTCGCGGTTTGCTTTCAGCTGAATCCGACACAGCGGCGTTAAGAATTCATGATGCGAGCTCCCGGCAGACTAGACATCATGGGCCGCAGTACCGAAGACGATTGGGAGTCAGACCACAGCTTGAAAATGGCACCACTTTCATCTTATTACCATTCATAGTTAAGCAGATATAAGCACTTGAAATGTGCCCAAGATTTTGGAACACTTTGTATATATATATATATATATATATATATATATATATATATATACGAGCAAGCAGTTAATAAAATATGTTAAAAACACTTTGAAATGAGTTAAAACATATTTAATCTGAAAAAGAAACACTAGATAAGTGGATAGTTTTTAATCCGCGGAGATTCGAAGAAATGCTTACATTTTCATCAAAGGGTAGGAATTAGCAAAATGCAGGATCGGATTTTGCATGCAAAAGTATTTGATGAAACAACAATTAAGCCAAAGATCTTACTTGAAAACAAAAAAAGTGAAGCAGAGGGAATATAGTGAAGAAAAAGGTGATTACACATGAATGGATAGTCTGGTGGAAGATAAAAAATCCAGTGACGGTAAAATCCAAATATATAACTTCAAGAAAGTTAAAAGAATTTCTATTTGCACAAGTAAAATCCAAGGAAATCCCGTAATTGGAAGAAGATGGTCCATAATAATCCAATGGCAGAAATCCATGGAATAATTCACAAAAATGTGTACAAGGAAAAAAGGAAAAACTTCAATAATATTAATAAAAGAAAAATAAGATATGCTTTTCGCTCTACTTCCGAGCCATAAATATAAATAAGAAAGATCAGGGAAGAAAAAGAGGAGAGAAAAAATGATATAGTTAAATATAAAATAGGGAAACAAATGTCAAAATTGCCCAGACAGTAAATGTTAAAGGCGCGAAAAAATATATATAGGGCAAAATAATATAGGTCAACTGAAATGTACGGGTCATCACTTAAAAAAAATGTCAGCATATATATATATATATATATATATATATATATATATATATATATATATATATATATATATATATAAAGAAAAATGTGCATGACAAACACGGATATTTAAACGGCTTAGAGGTATGTCTGTCCTCAACATATCTCTAAGAATAAAAAAAACAATTCAAGGAAACCACACTTAGAAATTATTTCTTCCTAGTTTAGAAACGAGCATGTATGTATTTTGTTGTTTATGCCCCGCTCATTTATAGAAAGCTGGCCTTTTCAGTCAGGTATTCTCGTGACTTTGTTGTGGACTATTGCAGACCCTCTCTTGTAAAGAAATATACCCCCCCCGGATACTACTTTCCGAACTTTTTGTTTCTGCCGGCTAACCCCACTGTATGTGTGTATGCGTGAGTGTATATATATATATATATATATATATATGTGTGTGTGTGTGTGTGTGTGTGTGTGTGTGTGTGTGTGTATGGGTATGTGTGCATATGCACTACCCTAATCCCTTATACTTCATTTAGGTATCCAACTCTGCTCCTTTTAGAAATTTTATCCTTATTTTTTGTTTTTTTATCTTATTTTATATATATATATATATATATATATATATATATATATATATATATATATATATATTTAAATAAGGGGGTAGTCACCAACAATGTGTATTTTTTAACATTATTTTATTATTCCGTGTCTTGGTTTTTCATTGAGAATTAGGTTTGGATCATTGTAATAATGTTTTTAAATCAATGAAATCGTTTTTACGCGTTTCAGACGTTCTGTGAAGCGTCCTCGTCAGAAATTATTTTCAAATGTGTTGGAGATGTAAAAATGGCATTTTCGTAGTTCATATGAGGTGTTTCCAAGGGGTGGATGCGTGAAAGTGTCTATTATTCATTGGCATGTTCAATTTTTATTGCTCTTTTATTGGGCTTGTCGAGGCCGCTGACCTCGGCTGTAGTCACTCTCGTGTTGTGTTTCTCTCTCTCTCACATTCTCTCTTTCTGCTTGTGTTTTTCCCCTTTTCCTTTAGAGTAGGGTGTGTTTGTGTTTGTGTGTGTGTGTGTGTGTGAGTTTTCTTTTATTGGTTTGAGAATGTGTGTACTGTTTTATAGTATTATGAGATTATTTGCTTCCCTAGGAAGGTGACTGTGATACAAGGTCGTTAGTAATGTGTATGTGTGAAGAGGGGAGGGGAACCAGCTGTTCTGAAATAAAGGTAGGGGTGCTTTCATTCTATTTTGATATTTATTTTTTGGATTCTTGGATTTTAGTATTGTGATTTTTCGGTTCAGTCTTTTCGGGTATTCTTTATATTTTGTTTGTTTTTATAGAGGGGTGTATTTAAAATATGTATAGGGGATTTTTTAATGTTTCTATTTATTTGTCTCCTCATGTGGGTATGGCCAGACCCAGGATTGGTTCCTAGTGTGGGGAAGATCTTGGTTCCCCAGAGGGGGGCAATTGGAGGGGGTATAGCTATGAGAGGGGGATGATAGAAGGGATGATAGTTGTCTCAGTCATGAGGGGGCTCTCTTCCACTGATTGAGGAGGGAGCGAGGTGTTGGAACAGATATTATACTATGGTTCTAGGTGTTTACTAGTGCTGTTGGTTTCGAGGTTAAGTAGGGTTGGAATTGTTCAGTGTGTTGTATTAGAGATAGGGGTGTTATGTCTGTGTTTGGTTGTATGCGCACGCGTGTGTGTGTTTTAATGTGTCGGTTGTGATTTATGTGTGGGTGTGTATATTTATATGTATATGTATATGGATGTGCATGCGAGTGTGCCTTGCATTTCATGTTTTTGTGTGTTGATATTAAGCTCTGTTCAGTTCAGGAGTGAATCTGGTGATGAAATTTTTTTCCTGTGTAAGTAAATAAAAATAATTGTCTGTTTGAAAGATTGGCATTATTTTGAAGCTGTTTCCACTGCATGTGGGTACGTGTTTTGAAACATAGAGGTGTCTGTTATCTGCAATTTTGATGTTGCTCTTATGTAAGGCCACTCTATTGTTGAAATTTTTGGTGGCGTCTATGTAGGATTTGTTGCATGCTGTGCATCTTAGTGCATATACTACATTTCTGGAGGTGCAATTAAGATCCTTTTTTATTTTGAATGTTTGTGCTGGGTTTTTGAATGCGTATGTGTTACCTTCTATTATTATGTCACATACTCCACATCGCGGTTTGTTGCATTTTCTAACCCTTTTTGTAGTGTGTGGGACGAGTTTTGAGGAAGTTAGGATGTGTTTTAAGTTTTTGGGTTGGCGTTTGCTTTTTATTATTTTTGTTGTTTTAAGTATGTTGTTTAGTTTGTCGTTCTGATTGAGGAGGATAAGGTTTTTTGTTATCTGTGTGAATAGTTCTGGGTTGTTTGTGTTGTGTGTAGAGACGTATGCTAAAATTTGTTCTTTATTGTGTTCTTTTGGGGTTCTTAGTTGGTCTATTGGAAAATTTTCAGCCAGGTCAATACCTTTCTGTATTAGTGGCATATTTTATATATATATATATATAAATTCTTTTTTTTTCTTCTTTTTTTATTGCCTCTTCTTTCTTTTCTTGTTCTTTTTACTTCACCCTTCATCCTCTATCCATTAAATGTATTCGGTTAACTTGTACGGATGGGGTCCCGACGTCCCGCCTCGTTATGAGTTCGGGGAGGAATTGCTAGACGTGTTCGGTGTCGAGGCGAAAAATTACCCCTTAAATAAAGTGCCGAGTTCTCAAGTTAAGAAAAAAAAACAGTTAAAATAATTAGAATTTTTTTTTTAATTGAACAGTTCAAATAATTAGAATTAAAAAAATAAACAGTTCAAATAATTAGTATTTTTTACTCCCTTATAAATTCAACAAATAATTAGAATTTTTGGTATACCGAATTTTTTTTAATTCAACAGTTCAAATAATTAGAATTAAAAAAAATAAATAAAATAAAGATAAAAAACGTCGTATCATGCGCCCTCGGTTGTATTTTCTTTTTGTTACGACACTGACTTTCATCTATCTCCACAATTATTCCAGGGCCCCTTAATTTTGTTGGGGGTTGCTAATAATTTCTTCATGTGAAGGGCACCTCCAAAAATAATTTTTGTTCCTTCTTTTCGTAAGATGTTTTCTCGTAAGAAAATTTTCGCCTCATTGTAACAACTCCAAAATTTGAAGGGGTTTTAGCGTTGGGGTAATTTTCTGCCTCGACGCCGCTTACGTCGGGCGGTTTTTCCCCGAACTCAGAACGGGGCAGGACTCTATCCGTACAGGTTAACCTATATTTCATGTCTCTTGGACCTTGCCTTTATCTGTACCCCTTAATTTTCCTCAACTTCTAGTTATTATTATTATTATTATTATTATTATTATTATTATTATTATTATTATTATTATCATTATTATTATTATTATTATTATTATTATTATTATTATAAATACTATTATTATTGTTAATATTATTATTTTTTTATTATCGTGATTGCTATTATTATCGCTACTGTCATTATCATTACCATCGTCGTAATTACTGTTGTTGCTATAAATATTATTATGGTTAATAGTACAATTCCCCCTATTACTCCACCACGCCAATCATCCATATCCCAAAATCTATTTTTGTCCTGTTAGACACCTCCAAAGAACTTGCTACCCTATCTCTCTACCTCTGCCTTATAAATAAGAAAAAATAGAAATATTGCCACATATTACCTAGCATACATTGCACTTTGAAATCCAGTATTATAGTCTTAAACTACCCATCCAAACCCACCCTTTCGCTTTAAATCATCACCATAATATTCTTCCCAAAAGTATATACTAATTCATACTGCTGTTGTCATCTCGCTTGCATCTGTAAAAAAATGCCCTTCCATAGATAATAGACACCTTACACGTCGTTAAATTAGAACGACCACACATCCAGTTAAGCCCCAACTTTAACCTTAAAACATATACAACATACACTTAAGACTATGATAAAGACTCTATACACCTTTCTGCATTACACTATATATAATACGCTTCTCTTTTATTTAGAATTCGACCCCCCAACATCGTCTATAATTTTAATTTGTTTTGATCTAATTCGTTCCTAATGAATCCAACGCTAGACGCCGCATCCCCACTATGTTACCTAGCATCTTCTCTACTCTTCTGGTGGAAAGCATTAGGCTTCAAATGCCTTGGCATAAAGAGTCCCTTCTATCCTCCAACTAATCGATTGTATTCCCTTATTGAATAAATGAACCAATCTATATCCACCAATATAAAGTTCTGTGACTTCATTTCCCACTCCTATTGTTTTCATATATAAGCTCCATTGATACTTGTTGAGCTTTATATTGTCCAGATAAGTCTCCTCATAGAATTGAGCTCGCTCTTTTCCTCTAACGCTCTAAGCTATATATATATATATATATATATATATATATATATATATATTGCATTTAATTTATATATATTGCATTTAATATATATATATATATACATACATATATATTAAGTAATGTGATTTATAATTTAAACTTTAAAAATTTAAAAAAAATTTAAATTTAAAAATCAAATTTTAATTAAATTAAAAATCAGTTTCATAAGAAGGAACAACAACAAAATCAATTATCTGTACGATCGTTTCGGAAATCCGTGCTTTTTATTGTGGTATACATGAAGTTATGTAGAACAATTATATATAGTTTTTTGGTAAGCAAGGTCTCCTCATCAGCAAATTAAGGAGGGTTTTTATTGAATTTAAAAGACACCATAAATAAACCTAGCATTAAAAGTAAGGCAGATGAATCTGAAAAAATTGAAATAAAAGGTTTGGATTTAAAATTTATAAGAAAATTAATATGGGTTAGAGATAGAAATAAGTAGAGAAAAAAATATATTTTTGAATTTACATAATAAATTTGATTTAAAAATATATAGAGATATTTACCTTTTAATTTTTCTTTTTTTGAAATCAGGAACTGTGTTTAAAGTAGTCATTTAGATGTTTGCTATAGCTTTTTATTTTATTGAATGATGAATTTTAAAGGGGGGGCGCTCGTGCAATAAATTGTTTCCGTTAGCGTATTTTTGATTTAAAGACGCTACAGTTTATATATAGAGAGAGAATATTTCTATCACAAGTTTTTTAAGGGGAGATAATTGTCATGTGTTCTTGACTTTATTTATTATTTGTTTTACGGGTCTAAGGGAGTTAATTGGTCTAACTTAATTTATTAAAAAAATATATATCTAATAATAATTGTAATCTATTTTTACTAATAAGTAATTTTTAATGATTTAAGGTGGTTTATATTTATTAAATTTAAACCAACGCATTGCATTTAATATATATATATATATATTTTGTGGAGATTGTAACTAATAAAAACTAAAGAAAGTGCTCAATACTGTTGTATAGCAAATATGCGTTTTATTTTTTATTACCGTATCTTTCTGTTAAGTTACATTATTCTTTCGGCTACACGGCCGTTTTTTTTTTTGCCGTCTGTAGCGTCCTCAGATTGAGGACGCTACAGACGGCCAAAAAACGGCCGTGTAGCCGAAACAATAATGTAACTTAAACAAAATGTATATATATATATATATAGTGTTCGTTACAACTCTACTTTCAACCGAGTCGTTGTTTGTTTCGTTCACCACACTCTTTTCTTCTACCTCTTCTTTTACACACGTCCGTTCGCTTTAGTGACTAAAAATCGTTTGTTCTCCCGATTTCCTTTCCTCGTTATTTATGGAATCAGGGTACGAGATTCTCTGAGATTCCCTGAGATTCCACGAGATTTTTTTCCACATAAACGCATGCGGGCGCCATCTTGATTCTCAATTTGTGCTTTACATGCACAAACGCGCAACCGCTTTAACGTTAGGCCACTTCTTTCTCCACACACACACACACACACACACACACACATATATATATATATATATATATATATATATATATATATATATATATATATATATATATATGTATATATATATATTAGCCGCTTCGAAGAATGTCTCCGGACTCACACTAAAACCTCATACAATGCATACATAGGCCACACGAAGACAACACTCTCCCGACGACTGACCTATCATTTGGCAGACAATAGCGCCATAAAAACACCAAACATTTCATGATAAAAACCTACAGTCGTCCGACATCAAAAATATATTTGCTAACAATACTAAAATTCGATAGGTTATCAATTCCACACGAAGAATTAAGTTACTAGAAGCCATACTAAATAAAATAAATTACCGCCTCTAATTAACCGGATCTCATTTAATACCGAGACAAATATACTAACTGTATTCAATAACCAACAATAAACTACATAAATAAAATACAATATAATAAAAATTAAAAATAAAAATAATTCGCCCCTCCCTATAAATACACCAGCCTCAATAAAGAGAAAGAAAAAGAAAATGACAACAACAACAGTCGCTCCTGACCACGATCGGAGATACCGATAGAAAGCGCTTGAGAAGAATATGGTCGACCAACAACTTTTAGGCACCATAATATATAACGTGTCATGTTGATTAATCGGACTATTATTCTCATTTTGGGTATTATTAGCACAACATTTCTGTCACTGCATGCGAGCTTCTTAAAGAAGCATGTTCGCAAAACCCGAAGAAAGTCGTAAGTTGCAGCGACCGAAACATTATAGTAATACAAACATTCACATCTCATTTCAAAAATTCAGAAATGAATAGAACATTTGAGATGAAATAAAAAAATGATCGCTCGGCGAATTGAAAAGATATCCAAATCAGGTGGAGAGGGCTCCCGTAAGCCGTGGTGAAGGCAACCTTTCTAGGAGAAGCAAATCTCTTATTTAAAAACTCATAAAGCGGGAGACCAGCACCCGCATTAAGCTGGTCTGCAGTTTAACTTGTTGCTGGCTATCTTGCTCTTGCTTCTTGCTGGATCTCAACATTTTGAACTGAGATAGAGATTTAGCTGTCGTACAAAGCTAAGACTCTGTAACATCATCTTTGAATAGATACTCCCTCAGGCATTTGGGCACATTTAAATGTCTGAGGGAGTGGCACTCGTCTGGCATGATGTTGCAATTATATATATATATATATATATATATATATAAATGTAGTATATTTTTTAATTGTCTCCACGATCAGATAACCTTTCAGCCAACATAAACTATTAAAGCCATAAACAAGAATATTTAAATAAAACTCTAGGATTCAGGTATGTGATTATATGCTTTGTGTGTGATGCGGCCTTTTTATTAAAATAGTTATACAATATTTCAGATTAACTTTGATATTAATTTGTTGACTGGGCTAACTTTCAAAGCCCTACTTGTGAAACATCGACCTGTGTTCTTCGTAGTTGGATGATTACACCCCTTATTGAGAAGGGCTTGTACATCTTGTTGCAGTTTGCATGATCTATGTTAGTTAATAGACTATCTTGGGTACTATCAGTAAGAATCGAACCGAAACTGTAGTATTCAAAGCTGGTGACGCTACCACTGTACCAGCATGGTATGCATATAAACTGATTAAAAATAAAAATAAAAATATACTAAGATAAATGTACAAAAAATAGAACGATATTTTTTTTCAATTTTAACCCATTTTTTACCACTTAAAAACTATTTTGACTAAATCTAATTATTTGAGGTCCGTAGCGCCGCTTTGCGACTTTTAGTTTCAGGGGAGATAACATTTGAAAATATGGAGAAAGACAGACAGACAGACAGACAGACATAGATATAGATATATATAACTTTTTTTTTTTCAATTTTAACCCATTTTTTACCACTTAAAAACTATTTTGCTAAATCTAATTATTTGAGGTCCGTAGTGCCGCTTTGCGACTTTTAGTTTCAGGGAAGATAGAGTTTTAAAATATGGAGACAGAAATATAGACACACACACACACACACACACACACACACACACACACACACAAACACACACACACACACACACATATATATATATATATATATATATATATATATATATAAACACATATATACAGGATGGCCATAAAATCACGCACCAATCGAACATATCGAGCAATTGTAATCCTTGTAAAGAACTTTGAATTTTAATAAATGTTAATACTATAACTTTTTTAATTTTTTCACTTTTTTAATTAACATTGGTGCGTGACTTTGTGGCCACCCTGTATATATAAAAAAAAAAACAACGTGAAATTCATATGAACTGATTAAAAATTAAACTTAAAAGTAAACTAAGATATTTGCATGATCTATGTTAGTTAATAGACTTTCTTGGGTACTATCAGTAAGAATCGAACCGAAACTGTAGCATTCAAAGCTGGTGACGCTACCACTGTACCAGCATGGTATGCATATAAACTGATTAAAAATAAAAATTAAAAATAAACCAAGATAAATGTACAAAATATAGAACGATATTTTTTTCAATTTTGACCCATTTTTTACCACTTAAAAACTATTTTGACTAAATCTAATTATTTGAGGTCCGTATCGCCGCTTTGCGACTTTTAGTTTCAGGGGAGATAAAATTTGAAAATATGGAGAAAGACAGACAGACAGACAGACATAGATATAGATATATATATAACTTTTTTTTAAATTTTGACCCATTTTTTACCCCTTTTAAAACTATTTTAACCGGCTACATATCAATTTTGACCCATTCTCGACCCCCCTTAAAAACTATATTAACCAGCTAAATATTAATTTTGACTCATTTTTGACCCCTTTAAAACTATTTTAACCAGCTAAATATCTAAATATATGAAAGAATCTCCCGTAAAATATCCAATCATTTGAGGCTCCTAGCGCCGCTTCCCGACTTTATTTTCGGTTGAGATAGAGTTTGAAATATGGAGGCAGACAGACAGACATGCAGCCTTTTATATATTAGATGTTGTAACACTTGCTCCATATTTTTGATTAATGTGAATCATTTTGTAATCAGACGTATTGGGTGCATTTGCACGCAAGTCACTGCGTATAAAATGCACAACGGTCAAGGGTTAATGAGTTTGTCACTCTTTGCTGACAATGTCAGAGAATATAAAACGATGTGTCAACATGATTGTTTAAGTAAACGACTCGAAAAAGAATTTGTTTCTATTGCTATCCTTTACGTTGTAGTCATAAATATGAAGTTCTTGAAAAGAAAATTATTTATGTTTTTTTTGTTTTAGGTACACAACTGAAAAAGGGGATTTTTTTTTTCACGATTATAAGACAAGATTTTCCTGCGAATATTTTATCGGAGACAATGATTGAAGTTCAGTCAAGCAGCAACCATGAAAATAACGATAGAAAAAGACTAGTAATATTTACATAGTAGACGCTGTAGAGAAGATACGAGATCATACCCACTAGATTTCAAAGTTGATTTTGTACGCTGTTAAGACAGGAATTATTTCTCTGTGCGTCACCTCCCCAGATGTGACAAGCGCACAAATCTTAGTTTTCTTTTTATGTTTCTTATTATTAAACACCCGAAATGGGATAGCTATCCTAACTATTTGTATTATTTTGATTCATCAGACTACTGTCCACATCTTGAGTGTGATTTTCACAACGTTTCGGTCGATGTAATCTCCGACCTTCTTCAGGTGTATCTTGTCTAACTCAAGAATATTTATGTCGAACTCGAGAATTTGGACGCAGTGGTTAGAGTACTTGGAAAAATCAATTGTAAAAAGTGATATTTTTCTGAAGGCTGAATGTTCAATCCTCAGTGTATGTAACAGAAAAATACAATTGCGAATTACTTAGGACCTCTATCCTTCATGGCTTCGGCACAAGAGAATTCTACGCCCGTGAAGTAAATAAAAGGTTCCGTTCGAAATTCTGTCTAAATTCCCGAGTTCGACAGAAACATTTCCGAGTTCGACAAGAGACACCTGAAGAAGTTAGGGCAGGGTCAGGCAAGAGGCCCAGTCAAAGGCAAACGCCCACCCCCGGCTTCTCAGAAACCAAGGGACAATACTCACCTTGGAGCATTTGGATAGCTTTCTTTCACCCGCTGACGCTTCAGCACGAAGTTTTGAGGACTCTATGCAAAAGGTACGTTTTTTATAAAATTTTGAAAGATTAGGACCTATTTTTGTACTTTTGGTCTTCAGAATGTTTTTTAGCACTGTCTAGACAACAGATGAATTTCTGAAATGTTTTCATTTATATGTTAGAGGAATCTTTCGCGCACCTTTCAATGCCAGTTAATGCAGTATACGTCGCCATTTTCCCGCACTATTACCAAACATCATTACTGAGTCATAATCATGCCAAAGGCCCATACTGGGTTCAAAGCAAAAAGCCTACCGGTGCTTTCTGTTTCTATTACTATTAATAAAACAACAGTGTTTTGTATTGTTTTCAGAAATGATGACGAACTACAAGAAAAAGACAGATTGAGGAGAATATGCGCATAGCATTTTGTCCGAAGCCTTGAGGGCCGTCAGCAACAGTGTTCCTTTAATCTAAGCCAGCAAGGAGTACGGTGTGCCTGCCCGACCACTTCGTCGTCACAGGGACAAGAAGGTGCTTGAATCTGGATTGTTGAATTTCGGACGATACAGGAAGGCCCTTCAGATAGAGTGGCAACTGAAAGAGCGAATTGTTAGTATGCAAAAACGTCTGTATGGGCGGAGAGTGAAGAATCTACGGCGTCTTGCCTTTGAAATCGCTGAAAAGGCAGGCCTTCATCATCCTATCAATAAAGAAACAAGATTGGCTGGGACTGCTTTGGTCCACAGCTTCCGCGATCGGCATAACCTTAGCATTCGGCAGCCACAAGCAACAAGCCTTTCTCGTTCAGTGGGGTTCAACAAGGAGTAAGTCCAGAATTTTTTTCGCCTGTACAAAGAGCTTCTTGACAAGCATGAGTACCCACGCTCACGCATTTGGAATATGGACGAATCGGGATTCTCAAATGTGAAGAAACCTGGGAAGGTCATGACTCCAAAGGATGCTTGCCAAGTTGGAAAGGTGACCAGCGCTGAGCGTGGGTCTTTGGTAACATTTGTGTGTGCATGCAGCGCAGCAGGAGTATTTTTACCACCCATGTACATCTTTACTCGAAAGAGAATGGTGGGCTCACTGATGAATGACACCCCAACTCAAGCGGTAGTTTATGCAAGTCCAAGTGACTGGACAGATTCTAACCTCTTTTTGAGGGGTTTGAATATTTTGCGAAGTTTACCTACACCTCATGTGACAACCATAATTATATTCTGCTGGATGGGCATCACAGCCAAAAAACACTTGCAGCTGTTGAATTCTTCAGAGAAAATGGCATAGAACTTCTGACACATCCGCTTCATAACACACACAAGTTCCAGCCTCTGGACAGAAGTTATTTCAAGCCTCTGAAAACAGCTTTCAACACGGAGATTAACAACTGGATGGTGGCAAATCCCGGCAAGCGAGTAACCATCCATGACATTGCTGGCTTGTCAGGAAAGGCCTTCCTGGGAACAGCTCTTCCTGACAAGGCAATCCCGGGATTCGGGACAGGTGGTCTCTGGTCATATGATCCAAAAGTCTTCACTGACGTCGACTTTGAGGCAGCCTTGATGACTGAAGATCTCTTAAAGGTCAGCCCCAACTGCCTGCAGCCCTGCCCATGTGACTCTATCTCAGCAGGAAGATGCAAATGGTGACCCTCCAGGAGTTAGACACCAGTCAACTGACCGCACCCTTACCAACAGGCTGCCAATGTAGAGCCTCCAGCTTATTATGCAGGCGTTGATGTCATTACAACATCAGGAGACGGCCAGTGCCTGTTTAGAAGTCTAATGATAGGCTTGGAGAGAAGCCTTCAAAGTGCCCAAAGGGATGAGCATGGCAAACTGTTGAGCATAGTTCTGCATGCCGTAGAGACTTGCAAGGCAGACGGTCTCCGTGCACAGATCATCTTTTCATGTGGGACAATTACGACGAATACAAAGATCTTGATGTTGAAACAATCAACGCAGATGTACCGCACTGAATTCGCTTTGGTTCAATGGATGAACGCATTGTCGCCATGGCCGACTCAAAATCCCTACCTGGTAAGATTGAACTCATTGTGACAAGCAAATTCCTGGGGGGAAAATTGTGATTTTGGGCGCAAACAGTATGGTGATCCAAACCTACGAAGAAGATACCCTCCCTAGACTGGTCGTCTAGTTCAGGAACATTGGCCAGAATGTTGGCCACTACGATTGTGTGGTGGACAGGTGGATTGACGAGGCTCAAGGTCCTACATCACAAGCTGATATCTGTGAGGCGTCTTCATTCTCCCATCCATGCCCAGCTGATTTTCCAACCCCAGAGCAACAGACACACGCTGGCCGTCATCTTTATTTGTCCCACAAAAGCAGAGGACAGACCCCGAGGCCTCAACCTCCAGAAAAGTAGAGATTGCAGAACTGATCAATAGATTTTCTCCAGTTCCCAAGATCGAGTCCAAGAGAACGAGATGAAGGAAAGTAGAATCTGCAACAATGTTGATTTCTTCTCCCTTTAAAGTCAGGCTGGAAGAAAAGGGCTCAAAACAGACTGTTCAAAAGACGCAACAAGAAAAGAAGGCAAGCCAAGGCAAGTCAAAGAAGAAGAGGAAGCGTCGTTAATCTGAAAAAGATTTAGATCAGGAAGAAGAGGAATGGACATGTCTGATATGCTGTGATCCCTATGGCAGCAGCAGACCCCGAGATGTGTGCGCCCATGAGGAGTGCATCCAAGGAACGGCTCAATTCATCTGTCCAAATTGTGATTCCGATGACTCTATATAAGAAGAGACCGAAGCCTATATTTTTTGCACTGGGCTGTTTATTGCAGTCGAGTAGGTAACTCAGCAAGTGCTCATTTTTTAACATTTGGTACTGTATATAGGCTACAAGCGTTCAGATTTTAAAGTTCAACAGCCTACTTTGAATTTGTACTCGATGTTTCAATTACTTCGCTAGTCAAGTGTAACTCAGCAAATTTGACTTTAATACAACATTTTGTTTCTTTTATATTTTGTTATAAACTTTTAGATTAAGAATTTAGATGTGCTGCATATGAAGAGGCAATACGCTCTCACTTGTAAGACAAAACGCCCAGGGTGGGCGATTTGCCCGTTATCAATAGGCCTCTTGTCCAGGTCATAAAGCAAGTTGGCCAAAAATAAAATTTCTGCTTTTTACCTGCTGTGCTTTTAAATTTCATTCTACACAGATATGCTTATGATATGTTATAGCCAAGGTACACCTCAATAGGTCGCACCTATTTGGATCTGCTTGTGACTTCAAATGGAGGAATGGTTAGAATTATTGCTTAAGGTGGCCTCTTTGTCCACCTTTACCCTACATCAAGCGAAACGTTGTGAACATCAAAGTCAAAATGAGAACAAAGGTCAGATGACTCCAAATAATACAAATAACTAATCCTCATCTCAAAAATTCAAAAACACTATACTACCTTGTTTAATATATAATGTAACAACAGAAATACTAAAACTCTTTTCAAAATTGTTTAACTATTCAAATATTTAACATGAAGTTCCATGAACAAAGTTTATTTCTAAGAACTGCACACCTGTAAAACGCTTTTTCATTTGCCTGTTTTCCGGCTGACTACAGTATGGTCGTCTTCAAGTCCAACGTAACAAGTTCTTGATGAGCCGTTCCCCTCAAGTAATCCAATTTATCAAATTTCTACTACGAAGAATTACTATATTGTCCCATTGATTACCGTACAGTTATTAACCCGTATCCTCGAGTAGCTTCTCGGTTATCGTAAGTGGTAACTCCCTTGTAAAAAAATAGATTATTCCCTAACCTATATTAAAACATACGACGTTTACATGCGCTGCAAATGTTGTTTTCTTTATTAAACTAATACGTTTATTCCCGTAATGAATCAACCAACATTTTATATCCATTTGTGTCCATGCGATGCCGACGCCCATAGGGAAATAGGAATATTTTATCGTCAATCTTCGTATGAGACTCTCAATCCCAGCAGGTGGATGTAGACTGCGCAAATAAGTCTTTATTGTCTGGTAAGCGACACACGGCGTTTCTCACGAAGTGTACGAAGATATGTATCCCCCGTGGATTTAGAGAGAATCTCAAATGGAGAAGACAATTAAAAAAGGTGACATGATTTCGAGACTGACATCATTGAGTCTTTGCCAACGGATAACATTGAAAATTATTATATACGCATACAATTAAACTAGATTGTTCCCGTTTGGTCAGACATTTAGCTTGGGTTATATTGTTTGAAATAGGAAAAGGAGTTTTAAAAGACGTTTTAACATAGACTATGAAAACGCAAGGTGAAAAATAAGTATTTTCTGTTGTCTTCCCGTCTTTCTCTTCTATCTGTAGCTACGTGTTAAACAGTATCACCCTCCTTCTTTTTCGGTCCTAGATATGACCTAAAAATATATCCGATGGGGAGGCCCCAACTTGCGGGCCTTGGTGAGTGTGGAGCCACCCTTTAACTGCCATTTCTCCCAGGTCCACTCTGACCCGGGGTGGTAGTACCTGTTAGGTCCCAACTGTGGGTTAAATAGAATCCGACTTAAAAAAAACAAATATACTCCATTAAAAAATCGTTCCTCAAAATCACTAGATTCGGCATTAAATAACCTGAAAAAGGTTGATATGCCGTAAAACAAAACTAACCAACCTCCTTCTTTTCCTGTTTTTATCAACGTAGAGAAACTGGGCAGAGCTGACAGAGAGAAAGATAAAAAAAGTCTAATTGTCCACCTTTTTTTCTTCGTATATCTCCTGACGTTATTAAAAAAAAAAAACTCTCTTTAACAACGCAAGCTCTCTCCTTTTTTTTAACTTCCCACGATTTTTCCATTTCAAAAATAGAACAGCATCACACGTTGCATATCAAATTTTTTTAAATATTTGTACTAGTGTTTTTGTTTTCTTAATTTCATTCATCCATAGGAAGTCTCGAAATAAAGACGAAACGTTGATGAACACATAACTCGGTTTATTCCTTTTTATTTCTCTCTCTCTCTCTCTCTCTCTCTCTCTCTCTCTCTCTATATATATATATATATATATATATATATATATATATATATATATATATATATATATATATATAAATATTTGGAGGGACTATATATATAGATTGCGTAACAAAATAATATTATCTCGAAAGTTTTAAATTTTAATATTATTTTATTACGCTATCGATATTCCTTCTGAAGAGATGATAGCCGAAAGAGCTCTTGAGAAACTTCCGTGTATTTTATTTAAAGCTTTATATATATATATATATATATATATATATATATATATATATATATATATATATATATAGTAAGCACTCCTCTTTGGGTAGAGCACTGTCGTAAAAAATAATCTCACTCGCTACTTAATTGGCTGAAAAATGCGAGGCTACCTGCTTGTTTATAAATCAGCGGTTTTAGCACTATAAAGGTGCTGGACGAATTTTTGTTTAAAATAGACATTTGGCGAGATTATTTTCGGACACCACTCCCGTAGGTCGATTGGTAGAACTGCTGACTATCAACGCGATGGTTCTAAGTTCAATCCGCGGCTTGAGAGAGGTGCTAGTCTAGCGGCACTAATTTATTATTTACAATGAAACAGGACTGTATGTCAATTATTACAAATATATATACAATTATATATATATATATATATATATATATATATATATATATATATATAAGTCAACTGAAATAAAGTAAAATTATCACATATATTTGCTGTTAATTACCTATCCTAGGGAAGGTATAATTATTTCATACATTTGTAAAATCGTACTAGCGAAAGCAAAATATTCATTTGCTCGAAATAATAGCAAATGATACAAACGCATTAAAAAATCCTCCATCCTAAGAATAACAAATATGTTCAAAATGAACTTCAATTTCTCATTGTGTAAACGGTCTCGAGCGTTGCTAGGTGGCCCTGCTAGTTTAGAATAGAAGAAATACCACATGCGTATGTGTGAGGCATGAGTTATGAGATATAACGAAATAATTAGAAAGAGGATAGGGAGCTGGAAATTTGTTTATACAAGGAGGGTTATATAGAGGAGAGGTTAGAGGAGTGATAGAAATATTAGAGTAGTAAGACGTTGGAAATTGGCTTTATATAGGCATGAAGAATTATTAAAGCCAAAGTGAAACTGAATTGGTGACTAAAATGGTTAGCATGTTAAACTAATACCTTTGGTAGATATGTGCTTCAGAATTTGATGTTTAAAGGGACATTTCTTGCTAACAAGTTTTTTAGCAAACTTTTATGCCAAATGCTATCGAAGGCGTCTGAAATATCAAAAGCTATAATCCTAAAATAAATCTAGAGCTAATTCACTCTACAATATTGATTGATTAAATGTATTTCAGATTACGTTTAAAAGGAATCTTTCTTTTAAACATAACTCAATCCCGAGACTGGAACCACTGTAACATAGCACGGATGTGCGTGTGTAAATGCATTCCAAGTGATACCACAGCTTGGGAAAAAAGGACAAAAAATGAGAAAGAGAACGATCACGAGAGAGACGAGATAACGTCGGTGATCTCGTAAAAGACGGGCAGCAAGACACAAGATAACGTTAGAGATCTCGTAGGAGAAATGTATCATGTTCTAGGCCACGTGAGTGATGTCACGGTTAAACCAATGAGTAAATAAGTGTGGTTGCTACAAAGAACAAGCCAGTTAGAGATATTGCCAGTTCTTTTTCTTGGTCTCCTCTGCGACTTAAACTGCAGACCACGTGCGTTGGTCCGCGGACGACGTTACACTACGAGGATCGTTCAGAAAGTACAGTTTCTTAATTTTTTTACTAAAAATATTAAAGAGGCACGAAGATGAATATGGAAATATTAAAATAACAAACTTTTTACGTTCTATTTTTTCTACGTGGTCATCACTATTCTTTATGCACTATTGCTAGCAATGAACAACGGCTGTGTCATACTAGGATCGTTCCATTCTATCCTCTTTACCTAGAACAGTTGAAGAGCTACGTAGACGGAACGTGTACAATTAAAACGAGCAACCTAAATTCTCGGTGCTATTTTACAACGACTTCTAATGACGCATCTAAGTTTCTGACGCACGTACATGGCAGGTGTTGTTTTCGTAGAGTCTCATATAGCTAATATCTGCAATAAAGAGATAAAACATTTAGGTCATTAATTCATAAGTTCATTTATCATGACAACAAATTTTACAATCCCCTCTGATCTATTCGGGCGGAATAAAAATATGAGGCATTACTTATGGAGTGCTCCTGTTAGTATGTACTTTGGTTCAAATTTATTCAAAAAACATTCTTAGTGAAACATTTATAAGCTTAGCTAAAGTATAATATTACGTTGGTGTTAAAATAATGTCGGGTTTATATAGTTCAACGTCAAAAACGACTTTATTTTTGCACCAGCCTAATAACAAATTACAATACAATACTTGTCTTTTAAACATGACCGTAAATAGAACAAGCCGCGTGTGCTTGGTCCTCCTCTTGTGCTGCATGTGAGATGATGCCACGAAAAATAGGGAAGAAATGATGAATGTGAGATGTGTGAAGGGGGTAGGGTTGCGTTCACATTTTCGACAAGTTTCAGAATAATCTAATGGATGGGGCAAAAGTTATGAGGTAAAAAGTGTTCTTTTTTGCAATTTGGGTGCATTTGTGATCCCTTTTATATCTCCTGGGAACGCCGAATTCCAGTGAAAATGGACAAACGGCACAGTTTTACGTTTCAAGAATGTATATTTGAACTTAGCACCATGGAAAACTACTATATACACACATATCAAGTGCTTGAGTAATATGAAAAAAAGCTCTAAAAAGGCATTTTTAGCCCTAAAAGTTCCAAAGGGATGCGAAGCAGAACATTGCCAAGGTCACCCATACAGAATTTATATTAACAACAATGGCCTCCACATTTTGGCCAAGTTTCAGGAAAATCTAATGGGTGAATCAAATACTATGGGGCAAAAAGCGTCATTTTTTGTCAGTTGAGGGCATTTTTGATATTTTTAACTCCCTGGGGACGCCGAATCCCAGTGTAAATGGATAACGGTGTCATTTCAGGCCTTAACACATGTATATTTGTGTTGACCCCCGTGAAAAATCATTATATATTCAGACATATCAAGTTTTTTGTTGAGAAATATGAAAAAGGAGCCTCCAAAAGGGCATTTTTAGCACTGTGAGTCACGGGGCCGCGAACCAGAATTTTGCCAGTTAAAAATACATAATATACTTTGTTATTTTCTTTAATTTAATCCCTTTTTTAGAATTTATTAGACAAAATTTAACTTTTATTTTACCGTGCCAATAAATATGATCATCACTGTATATATATATATATATATATATATATATATATATATATATATATATATATATATGTCACCACGAATAAAAAAAATGATATATCCAAAACATATAATTTTCCTCGTTGTAGGAGATTTATTGACGATCTTATATGTATAAACTACAATGAGGAATTTGACAAAATAAACATCTTATATAATAATATCCAAAGGAGTTAGAATTAAATTGTGAACATAGAAAAAGTCAAGCTACATTTTTAGGTTTAGATAAAATTGAGGATGGAATTTTTGTTCGAAAAATATTTGATGAAAGAAACTCTTTCTTCTTTTAAATAGTTCGTATGCCACACAAAAATAGTAATTGTTCTATATTTATGTTTTACGGAAGTATCATGTATAAGTTTCTGAGTATAACTCGCGTTACCTTAAAATTAATAGATTTTATACATCCAATTTCGTAATGCATGCAAGTATGCATGTGTGTATGTCTGCTTAAAACTTTGGACAGGGGCGATGGATTTTTAGGAGATCGCGATCGTTTTGAAGCACGCCCCTTCGGGCGACAAATATCGAAGAATTGGCTAAAAACATTTATTCCCACACCCTCAACTGAGCACTTTTCTACAAGGTGGGATCGCTTTTTTCGCCGATATTTTCGAAAGTCATTCCATCTTTTCGATTGACTAGTTTTAATTCAAACTTTCGCTACTTCCGGTTTGGCGATGGACGCAGCGGCAAATATGTCACGTTTTTCTCACGTCTTTTTCCTCCTTTGCGTACGGGTTCGAGCCTGCCTTCCTACTACCACTTTCCAAGACCTGGGCAACACCGAGCTCCCAGACTTGTGTATTTATATAATCTATCATCTGAGGATTATATATATCTGAATATGCCATCAAGATAACAGTTTGTTGAATAAATTGTTTTTCTTTAAGATTTTATCTATGGGGGGGGTATTAGGCTGTGATTTACTTTCCGGAAATATAACTTGAAGTTTTAAACCTTTTAAATTTGGCGCGTCTCGGCTACGTGGTTACTTACTCTTAAATATATATTGTGACTATTATTTTTCTTTTGTTTTCTTTGATGATGTATTATGGGATTGTGCTCTGTGATCGAGCTACATTTTATACTGCAGGCTTTTTATAGTCACCATCATTCTCAATGCAGTTTTCCCAGCCGCTTGTGATATTTCAGTCATATCTCTATCGTCAATCTGAAATCGACGAATCTATTTCCTTATTGGGTTGACACCAACTGTATCTATATTGTAAACGGCAAACAGTCGCCGGTTAATATTAAGTCATTTAATTTTTCTACAAACATAAATTCAATGAAACATTTCTTTGTTCTGACACACTTCCATGACAGGGGTTGTTTTCTTTAGAGTCTTACTTTGTCTATACTTGCAACATAGTAATAAAACCTTCAGGCCATGAATTTATAAGTTATGTGATCATAAGAATTCACTTTTCGATCCCCTTTCATTGAATCTAGTGTAATAAAAAGAGGGAGTATTATTTCGGAACGTCCTTTGTATATTGTGAGCAATAATGTCTGTAAGTGGCACGCTATCTGCGTTCATTCCACTCGATATCTAATTTTGAGTTTAATGCATCAGCCATAAATGTCAGTTTCATTTACATTGTAGTAGTATTCTATCTTTAGCAGGAAAAATGGTTATTGCCAATCTTTCACAATACTATATATATATATATATATATATATATATATATATATATATATATATATATACATATATGCATATATATATACATACACACACATATATATATATTATATATACATATATATATGTATATATATATATATATTATATACCAGTTGACATCTTAAATAAAAAATACAATAAATATTATCATCACAACCCATTATTGTACAGTCGCATTGTTGGTCGTTTATGCTGGCTAGGAAAGGGGACTGTGCGAAGAATTGTAGATTGCAATCTAAATCTCTTCCGAACCAAAGCTATAAAATTCCATGGAATCTAGAAGATGCTGTCATACCCACCCGATGTTTGCCGACCTCAGCATTAATAAAGAAACTCCGCTTATTTGAATGAGTGTATTCAAGCAGTTTTAACGTCTGAAGAGTCAGATTTGGCGCTAAATGAATTGGGGAGATAGACTGAAATATCGCTTTGATTTTTTAATTGAACTTAATTCACACACACACACACACATATATGTATATATATATATATATATGTGTGTGTGTGTGTGTGTGTGTGTGAATAATATATATATATATATATATATAATATATATGTGTGTGTGTGTGTGTGAATTAAGTTCAATTTAAATTAGGGTGAAACTCGAGTCGACTGCCATGACTCTTGTGAGCTGCGACGTTATTTAGCTGTGGAAAAAATTACACAATCTCCCATATTCTGAAGATTATATATATATAGCTGTGGAAAAAATTACACAATCTCCCACATTCAAAAAATTTTATTTTTATATATATATATATATATATATATATATATATATATATATATATAATTTTCAGAATGTGGGAGATTGTGTAATTTTTTCCACAGCTAAAAAATGTCGCAGCTCACAAGAGTCATGGCAGTCGACTCGAGTTTTACCCTCATTTGGGCTTATCAGTAAGACATTCCGAACTCGGGATTCGAAACCCGAGTCTTTTGCACGCGAGACAAACACTCTGCCGACAGATCAAATGGCCACACACAAGAAAGTCTATTATCTCACACAGACTAAGAAAACCGCGGCGACATTGTTCAACTGTGGAAACAATTTTATAATATCTCACATCCTGAAAATTCTATTACTAATTGCTCGTTAGGTTAGCATTGCTGGATTGCGTCGTCCTAGTGAGTTTAAAATTTCTATTTGTGATTCTTCGGCTTGAGTTATAGCTGTTTGGATGACCATGTCCCTTGTTGAGACGAAGTAACTCCATTCTACAGTCGGATTTCGCCGCGGTTTTCTTGATCTGTGTTAGTTAATAGACTTTCTTGTGTGCGGGGCGTTTGCTTAGTCGGCAGAGTGCTTGCCTCGCATGCAAGAGGCTCGGGTTTCGGATCTTGAGTTAAGAATTGTCTAACTGATCAGCCCAAATATAGGGCGAAACTTGAGTCTTAGACTTCCGCTTTGTTGACTCTCATGACTCTAGTGAGCTATGACGTTGTTTGGCTGAGAAATAATTATATATATATATATATATATATATATATATATATATATATATATATATATACATGATTCGCTACAGTGGCATGGCAGTGCTGCGATCTCTAGCTATGAGGCTATAAGGTTATTAAATCCTGCTAGGCAAAGCGTCTGCCTTTTTCTAGGCAAGTATATCTTTCATTAAGGTTTTTAAATATAACTTTATAAATTAAAAGACAGTTTTTCGCTTGATGTAATCCTAGCTTTTCTTAACAACAGATCGAAACATTGCTATAGAAGTGTGGCGAAACTTGTACATGCCTGTATAAACAAATATTAATCTATATAGCTCTATTATTAGAGAGCACTATTGCAATAATCTGGTGTTTATTGCTTGGATTGCTATCTTATTATTGCTTGGATTACTATCTTATTAATACATTCTGAACCTGATATATATACATATATATATATATATATATATATATATATATATATATATATATATATATATATATATATATAATTAGCCATCTTGATGAAGCACTATTAACATTTTTGGATATATCTCTAACTGAAATATATATATATGTGTGTGTGTGTGTGTGTGTGTGTATATATATATATCAACAATGCATCACTATTGTATTAAGTACACTCAACAACAATAATATATATATATATATATGTGTGTGTGTGTGTGTATATATATGTGTGTATATATATATATATATATCAACAATGCATCACTATTGTATTAAGTACACTCAACAGCAACTCTATATAGAAATAGACGTTTGATATTTACACTGCTAACGATTACTATGTTATTGCCCCATTGAATACCGTAAACTCTTTAGCCATTAACCTCGAGTGGCCCCTCTTGGCCTTGATAAGTGTTGACTTCTATGCAAAAAAAAAAAAAAAAGAAATTATGATTTTCATTTTTACTGCATATTTATAAATAATGCAAGCCGTTTTGAATTTAAGGACCTTAGTGTTAAAATGTTGGTTGGTTGGTTGTTTTTACATCATATCAACCTTTTTTCAGGTTATTTAATGCCGAATCCTGTGATTTTGAAGAAAAATTTGTTTATTATAATATATTTTTCCAGTCGGTTTCTATTTAGCCCATAGTTGGGACCCTAACAACTACTACCACTCTGAGTCAGAGTGGACCTGAGAGCAATGGCAATTAAAGAGTGGCTCCATACCTCCAAAAGCCCACAAGCTGGGACCTCACCATCGGATATAGTTTAAGGTCATATGCTTGACCATAGTGTTAAAATGTAAAAATATTGATATTTGAATTTTGTTTTCATTAAAAATTCATGGCCACATTGAAAAAGCATAATTTTTCTGTCATTTTTTACCTTGAGACGGCAATCTCCGAACGGCGACGAATGTTGGCCCTCGAGTGAACTTTGTTTGGTCTGCCAAACTGTGTTCCGTCAGTAATGTTTTTTATTGTTTTTGTTAAATATACTTGTAATGTTTCTATTATTTTTATAAATTTCTGTAGTAAAATAAATAATATCGCTTAAATATGATACTCGTTTTCTATAAACGCTCTGAAAATGTATTTATTAAGAAAAAAAAATATATTTTTTTATTTATTTATTTAAATCACATTGCTGTTTCCTTCGGGCCAAGATCATAGTTTAGTATATGTTCTAATGCTGCGCTCCATTAGTTCTGTCCTCGATCAGTGAAAGAAAAAGCCTTCATGACTGAAAAAAAAATACTTTTGATTCCATCTGGAGTGCCCTTTTTGGGGGAGCTGGATTTTTATTACATTTTAAACCAACCTTGTCTAACTCTGCCCACGTGGTGAGACAAGTAAATATAAAAAGTGGTGTTTATTCATAAGAATATAGCCAAATCTCTTGTAATGAGTATAGATTTGTGGCACTTGTGCTCTAAAAGTTGTCAAGCCCTCTACTAGACTGGGCAAGAGAAAAAAAGAGAAATGAAAGCGAAAGAGAGAGAGAAAAAAAGAGAGAGAGAAAGAAAGAAAAAGATAAAGAGGGGAAGATAAAGAGAGGGAGAGATAAAGAGAGGGAGAGATAAAGAGAGGGAGATAAAGAGACAGAGAAAAAGATAAAGAGAGGGGTATATATATATATATATATATATATATATATATAGAGAGAGAGAGAGAGAGAGAGAGAGGTATCGTCATAATATTATTCTTTACTACGTAATCTATTGACACAATTTAAAATTCGGATTTCAATTATACATTAACAATTTTTTTCGAATAATTCGTATCAACAAATCAACGGCGATTGACGTGAATATCGAAAAAGCCGCAATTTACAAATTTCTGTGTTCTACTGTTATTTTTCTGTTGCATTTCCTTTTGCTGATATAATTCAGTAACACGCACATATACAAAAATATAACACACACATATACAAAAATATAACACACACATATATACAAAAATATAACACACACATATACAAAAATATAACACACACATACATAAAATATAACACACACATATACAAAAATATAACACACACACATATACAGAAATATAACACGCACATATATACAAAAATATAACACACACACATATACAAAAATATAACACGCACACATATACAAAAATATAACACACACATATACAAAAATATAACACACACATATACAAAAATATAACACACACATATATACAAAAATATAACACACACATATATAAAAATATAACACACACATACATAAAATATAACACACACATATACAAAAATATAACACACACACATATACAGAAATATAACACGCACATATATACAAAAATATAACACACACACATATACAAAAATATAACACGCACACAAACAAAAATATAACACAAACACGCATACGAAAAATATAACACGCATACATATACAAAAATATAACGCACACATATATACAAAAAGAAAACACGCACACACGTACAAAAATATAACACGCACACACATGCAAAAATATAACATGCACACATATACAAAAATATAACACGCACACATATACAAAAATATAACACACACACATATACAAAAATATAACACACACATACAAAATATAACACACACACAAAAAAAATATAACACACACATATAATTAAATATAAAACGCACACATATACAAAAATATAACACACACACATATACAAAAATATAACACACACACACCTATATACAAAAATAAAACACGCACACATGTACAAAAATATAACACGCACACATATACAAAAATATAACACACGCGTATATCCAAAAATATAACACACACACACATACAAAAATATAACATGCACACATATACAAAAATATAACACGCACACATATACAAAATATAACACACACACAAACAAAAAATATAACACACACATATAATAAAATATAAAACGCACACATATACAAAAATATAACACGCACACATATACAAAAATATAACACACACACATATATACAAAAATATAACACACACACGTATACAAAAATATAACACACACACATATATACAAAAATATAATACACACATATACAAAAATATAACAGGCACACATATACAAAAATATAACACGCACACATATACAAAAATATAACACACACACACATATATACAAAAATATAACACACACACATATACAAAAAATATAACACACACACATATACAAAAATATAACACACATACATATACAAAAATATTACACGCACACATACAAAAATACAACACGAACACATATACAATAATATAACACGCACACATATACAAAAATATATACACGCACACATATACAAAAATATAACACACACACACAAAAACCGTACGTGTGAGTGTGTGCGTATTATTGATCCGCGATAAACAAATTTACAAAATAAATCACGTGCATACGTTGCAAGAATTAAATATCAAACACAGTTTCGTGCACGATCATTTCTTAGATGATTTGTATATCATCTCAATTGTTATACTAAGCAGAGGATATAGACGTCAAGCTCAAAGTACAAACCTAGCATCAAGATTATAGTATACTTTATTGTCACTTAGCCTATTACTAGTAGAGGGGCCCGGCGTTGCTCGTAATTGAATGATAATCATCCAATATTACAAAGTCCAATATTTTTTTTACATCGAAATCGGTGAAATGTGCCCACTTTTCAATCAAATTGATTGACTGCCTGCTCTAGTTGGGAACTTATTACGATGCACCGGGAAGAAGCTTCACATGCCCACCCCGCAGTGATTTAGTCCAGAATATATTTTAGTCTATATTGCACTGTAGAGAACCTGTAGTTGATTTTACAAAAGTATATTATATATTACGGCTTTAATTAAGATTTAAAATGCAAATGTCTTGTATCATAGTTCTGTTGTGCTTTAAATAGAAACATTCATTTCCAACGCACACCTGTCATATCAAAGAGCGTACTGTTTGTTTTATATGCTTTGCCTTTCTGCTTGTGCAGTTATAATGGTTTGAATTAAAGTTTAATATTTAAAAAGTCACGTACCATAGTTCAATTGTGCTTTAAACAGAAAGATTTATTTTGAATGTGCTACTGTCATATAACAAAATACTGTTGACTTTATATGCCGGGCCTTTCTGCTTGTGCGTTAATAAAACTTCCCAAATGCTCTTTTGATGTTAGGCGATGTAAGGTGTTAACTTTAGTCAAAATCGCCAGTTTCTTATTTTATCGGATTCTTTCGATTATCGATTATAAACACTTAGCAAATGCATCCCGATAAAAAAAACTTATCTAAGCACACTGGCATATACATAAAGTGCATTTGTGTGAATTCTCATAAAAATAGTCCCAGCCGTTTCGCAGTCCATAGAGAACGAACTCACACTGAGAGTGACAAAGTAACTTTAATAGAATAGTAATAATGGTAAACTCTGCACATATTGCCTATCTAATACCAACAGTATTGAAGCTTTTTATGCAACATTTTTATATGTATAAATTATACGCTTTATATGTATAGTTATATACGCTAAATAATAAATCACATAATAGTTCTTATATATTTTTAATGGTATTTTTTTACTTATTTTTTTTTATATATTTACGTATTTATACGGATCATATTATTCTTTACATTTATACATTACTGAAATAGTAAATAGTTTATAGTAGCATTTATTATTACGGAAATAATAATGTCCACAGGAAACCCATGAATTTAACAGCCGTTCTGTTTTGACATCTACGAAAACAGCTACATGGTAAACACCCGATGTTTTCCGTTTTCTATCTAAATTTATTTTGTTTTTTGTTTTTGTTCACTACTATCTGGTGCTGTACCATCGTAAACATACGCTTAAATATAAAATTTTAATTCATGTCGATTTTGTATATAGTATCATATGTTAGATAATAACAAGGTTAAAAGTTAAATTATTTATTATCCATCTATCTATCTGTCTATCCATCTGTTTATATATCTATCCAGTGATATTGTTAAACTAGTTTATATAGGGAGTTATTTAAGTTTTAATAAATGAATTGTTCTTGTATGTAAAAATGGCTTTAGCTGAAGATGTTTACAGAAATTAGCTAAGTTAAAAATAAACAAACTGGCCTTTAGAAGTTGCGTATGTGACAGACGTTACAAGTTAGGGGACGTGTGTTTTGATAATGACGTGACGGAGCTGACAGGTAAAGCGGTCAAGGAGATTAGATTTAGGAGTTTGAGTTTTATCACGAAAGTGAGCAGATGTGCTTAAAAGCGAGGAAGCGGGGCTGTAAGGAACAAACATGTAGACACGTAATACAGACACCTTGTGAATACTATTTAGCTGAAATAAATTTATATTTTAAAAATATAAAGTGTTTTGTGTCTAAAATTAGTTATGGTGTTGATCGGTGCATGTTTATCAATTAAGCATATATTCGTTACATAGAAACGCGTGATAACCAAAATGATAGCCCAGCAGTGAAGACAGAAGAACTCCTGGAGAAAGAAAACGTATGGAACATAATATTCTTCTTCCCTATATATCACTCCCCTGCTATGTAGCATACAGAATGTTACGTTGTCGTATCATAAAATGAGCGTTTGTTGTATATTGGTTGAAATTGGAATGGAGATGATATATCAAAACGTGTCTATTTATAAAGGATTTAGTGTTTAATTATCTTATAAGAGGTGATGTCGTTGTGTGTGTGATCGTCTAGTGGTCTTTCTATTACATATGTTCATATGCTGTTAAGTGTGAATATGTGTGTGACGTGTCATGTATCTTCCACATATCTTCTGCCATTTCGTTGGTCCATCTGGAAGTTCTCGTCTGGGAGGGAGACTTGATGCCTGTTTTTGGGGACGAAGATTTATTTCACTCCAAGACAAGAAATTGGTTCTATAGTTTTTTATTCACCCTCCAGATCGTTCGCAGAAGTTTGGAAAGTGAATTTGGTCTGTGTTGTTTTTTTTTCTTCTAGGCCTTATTTCTACCACGTCAGCGTTCGCACCCCCACCCCCCTAGCGAAGGAGAGGAGACGACGGCGACGCCGTCCGCTCTCTTCCAAGTCCCAAGCAAATCTCGTCGATTCAGCTAACCTGATCACATGACTCACACGCAATCAAATCAGCTTATCTTGACTTCCGGTCAACGTGTCTACACTATAATTCACACTCTTTTCCCTCTCTCTCTCACTCTCTCTCTCTCTATCCATTGTCTAACAAGAATACTCTATCGAATATTACATAGTATATCATGCCCAATATATAGTAGTAATTATAAAAGTAAAACAAATGATCTAATCATCTGATCAACTATAATCGAAACCGAAATCAAAACCTACAGCGTTCCATCCTTAGTCGTTACTGTTTGAGCTATCGTCAATTGGATGAGAAATAGCTAAAAGTATACTAATCTTAACGTATAAATGTATATACATATAATGTGCATGCGTTTATGCAAGTGTTCAAACGCGTAATGTATAGAAATCTGTATGTTTTTGTTAAAATTGCATTAAGTTTAGTTTATTGTATTTTAATATAATACCTAAACCTTTTTAGACATTATTTATACGTATATATTTTGCAGCTAAATTTATTGTTTATTGATTGAAATCTAAATTATACTTCCATTTCTGTTTCCTGTCTTTGATCGTGTGATTTAATATGATTAACAAAACCAGCTGTTGACAAAAAATATCTGCCACATACAGTGCACTTCAGTTCCCCTTGTAATTTCTCTGACATTATATTTTCGTCCTACTTTCTTAAAACAGGTGTTATATATTCGTAAATGAATATGCATATATATATATATATATATATATATATATATATATATATATATATATATATATATATATGTAACATAATATCCGAAATATACATTAAAACAAAAAAAAAACATATCTAACTACACCTAGGCTGTTAGTAGGTCAGCTTACTACAACAAAAAGGAATATACGCCTTCCCATAAAACGTACAAAGGGGTGAACCGGAGGTCAACTGTGTCTTTGTCCTGTTAGTGCTCGTCATTGGGTGATCGGAATGGGCGCGGTTTTAACTAGGAAGTTGATTGGCTAACTAGAAAATTCAATAGCATGTACGTATATATAAACGCGCGATAACCACAACGCTTCGCATAAGCCTTATGGATTCTCACGAGAATGAAACGCGGAATACACTGTATAGTTTGATTGGCATATATATTTTCATAACTTGTATATATATATATATATATATATATATATATATATATGTGTGTGTGTGTGTGTGTGTGTGTGTGTGTATGTGTGTGATACTATTAAGAGCGTTAAAATATAAATGTTATAGACGTATTACTTAAAAAGAGTGTTATGTACCAAATTTATCATTGAATATTCTAGAAGTGTAAGCCATTTTGAGTTTCAGAACAGTTTCAGATCGTTCGCTGTTACACACAAGTCCTGGGAGATGACTTGTTTGTAGTAGACAGTTCCGCAACCCGGGAAAAGAACATGTTGCTCCAGAAAAGGTGTAATATTTATGAAGCAATTAAGGTTTCTGATTGGTTCGTAGCAGAACGTGAATTAATTTGATTCGTCAGTTCTTAGCAGCATCGTTTATAAATAGAATCGTCCGACTGTGTAGGATCATACCCCATTATACTTCTTTATAATGGGATGTGTCTCCTAGCGGCTTCGGCTGCATGGAGACAGGGTAGTACCAGTCAAGGATTCGTCACTTGACACTCAGCCCAACAGGTGAGGGGCCGGGAACCGGCCCAGCACGTGTTGGACTGAGGTACACCGCCTGGGTAATACCTAGGAGGTCCACCCTCCCAGGCCTTGCCACCGGGATTTCCGGTGGGGCAAGTTTATTGCTTGCTGCCTGACCGGGGAATGCCGACGGGGTTACTCAGGCAATTTTTAAAATTGCAGTAGTGCCCCTCCTTTAGGGGAGCCTGCGGGGTTCCCACTTTCCAGGCCTTGTGCCAAATATTGCCGATGTGGGCGGCAATTAAATAACTACCCCATTATACCTCTGGGATGATGGGATGTGTCTCCTAGCGGCTTCGGCTGCAGGGAGACAAGGTAGTACATGTCAAGGATTCGTCACTTGACACTCAGCCCAACAGGTGATGGGCCGGGAAACGGCCAAGCACCTTTTGGACTGAGGTACGCCGCCTGGGTAATACCTAGGAGGCCCACCCTCCCAGGCCTTGCGACGGGGTTACTCAGGCAATTTTTAAAATTGCAGGAGTGCTCCTCCTTTAGGGGTGCCTGCAGAGTTCCCACTTTCCAGGCCTTGTGCCAAATATTGCCGATGTGGGCGGCAGTTAAATAACTACCCCATTATAAGTCCAAACTGTTGAAATATCCTCCCTATTTTTTATAATGGGGAAGTCCCTTGTGTTTGTTCTGCTCAAAAATAAATATATATTTTTATATTCACTTAAACATAACAAAAATTAGAAATCATTTGGATCTTACAATTTTAGCATTTAAAAAGACGCCATTTTTAATTGTGTTTCAATGTCAAAAAGGAAAATTACGAAGAGTTTTTTTTGTTTTTTTTTAAGCAAAAGTATTAGTTACGCATTAGTAGGTTAAAGTGTTAACACAAATAAAATGGATACAGTTTAACGTCTTGTTCAGGATTATTTGTTGTTTTTTGGGGGGGGGGTTATATATAGAAATCTATATACTCTGAGCATTACCCCTAGGGTTTTCCGCTGATATTCATGCAAAAAAGTAAGAGCCTTCTCATGTTTATATTTGACCTCATCTGTAAATTTAATATTAATCTTATTGACATCAATTAATCCCTTGCTGTTTATTGGTGGATACTATAGGACAGTTCGCTGCACTTCATTATGTTGAACGTTCATAAAAATGTTCAGCCAGATCGACCAAGTAGTTCCTTAGAACATTCACAAGTAAAACTTTTAATATAATGAGTAATAATTATTCACTACTATTCATCTCGAACTGCGAATCCATATAGCAAAACTACTTCGCTATATCTTAAAATAGCTTATAATAAAAAAAATCAATACAAAGTTTCTGCCAAATCAGCGTTGAAGTTTCTAGGTAAATTTGGGAGTAAATATGTTGTGTGATGACTAATATCAATTAGTCATTAATTGTGCATCGGATGAATAGCACGGTAGTTACGCCGTTGCACATAATAATAACAAATGTCCGTACAAGATTTCCAAAACATCTGCAAAGTAGTTTAAGTGAAAAGGTGTAACAGCTACTCTAAGAAAAGTATATATATATATATATATATATATATATATATATATATATATATATATATAAATATATATATATATATAACTCTACAGGGTGCCCACAAAGTCTGGCTACATTATGTAGCTAGACTTCGTGGAAGCATCCTGTAGATTATGTAGCCAGACTTTGTGGGCACCCTTTATATATACATATATATATATATATACATATACGTATGTGTATATATATATACACACACACATATATATACGTATGTGTGTGTATATATATATATATATACACACACACACACACATATATATATATATATATATATATATATATATATATACACACACACACACAGCCTGCCCACAAATTCTAGCTACATAATCTACAGGATAGTTCCACAAAGTCTGGCTACATGATGTAACCAGACTTTATGGACACCCTGTATATATATATATATATATATATATATAGAGAGAGAGAGAGAGAGATATATATACATATATACATATATATATATATATATATATATATATATATATACGAGCAAACAGTTTATAAAACATGTTAAAAACACTTTGAAATGAGTTAAAAACATATTTAATCTGAAAAGGAAACACTAGATAAGTGTATAGTCCTTAATCCACGGAGTTTCGAAGAAATACTTTCCTTCTCATCAGAGGGTAGGAATTAGCAAAATGCGGGATCGGATTTTGCATGCAAAAGTATTTGATGAAATTACAAGTAAGTCAAAGATCTTACTTAATAACAAAAAAAGTGAAGCAGAGGGAATATGGTGAAGAAAAAGGTGATTACACATGAATGGATAGTCTGGTGGAAGATAAATAATCCAGTGATGGTAAACTCCAAGTAAATAACTTCAAGAAAGTTTATTGAATTGCCAAAAGCACAAGTAAAATCCAAGGAAATCCCGTAATTCGAAGACGATAGCCCATAATAATCCAAGGGCAGAAATCCATGTATTAATTCGCAAAAGTGTGTATAAGAAAAAAAAGGAAAATATTCTAATAATATTAATAAAAGAAATATAAGATATGCTTTTCACTCCGCTTCCGAAACATAAATATAAATTAGAAAGATCAGGGAAGAAAAAGAGGAGAAAAAATGGTGATAGAGTTAAATATAAAATGGAGAAACAAATGTAAAAATGACCCAGACAGGAAATGTTAAAGGCGCGAAAAGATATATAGGGCAAAATAATATAGGTCAACTGAAATGTACAGGTCATCACTTAAAGAAAGGTCAGCAAGAGTTGTTAGAAGACACTAAATGGAAAATAAATAAATCAATTAATAAATAAATAGAAAATAAATAGTAAATAAACACTAAATAAATAAATAAAAAATAAAGAATAAAAAATACCTAATTTACCCACTTGTTGTTTCATCAAATACTTTTGCATGCAAAATCCGATCCCGTATTTTGCTAATTCCTACCCTCTGATGAGAAGGAGAGTATTTCTTCGGATATTTTAATATTCATAATATACTTTAATTTTACCATCTTGGATCATTTTGGTAAATTTAATTGTAATTTTTATTTTATATATATATATATATATACATATATATATATATATATATATATATATATATATATATATATATATATATATATAGTAAGAGGTATATGTGGTAAAAGACAGGGGGAAAAGTGCTTGATACGTTGGGAGAACTAAATATGTTTTTTTTAATCTCAATATCGGGCGTGTTTGCTTAAATCATCATAAGATCATTTCTGTGGAAAGGATAAACATGTAATCGAGCCTATGTCATCAGACAATTTAAGCCTATTAATTTAAGCAAATACTCCCTTTTAAGTCTTATGGGGTAATCAAATACTCCCAGGGTTGAAATATAAAAATTTTGGGTGTTGAGAAATTAAAAGTGCGAAGGCGGGAAAATTGAAATTAGAAAGTAAAAAGTAAAACATACATTAAACCGGCCTAGGTGATGGTAAGTTAAAATATATAAAGTTGATGAGAAGTCGATTAAAATATAGATCGATTAAAAATTCGATTATTATAATCAGCAAGTTCGAGGGCAAAAATCTGTCCATTGTCCGCTACGCAAGTCATTTAAACACGTTCCAAAATCGCAAAATCGAAAAAATAAAAAATACAAATCATAGAGAAAGGATCTCCGTTGCATTTAATTATATATATATATATATATATATATATATATATATATATATATATATATATATATATATATATATATATATAATTCAAATACAGCAGTGTTTGAATATATGATGAAGTGGCAGTTTTAGTCATTTAGAACTTCATTAAAGCCTAACCGCCCACTTATTTTTTGACCAAATTTCAAACACTTATTACATTTTATAGATCACTTTCTCAGCTATATTGTGAAAAACGAACTTCAATTTTAGTTTACAAAACAACAAAAGTTATAGTGAATTTACTTGTGAATTTACAGATGTTCAAAATGTTAATAAAAAGTAAGGAGGAGAGCGACATTTTTATGACTGGTTTCCATAGAAACCACGTCGCTTCAGCGACTACTGTTGCTACCAATTTTTCGCGCGAAAGAGAAGTAAGAAGTGAAACAGAGAATGAAAGAATGAAAGGGAGATTATTGGGGTTATTTTATTGAAAGCATACGAGTACCATACATTGTTATTACATATGTGTATGTTACGTTCATGAGGGCAAAAATAAGACTGAAATTAAACAAAGAAAATGTGAATTTATTGGAAGCCTGGAAAAATCATAGATTTCAATAGATAAATCTGAGCATGAAAAGTAATATGGTTAAGCTTAAACATGGAAAAGTAAAGGACTAGTTGTTAAAACTGGAAAAGAAAAGGAGATATTCTAGTAAAGAATATATATTATACATTTTTCTATTGTAATATATGTATGTACGTATTATGTATGTATGCATGTATGTATGTATGTATGTATATGTATGGCGAATGAACCCTTTTTCGGGGTTAACGGGCAACTAGCACCGTGTGTGTTTGTGTGTATGTATGTGTGTGTTGGGGTGGAGAGGGCTCCCGCAAACCCTGGTGAAGGCAACCTTTCTAGGAGAAGCAAATATCTGATTAAAAAAACATAAAGCGGGAGACCAGTACCTGCATTAAGCTGGTCTGGAGTTTAACTTGTTGCTGGCTATCTTGCTTTTGCTTGTTGCTGGATCTCAACATTTTGAATCGAGAGAGAGACTTAGCTGTCGTACAAAGCTAAGACTCTGTAACATCATCTGTGTATAGATACTCCCTCAGGCATTTGTCTATAAAAATGGTCTTGTGGCGATGGAAAAGTTGTGATGCGTGGAGGCTTGAAATGCTGGAAGCATGTGACAATTGATCTCCATGACCATCTTCAGTGCCATGCCTGCTTGAGCGTGTGAATTCACCGGTAGGACTAAAAAAAAAGTCAGTTTTGCGCTCATAGACTCAGTATCTGAGGGAGTGGCACTCGTCTGACAAGAAATTGCAATCATCATGTGTATATGTATGTATGTATATATATATATATGCGTGCCTTTCCTGTGTTTATTTTAAGACACACGCTTATACAAACATACATACATACAAACATATATATATATATGTATATAAATATATATATATGATTTTATATATATGATTTATATGTTTATGTCAAAATAATTACTTATTTTTCAATATATATATATATAATCTTTCATTTCTTTTTACAGTTAAGTTTGAACCCAACTGCTAATCTCTTTTTTTTTATAATTTATTAATTTTCTCATTTTTCTCAATATGGAAGACAAAATACAACAGTAGGCGTGGAAATGAAATGTAAAAATATGTCACCAGGTGTCGCTGTCACTTACCACTTAAAACTACAGAAAACAATTTATATATTTTGAAAATAACTTTCACGCCATACAATTTTTCAGTAGAGTTTACAGCTCTCCACGTCACGAACGCCAGAGATAAAATATGGTTTAAAGAAGATGGAATTAACAGTTGGCAGTATTCTTCCATTAAATAAGCATGGTGTAGAGGGGTGTGGTATGTGCACTGTCAACATTTTTGTGGAAGTGTGTAGACAAAAAAGTAAGAGAATTTTAAAATGTCAAATAATAGAAAAATGAATAAAGAATCAATAAACGCAAATGTAGACTGGAATTAATGTCTGAGAGTGACGGATTACAAAGATTATTCGGGAAAGATTTAGTTTTTGGAAATAAAATATGTGGAATTGTCGAAAGTGACAAATTGGGAAAGTAATGGAGAATTAAGTATGAAATATAAAATTAGAACTGCGTAAAAGAGCAAAGTAAAAATGAAAATAAAAGTAGACGAAAAGGCACAAAAATGGTGGAAAATTAAGATCGATATTTACAGTAAACAAAATGAAAGGGGAAAAGCGGGAAAATGAGATGAAAAGCAGTAAAAGATGGGAAAGAAGACAGAAAAAAAAAGATATATAGTAGGGCAGGTTATCTTAATATTCCATAAGAATCTTTCACTCAGTGATACATAGTATATGAAAGATTGTTTCAACAATGTGCCCCACTAATAAAAGAAAACATGTGTCAGACAGAATCTATAATATAAATCTCACCTGTCCGTTTAAATGTATGCATGTATGTTTGTTTGTATGTCTCGCAAACACTTTCGACAGAGGCGACGGATTTTCAGGAGATCTGTATTATTTTGAAGCGCGACCATTCAGACGACAAATAACGAATAGTTGACTAAAAACATTAATTCCTTCACCCTCAAATGAGCACTTTTCTACAGGAAGAGGTCGCATTATTGCTGATATTTTCGACAGTCATCCCATCTTTTCGATTATCTAGACTTAATTTAAAACCTACATCACTTCCGGTTTGTCGATGGGCGAAACAGCTAACGCGTCACGTTTTTTTTTCATTTTCTTTCCTTCTTTCGCGGTATGGGTTTGAGCCTGCCTGCCTTCCTACTACCACTTTTTTTTTTTGCTCAACACACACCTCCAAACACGCGGGCAACGCCGGATCCCAGGCTAGTACATTAATAAAGGAAAGCAGATAGAACTAAAACAAACGGGGGCGTGTAAGAGATTAAAAGAAAAAGTAGACAAAATAAAGAAGACCAGAAATGGGAACAACTTAAAAGGATTAATTGCCTTCTCTATTCGAGAATCCACAGCGGTGTACGCGTAGAAAGCCCACATACCTCATCGCAGCGACCGAGTCCACAATATATTGAATTTACATTACACTGTAGAGAACCTACTGTTGATTATTTAAATTATTTCATATAATTACTTGAATTAAAGTTAAAATACAAAAGTCAAGTATCCTGGTCAAATTGTACATTAAATAAAAACATTTGTTTCGAACAAGGTATTGTCTTATCAAAGAACCAAACATTGATTTTCTAAGTCATGTATGCTTGTGTGGTGATAAAAATATCTGATGTATATGTGATATTATGCTGAATAAGGATGTTAAATTTGGTCAAAATCAAACCGTCGTTATATTATCGGATTTTTTATTATCAATTCATTCATAATTATCGAAGGCATTCTGAGACAAAACCTTTCTAAAAACACCCCCGGATACATGAAATACATTTGTGTGAAATTAAAAAAACAAAATCAGCCGAGCCATTTCGGAATCTAACGAACTTACAGACACACAGAGACAAAGAGAAACACAGTGGAACACAGGCATTGATAGCGTGAATATATATATATATATATATATATATATATATATATATATATATATATATATATATATATATATATATATGATTGTTGAGCTGGATTAAATCCGACGATATGAAATAAAATGGAGGTGGAAGGACCTGGATACTCAACGTTTCGCCCGATTTATGCGGGCTTCTTCAAGAGAGATGACCATCTCTCTTGAAGAAGCCCGCATAAATCGGGCGAAGCGTTGAGTATCCAGGTCCTTCCACCTCCATTTTATTTCATATATATATATATATATATATATATATATATATATATATGGAGAGAGACAGAGAGAGAGAGACAGACAGACAGACAGATAGACATAGAAAAGGGAAAGAGAAGGGATAAGGAGATGGAAAAGGGTGAGAGAGTTCATCGAAAAAGACAAGGGGGTTTCTGTAGAATATCGTTAGTGTGAAATCTCAATAACGGTGGCCACACAGTCACGCAGCAATGTTAACATTTATTTTTTATTAATATAATTTTTTTAATTTAAAAATTTTTTTTTTATTTTTAAATTTTTTTGATTAAACTTGGTGTATGACTTTTTGGCCACCCTTATATAAAGTAACTTTGTGTTCCTTCCTCATGTGTTCCGAAACGGCTGATATAACTTTTGCAAATTTCACAAACAAGTAATCTATATGTCTGGCGGTCAATTTTCATATGTTTTGTACAGTAATTCATCCGATAAGTATCGAAAATCGAAAAACCCAATCTTAAAATTGTCTTTTCTTTCTAAGAAAAAGAAGAATTTTCTTACGGAGGTTGTGTCATTTACCTTGGCCAAGGAAAATAATTAAATCGCAGCAAATCATTATAAAAAAAAAAATCCTATTTTAAAAGTAGTATTTTTCTATTATATATAAGCAAAAGGAAGTTTACAGGCGAATATTTTACGTTGCATCGACTAAGGGAAAAATAAAATAGCAGCAACTTATTTCTTCTTACAAAAACGGATATATTGCTATCTGGAGATTTAGCTCAGTGGTAGAGCAGTCGACATCATGTTAGGGTTGGTCATAATCGCTCCAGTCGTGTTGGCTCTAGGAGTGTATATATATATATATATATATATATATATATATATATATATATATATATATATATATATGTATATATAGCGAGAGAGAGAGATAGCGAGAGAGATAGATAAGTATATGTATATATATATATATATATATATATATATATAGATAGATAGATAGATAGATAGATCAGTGATGGGACGATTCCAATATTGTTACAGATTCCGTACTAAATTCCTGATTCCGATACAATTACAGATTTCGATTCTTTATAAATCTCTAAATATTTAACTATAAGATTGTTATTTCTCCCCGATTTTCGTAAAAACACATGCTAAATATGCAGATATTTTCCTAAACGTAAAAATACACTTGTGGGGGATGATGTATCGATTTTAGCTTTACTGGTAATTTAAAATCGATAGATATTTATTATTGCTACATTATTACAAGCAACTGAAGATTTTACTTTTAACAAAATCAAATAAAAAAGACAATTAAAATAATAGCTTTTGCGTCGGAATATGAGCATCAATTTTTCCGATTCTGATAACGAATCAGATACTCCCAAATGTTCTGATTATTCCGATTCCCAAATCCGATTCCGATTAATGGTCCTTACAATAATATATATATATATATATATATATATATATATATACACGCACACACACACACACCATATATATATATATATATATATATATATATATATATATATATATATATATATATATATAGGTTGTGACCTTAACCTTTGATCCTTACCTTGGAAAATGGTGTGCAATATCCTTAGATAGGGCCATCATCTTGGCAGATTTGGTTATGATCGTTCCAGTAGTGTGTGCCGTAGGAGATCATATAATATACATACGCTATGACCTTCCCCTTTGGCAGTTGTAAAATTGTGTGGACCATCCCTAGGTGGGGACCGTTATCATGCTAGGTTTCGTGATGATCGGTTCAGTAATGAGGGCTGTACACAGACACACACACGCACACAAACACACGAATATTACTCCTTTATACATATATAGATTTTGCTAATAATTGAGCTTGCCAATTGACATATTTTTGTGTAACGTTAATCTGTTAGATTCCTTATTTTACTAGTTTATCCATATTTCCATAAATTAATGATGTTTATAGGCATAAGTCCAAATAGAAATACGTATAACAATTGCACAAATAAATAATATTTTTAGGCTTATAGAAAAGGGAAAAACTATCAGCGAACGAAGTGTCCCTGGCTAATAAATTTGGGTTTCGAAATAGGAAGCAAATACTTAGAATTGATAATATGGATACTCAGACGAAAAAAATTAATTATTTATAATAATAGGTGCAACTACATTATAAAAGTAACATTAAGAGTTTTTATGTTGAATTTAAAGACAAACCAATGACCTTTACTGTGATGTTACAGTAACGAATACACCCAAAACTAGGAAAACGATAAGGTAGAAAAACTATCGAATAAAACATTTTTTGATTACATTTAGGGAAAATAAAATGTTTCCTTAAGAAACGACCGGAAAGTTCGAAGGGAAGGTAAAATGTGTGTAACAGTTTCCAATTTTTTAATAAACTGTGTGTAAACAAACATAAATATGGATGTATTGTCTTGTTTTAGGATGTCTGAGTGACCTCCCTTTGCATTATATTACGTAGTCTCCAAAAATATGGCGAGGTTTTTTTCTATAAAGATCGAAAACTCTTTTAATTTATATTGCAGTAAAATGTAAGTACTCCTGACATGCTACTTAAGTAGATATCATTGCTGTTAACTGAAATTTATTCAAAAGTCAGTAGATGTCATTGTATTTCTTTTCTTTATCGATATTTTTTGTTTTTCGAATTTCGCTATAAGAGGGTAGTATTACTTTATAATACTTAAAGAAAAAATCCAAAGAAAATCTTAAACAGGCATCCGCCATCTTGGACTAAGAGACTGGTTTTAAATAAAAAAAAAATTTCTGAGTAAATAAATTTAGTTGTTTATTTTTATATCTTTTATTTTTTCTACTGTTTCTCTTTTTTAATATTAGTATTTTTTTTTCGATTTCAAAAATTATTTTAATGTGTTGATCGAGAACTTCGATCACGAAATCGCAATTATCAATAGCACAATGAACATGAAAAATGCTAAAAACACGATGAGAATTTTTTTCCTTTTAATATTTTCTCTCGAAAATAACAAATATTTTAGTAAGCGATAACCATGATTGCACTTTCCACAGAAGTGTCCATTAAATTTACGCGATTAGCAAAGTAAATAACCGTGATTTGCAATATTATTGAATAAGCAAGCGTCTAATACCCAGAACTAATAACCGCCCAATAAGAAATAACTGCTGCCCACTAACAAAGCGTCCAATTACCATGATTGCACTTTCCACAGTTTAACCAACGGTTTCATAATCAAGTTTCTATTAACCAATAACCCACCAATAACCAAGCATATAATAGCCATTATGGCACTTTCTATAAAATAACCAAGCGTCCAATAACACATAACCACCTAATAACTAATAACCATCCAATAAGCAATAACCGCTCAAAAACTGCCCACTAACAAAGCGTCCAATTACACGATTAAACTTTCCACAGATTAACCAAGCATCCAATAACCAAGCGCCTATTAACTAATAGCCCCCAATAACCACGCGTCTATTAATTAATAACCCTCCAATAACATAGCGTCCAAGAACCAATAACTGTCCAATGAATAACAACGATTGCAGTTTCCCCATAACCCTCCAAACTATCAATAATAAAAACATAATTTTTACGAAGTGTGAAATACGCACAAATTAACTCATTAAGTTCAACCCCCTATGAATAGAATACCGAATAATTTCTTTTAAAAAGTCATAAGATAATGCATAAGATTACTACATGATTACTGAAGAAGAGATAAAATTCATCTATATTTCATTAACTTCTCTTCAGGAGTTGTTGCAATCTTCTTAAAAATGTATGTGATGAAATTTTAATTGTTCAATGACGTATGAACTTAACTACATATTAATACCATAGTACCTTTAACGTAGTACGTGTGTTAGGTACTCCAGATTATAACTTATTCGATCGGGAGATCCTATCTATTAAAAAGCAGGAAAGTGGGTGATGACTAGGGCTGTGATAACAGTATATTCTTTTCATTGTCTTGACTCACGAGTATATATATATATATATATATATACATATATATATATGTTTGCATATATATATATATATATATATATATATATATTAGAGAGTTAATCAACGGATAACCACATCAATCTATATAAAAGCATATAAGATATCAACGGATACATATTCGGGAAGATCAATGGTCAATCAGGTTGGATTAAAAAAACAACTAACAAACTCTAGCGCAAAAGATAAACACAGCCATTATTTTGGGCATTAACCAGTCACTCAGTCAGTCAGTCAGACAGTTGCTCTGAAGATCCCTTCCAATCCACAACTATCAGATGATTTTAGGAGTCCATTGTCAACAAGCAATTAGCAACGTAGAAAAAAAAGAAGAGGAATTACGAAATTCCCTGAATAAATGCGGCTTTCGTGTGTTCATACATTTTCATTACATGAACCGTCATTTGCTCCATCTTTCTTTTTTATTGCTTGACTTTGGAATTTAAATTGTAATCGACTCTTATATATTACTAGTCTGGGTGCCCGCCATTGCCCGGATGTTAGAAAGTGTATGTTGGGCAAAAAAAGGGGTAGTAGGCAAGCAGACCCGAAACCGTACTGTGAAAGAGGAAAAGGACGTAAAAAAACGTGACGTCTTTGCTGTTGAGACCATCGTCATCAATGCAGAAGTGGAGAAGTATTAAATTAGGGCTAGTCAGTCGAAAATAGAGGATAGCATTCGAAAATATCGGCGAAAAAAGCGACCTCTCCTCATACAAAAGAGAACAGTTGAGGTTGAAGAAATTTTTTTGTTGTTAGTTGAGGGCAATGGAATGTTTTTAGTCAATTGTTGGATATTTGTCGTCCGAAGGGGCAAGCTTCAAAACGATATGGATCTCGTGAAAATCCGTCGCGTGTGTCAAAAGTTTTAGGCACATACAAACATACATACACACTTATGTACATTTAAACAGAGGTAAGATATATATTATGGATGAGATTCTAAAAAATGATTATATATATATATGTGTGTGTGTGTGTGTGGGTGTGTGTGTGCGTGTGTGTGTATATACTAGCAGAGTCGCCAGTCCTTGCCCAGTTGTAAAATACGCTTAAATATAGTTTAATTAATTCAGATTTTATATATATTATTATAACGTCAACCAATTATTATATATTATACTTAATGTATATATATATATATATATACATATACATATATATGTATATATATATATATATATGTGTGTGTGTGTGTGTTTGTGTGTGTTTATGCTTTCAACCTCGGGGATATTTACCCAAATCATTACAAATTGTTTCAATAGACAGGACAATAAAATATCTGTCCATCTCTTCAAATAATTCAAGCTAAAAATTGTTCTCTTTAGCCCGAATTATCTGAAGAGATGGACAGTTTTTTTTATTGTCCTGTCTATTGAAACAATTTGTAATAATTTGAGCAAAACGTCCCAAGGTTTACAGAATTAAAACATATTTAGCTACACACATGTATTGAAAACTTGTTGTCCCTGTTTTTTTATACATCCTAATATATATATATATATATATATATATATATATATATATATATATATATATATATAATGGAATGTCAGAAGGAATAAAGGGAATCCGATAAATCAACATTAGTTTTCAAAACTTTTATCGCTGTGTGTCAATACTAGGGCTATAACAAACGCAATTTCCTTTTCATTTTTTCGATTCTTGAATGAGTATCTGTTGATATCTTATATGCCTTTATATAGAGTGGTGTGGTTCTCAGTTGATTAACTGTGTCTGTGTCGGATATATATTCGAGAGTCAAAACAATAAGAATATGTTGTTGTCATAGAACTAGTCATTAAACAGGTTGGTTGGATCAAGATTTCTTAATAATATTACTGGATTTTTTTCCTTCAATATCAGGTAATGGTGTAGCATTCTATCCGGTTTTAGTGAATTCTACAGGAAATTCTACTGATTGGTCTACATTAATAACACAATAGATTGATAACTTTTTGCAAAAGAGTATAATTGGTCATATCAAAAACCTTATTTCTAAAGGCCAAGATTGCTTTTGCACAAAGCCATCAAATATTATGGAAATATTGAGCAATCTCTGTGAAAACCTTTGTCATCAGGTCACCAATTGAATTTATCGTCTTGTTATGGGGCATTTCTGCAATTAGAGATCTCTATTCAATGTTATTGAACCAGTGTCAATGAAAGGAGGTGATTTGAGAAAAAGTGCAGCAGGCTGATAATCAAATAAACAATATTCTCCGAAGCGAAAACAAAAAGCGGGGTTAACACGCAGTATTTCAGAAGTGCCAGGTTTATATATCACATTTTAAATGGAAAGAAAATAACTCGAGACTGAATCAAACATTTACTTCCCAAGGACAGCAGCATTTTGTTTGATAGATAAACTACAAATTACAAACTATAACAATTTTGTTAAATCTATTTTACCATTCTAAATATTAATAATGATGATTTAGAAATACGATATAAAAATATATAATTATATTTACACTATTGTAATGACTTGGTAACTACCATTAACACTTCTACCGGCGCAGGGTGAATGAACATAAATTTATAAAATTTATTGCTTTTGTGCAATTTCAAATTTTATTGAATTCTGTTTAAAAATAATGGGCAAGAGAACTTCTGTTTATGTTTAAGTGATTGCTTTCATGTCAACTTTTTTTTATTTCAGTCTCGTATTGTTTTTTAAAATTGAAATCATCAACTTTTGCAGGTTGTCGGGCAGGCTGTTAAATTTGAGGCTGATTAGTCGTTCACCAGATATAAAAACATATGATATCCAATGTAAAACCTAATGTAATCTCTGGCAGCCATTTTGTTTTCACATTTGAGTAGTTAGTAATGCGCATGAGTGTAACTGAAGAAACGACAAAGCAAATATTTTTCACGCCCTCCCCCAAATAGTGAAATGGGGTGTTTATTTCGAAAGCTGTTCTTAATATGGAGAGGTTGGGGTATTAAATCGGAAAACTACTACACGTGCGCATTACTAATTCCTGAGTTGTGAAAAACATAGCTGCCAGAGATTCCATAAGATTTTACGTTGGATAACAACTGTTTTCATATTTGATAAACTACTTATTAACCCCAAATTTAACTGTAATATTCGTTTTCAGCATACACGAAATAAATTAAAGTCGACATTTCGAATGTGAACGGCGAGTTATAATAAATGTAAGAACTACCGAAAAATTTGTATTTTAGTCAAAAGGACCAATTATTTAAAAAAAGTGTCATTGAAATTAATATTTGTTTTCTTTAAATTTAATGCTTATTTTTTATTAGTTTTCTGTCAAAATAGATCTCTATTTTTTTTACTGCGATAATTTTCTTAATTCAGTAAATGTGTAAGAAAAACTTTCTAAAAAACAAAATACACATATTCGAAAACTTTAGAATTTTTGTTTGAAATTAATATTTGTTAATATAATCGATAAATGAATAAAAAGCAAAGATATATAAGGATGTCTCCTCCTTATTTCTTTACAAAAAAAGAAAGAATTATCCATAAAAAAGAGAAAAGTTAGTTAGAGTAAAGCAAATGCTATGTAGAGAGAAAAAATGTAAAGGGAACAGGATTAATAATTTATTTAAAGAAAAAAACATTACTAAAGTTGGGCTATACTATAAATATTTCCGATGTCATAATATAGAAAACAATATTGACGTATCACTTGAAAAAAGAGAAAAACACGTAGGAGCATAACATTTACCCAACTAACCTTTTCTATCAAAATTGTACTAAAAATTTGTCCCCTGTCGTAAAATATTTACTTAAGAAAAGCACAAATATTTTCATTAATTTTTTTAAGCCTTAATTTTTTTGATTCATCCAGCCTTGACAGACGTGTTTCAAATATTATCTCTACTACTTTTCTTTTAATGATTTGGAATTCATTCCATTTGCACTTTTTTCCAAGGAACTCTGCCTTTTGGATGATTTTGAACCATTTGGTTTTACTCAGTGGATTGAAATTTTAAATTCGACCGCTTTGGATTTTACCATTTTTGGATTTTTACCCTTCACTGGACTATCCATTCATGTGAAATCTTTTTATTATTTTTCTTTTGCCTCCTGTTCCCCTTACCTCACCCTTTTTTAACCAAGTAAGATCTTTGACTTACTTGTAGTTTCATTAAATACTTTATATGCAAAATCCGATCCTGCATTTTGCTAATTCCTGCCCTCTGATGAGAAGGAGAGTATTTCTTCGAAACTCCGCGGATTAAGGACTATCCACTTATCTTGTGCTTCCTTTTTAAAAATTAAATATGTTTTTAACTCTTTTTCAAGATGTCTTTTAACATATTTTATTAATCATTTGTTCATATAATATAATATATATATAGAATATATATATAATATATATAATATTTGTATATAATATAATATATATATGTGTGTGTGTCTGTGTGTGTGTGTATAAAAGTGTTATACCAGTACGGGTGGTAGCTTTTCTGCACTAAGAATACACATAAAAAACAAAGAAGAAAAAGTGAAGAATGAAAAACGGCCAATTAAAATAACCACACAATCACATTCGCACATTTATTGCATTAATTATTTATCATTTTGAGAACATCGTCCATTAAAATATCCATTTTTAGAATATATTTGTATAAATATTCTTTATCATTTCGACCATAATTATTTTAGTCGGATAAGAGAAACAGAACGCAGGTTATAGTTGGGTCATATACGATCGAACTTATTATTTATCTTTCCGGTCAGATAGCGTTTGTTCACATAATAAAGTGTCGAACTAAAGATGTGAATGTCAAATTTCTTAATATCGATGATATGTAGCGAGATACAAAGGTGGGGATATCGTCTTCACATTAATTTGTATTGATTTTATTGATTTGTACGAGATGTAACTCATAATTACTTTTGAAACATATATTTATGTACGTTTTGGTTATGCATAGACAGTGGCTTTCTAGACATATTGGCGCTTTTTAGTAAACGATAGAAAAACATCATATCTTGGCAATTGATGGGTTTTTTTTTGAGATGAGATTAAACAAATCGAATTATTTTGACTACAGATCTCATCAACGTTGTGGTCGATGTAGTGCAAACCTTCAGATGCTCATTGTCGAGCTCAGAAATCTACAGAGAATTTCGAACGGACTCTTCATTTAATCCACAAGATTTGCATGTTTTCGTTCCATGGTTGAATAGAAGCTTTAAGTAATTCGAAATTATATTTTTATTCTTAATCGCACTGAGAATTGAAACTTTAATCTGCAGAAATAGTTTCAATTGGAATAATATTTTGCCTGATAGATCTTTCCCTATGAAATTAAACTTTTTGAGATTCCTGAGTTTTACAGAAAGATTTCCGAGTTCTACAGAAAGATTCCCGAGTTCGACAATATGCAGTTAATGACGGTCGGAGGTTATATCAGCCGAAATATTGTGAAACTAACGTGAAAGATTAGAATAATAGTCCAAATAAGGCAAAAAATATGAATAATTGATGTTTACTAACAACTGCATCACTTAAAGGATGTTTTGGCGGCGAGGGGACAGAAGAAGAACATAAAATACGCAGCATCCACGCTATCCTCCAGGAGATGCGTGAACAGCAGTTTGTTTGTGCTAAACAGTTCCTTTTTTAAGGTGTCAGGTGGCAAGTTTCGAACATATAGTATAAGGAAAACAAATAATGTTCCAGTTTATTATATTACTCGCAAGGAGACCAACCGTTGTCCGGGATTGAATAATAAACAATAAATGTTTCACACTCCCATATTTTTAATGTCATCGAAACTGGTGAAATCCAATATTTTTTCAATCAAGTCGATTTGTTGCCTGCTCTAATTGGGGACCCTTATCAGTGCACCGGGAGGAAAATTTACTTGCCTCCATGCAGTGACTTAATCCACAATAAATTATAGCCTATATTGCACTGTTATGAGCCTAGTGTTGATATTATGAAATTATTTTTATATAATGGGGTAAATTAAAGCTTAAAATGCAAAAATTCAAGTATCATTGTACACCTGTACTTAAAAAAAAAGGTAAAAAAACGCACCTCTGTTATAACAAAGAAATTGCTGTTGATTTTATATATCGGCCATTTCTGTTTGTGTTTTAATAAAGCTTCTGAAACGCACTTGTGATGTTAGGCTGTGTAAAGTGTTTGAATGACACACACACATGTATATATATATATATATATATATATTTATATATATACATATATAACTACTTGATTTACTCACATAAAATTAATATACGAAAGTATAAATTTATGCGTAAACTTTAAGTATTTACTTCAAAAGTGGTCAATACGTAGGTAGAGCTAGTTAGCTTAATCGCCATATATATTTTCTAACTTACTATATATATATATATATGATTGCAACGTCTTGTTAGACGAGTGCCACTCCCTCAGACATTTAAAATCCATGAGCCCAAATGTCTGAGGGAGTATCTTTACAAATATGATGTTACAAAGTCTTAGCTTTGTACGATAGCTAAGTCTCTCTCTCGGTTCAAAATGTTGAGATGCAGCAACAAGCAAGAGCAAGATAGCCAGCAACAAATTGTACTGCAGACCAGCTTAATGCGGGTACTGGTCTTCCGCTTTATGGTTTTTTAAATCAGAGATGTTCTTCTTCTAGAAAGGTTGCCTTCACCACGGCTTACGGGAGCCCTCTCTACCCCAATACACATATACACACACACAAATATACACGGTGCTAGTTGGCGGTTGACCTAGAAAAAGAGTTCATTCGCCCTTTGGAAGGTCTTGTTTTTAATCCTTCAGGGAGACTATCCGCCCTCCTCAACAAACAAGTCTGGTGGGAGAACCAGTTTAGTCGCGGGTGACCCGACCATGAGGCAGGTAGTACTGAGTTACATGGTACCAGTAGCATATGACATGAATATACATTGGCAGAATTTTTTCATTCAAGCAAATATTATAAATGCAACGGAGGCACTTTGCTTTATGATTATATATATTTTTTTAATTTTTCAATTTTCCGTACAATCTTTTTTATATCAAAGTCAAAAATATTAATAAAAGTTCCATAATTGTTGCTCTCACGAGCGCTTTCGATTCGTCCACAAATCATCATCAGGTGTTGAAGTAAAAGTGCGAAGAAGCGAAAATGAGAATTAAAACAGTAAACGGCGTTAGGTGATGATAAGTTAAAATATATAGAGTCGATGAAAAGTCGATTAAAAATTCGAGTATTAACCGTTAACAAAGTCCGTCCAATGCATAACGAAAAACAACAAAAAAAATGAAGACAGGATAACAGCCAATCAAAATAACCGCACAATCACAACAAAAAATGAAGACAGAATAATAGCCAATCAAAATAACTGCAAAATCACAACAAAAAAATGAAGACAGAATAACAGCCAATCAAAATAACCGCACAATCACAACAAAAAAATGAAGACAGAATAATAGCCAATCAAAATAACCGCACAATCACAACAAAAAATGAAGACAGAATAATAGCCAATCAAAATAACCGCACAATCACAACAAAAATGAAGACAGAATAACAGCCAATCAAAATAACCGCACAATCACAACAAAAATGAAGACAGAATAATAGTCAATCAAAATAACCGCACAATCACAACAAAAGAAATGAAGACAGAATAATAGTCAATCAAAATAACCGCACAATCACAACAAAAGAAATGAAGACAGAATAATAGTCAATCAAAATAACCGCACAATCACAACAAAAGAAATGAAGACAGAATAACAGCCAATCTAAATAACCGCACAATCACAGCAAAAAATAAAGACAGAATAACAGTCAATCAAAATAACCGCACAATAACATTCGCTCATTTATTGTATTAATTACTGATCATTTTGGGAAAAAATTCTTTCATCGGATTATCGATTATCGATACTTGTAGGAGATATTCCGATCCAAATTTTATCTAACAACACTGCCAGGTATTTTGTGTGAAATTTCATAGAAATCGACCCTGCCGCTTTCGAGTCCATAGAAAACTCTCTCTCTCTCTCTCTCTCTCTCTCTCTCTCTCTCTCTCTCTCTCTCTCTCTCTCTCTCTTTCGCACACACAAAAAAGACATTCACTCCAAGGTTTTTTTTTTAATATATAAAAGTAGAGATATTATGTTGATGTTACTCTTTAAATGTTTATTTTTTTACGAAATTCATGTTTGCAGCGACTCGACTCTTGTGGCGGTCTTCCGTCCTCAGGTCAGCAACTGACCTCAAACCTGATCATAAACTGTGATTCGTGACGTCAACCGGGAGAGCTTCACAATGATTTTCTCCGTCTTTGTGCTGATTTCTGCTGAAATGCAAAAGCAAAGCTTGCATGCGCTGAGAAAGAAGACAGACACTCAGGGTTTTCTAGCTACGACAAGTTAATTTCACAAAAGTTACAGATATTTTACATATGCACATCGTTCAGTTCACCAAAACATTTTAAGTCTCACAAATCTATTCTTCGTCCCCTGGGTGGCAGGCGATCAGGAAAATTGGAGGGTGGGGGGGTCTTTCTCTCGAGATTTCCGGCTCAATCTGTTCCCAACCGTCTGGGCGCTTGTTTAAATACTTAGGGACGGTTGGGATCCGGCGGTTTGCCAGACCAACCGAAATTCAACACGTCACGAGGGAATTCCCCGGCCATTTTGCGTGTGTGCAATCCAGCAAACCGTCCGCAGTTCTGAAATCTGAGACCAAAAATGAAATCTTTTCACACGACTCTAACAGTCTTATTGTCTAAGGGGGTCAAATGCTGTCATTCAGAAAGCTAGAGTCTGAACAGGTGTTCTCCAGGCCAACAAGTACAAATCTCGTTAAACAATAAAATTTATGTCTGTTTTTCTCAAGTGCAAGTATATCACTTTTGATAGGTCACTCGCCGCTGTACGGGATTTAATTAACATTCAACAGACAATCTCAGCATATTTACCGGCCTCCCTCAGGGTTTAGGGGGGTCTTAAGCTCCCCAATGGGTAGAAAATCGCTCCCTCAAGACGGTGGCGTAACACACTACGTTGATGACGAGTACGAAAATATCTGATCCGCCCGTAGTAATTTACTTATAATCTCTCCGCCATCCTCAGCGCTGGAAATCAACAGAGATTAAAACATTCCTTTAAGGGTCTGGTTCCTGTTGATTTTGCGGGAAGGGGAGGGGTATTCTCTGCAGTTCCATTATAGTCGACCCTCCCAGGCCTTAACTTCTGTTTTTGAGATGGGGTTAGTTTATTGCTAATCGCATTAGGCGTCATAAATGACGAAATTGGAAAAATGACTTTACCGATGATACACTAAATTTTTGTAAATTTTAAAGAAAATCTGTTCAACCGTTTCGGAGTCTATAAGAAAGGAACTCACACACACACACAAAGTTGAAATATATAATAGTAGTGGGATGCTCTACAACTGATCTATATCTTCAGATGTCAATAATTGTTTTTTACTTGATAAGAAACAATTGCTAAGATTGCCGGTGTGACATATAAAAATTCCTGTGCAAAAATATTTTTTTTTTATCGTAGAAAAAAGCTATTTTTATGATCGAATTTTTCCGATTCATTGTACTTATCGGATAAATTTCTGTAAAAAAAACACATATCTAAGAACACTGCCAAACATATAAATTATCATTTTGTGTGAAATTTGCATTAGATAAGCGCAGCCATTTGGGAACATATGAGGAAGAAAGACACACACACAGACAAAGATGCATTTATATAATTGTATATAGATAGATACATATACGAGTACATATATATATACATATATATATGCATTCATATATATATATATACATCCATTACACACACGCGCACACACACACACAGACACACATAGATATATATATATATTCATATATATATATATATATATATATATATATATATATACAGATAAAACAATTTCATGAACAGGGTCTATTACCTGGTTTGCATAAACCAGATATTTACTTTCGTTACGTTGATGACACTTTTTGCTTATTTGACAACGAGACGAATGCGGATGCTTTTTTTGTGCCCCTCAATAATGTTCATTCAGCCCTTAAGTTTACGGTAGACAAAGAAACGAATTCTACCCTTCCGTTTTTGGATATTCTTGTGTCCAAGTCATCCTCGTGTTTTCTTACTTCTGTTTATCATAAACCAACTTTTCCCGGTCTCTATGCGCGTTAGGACTCTTTTTGTCCTACAAACCAAAAATACAATTTAATTAAGACTTAAGCACATAGGGCCTTTATGATTTGTTTTTATGTTAATATGGATGATGAGTTTAAATTTATTACTAAGACCCTATGTAACAATGGTTACCTCTTAGATATTGTTGAAACTACTATCAATAAGAAAGTTTCCAATTTTTATAAACCTAAAGAAATTATAGTTAATAGATGTCCTGTGTACCTACGTCTACCTTGGCTAGATAATATCAGTGACCGATTTGCTAAGCAAATTTGTTTGTCTGTGCCACGGTGCTATTTTGCATCGAATCCACGCGTTGTTTTTTCAACCAGACCAATGTTGTCGTCCATTGGCAAAGATGTTCTTCCCCCAACCATAATAATTCTATTATTTATTTATTTAAATGTAGTTGCAGTACGCACTATGTTGGGCGAACATCGCAAAGATTAGATTTCCGTTTGAAACAACATATACCATCGAAGATTCTTTATGCAAATTTTTAACCCTCGGATGTTCTGAATAATAAGTATGGTTCTGCGATTTGCGACCACCTTATATATATTTGACCATGCGCGTGCCACGAATTTCAGTGCTGACATGTTTACGATCTTGAGTAAGTGGCACTCCCCCTATTATTTAAAAATTCTAGAGACAATTTTTATTAAGTTTTTGAGACCTTCTCTTTGCAAACAAAATGAAAATCTTTTAGGACTTAATTTAGTCTGTATGTAATTTTTCCCCCGTATATTTTTCGTTTTTCCCCTCCCCCCGCCATATTCAAGACACTTTTGTTATCGTATTTTCCTCGATTTAGCTCTGTTGAGCGAGGAACGAAACCTGGTTAGCTAACCTTTATTTTCATGTTTTCATTTTTTAAATCATTGTGTTGATTGGTCTGTATTTAGCCTATATATATATATATATATATTAGGCACCGCCAAAAATGGCCGCAAAATCAAGTTGTTGTTGTTTTTTAAAACTAAATTACATTTATTAAAATCCATTATTTCTGAGTAACTTTTTTTTTCCAGAAAGATAAAACCCTGAATTTTATCATATAGAAAACAGAATAATGTAAAACTTTTTCTACTATTTTTAATTCAATTTTAAATGTTAAATTTTCCCAAAAAGTTAACAATTGACATTTTTTGTCTTGCACAAAAAACGTACTTAAATATTAAAAAAAGGGTTTTGAAATAATTAATTTATTTATTTATTGTCTAACTAAGATTTAGGATGATTTTCTAAAAGAATATGCAAAAATATTATAATATAAGTACCTGAATTTCAAATAATTCCACTTATTCATATAGGTAACCAAATATTTCGCGTCGACGTAGAGTTCAGATCGACTCTGTTTACGTTTTCTTTTGATGATGAGAAAACTATGGAAGATCAAACAGGCCAAAAAAACTTATTTTTCAGTGACGAAAATTTCAATGTATTATTAAGCTGAGGCTGGCCAGTACCAGATGGGTGACCATTTGTATGAGTTTGGTTTTTAATGTGTATGTGTGTGGGGGCCAGGCTCCCCAAAATGGGGGGGGCAATTTAAAGCAGAATAAAAAAAAATTATTTCAGCGCGTTTGGTCCACCGTAGTCGAAAGGCGGCAAGCGTTTTCAAACGAGAGCGAAAAAAATGATGCTATTTTTAACACAAAGGGCACAATATTTATCGATTTTTTTTTGCATCGATTATTCAAAGCATGCCCTGTTTAATAATGGTCATGCATTATTCGGCTCGCTAAAAAAAAATTGTTAATTTATTTATCAAAAATTTTAAAATGGCTTTTTTTCGTATAAATATTAAAAATGTTTTTTTTGTTTTGCTTAACTTAAATTAATTATTTTACTTAACATATTCACCGAATTTCACACTTCAAAACTCAAAAGCGGGATAATTAAACACAATCGAAGTTCTGATATTCAGACGTCAAAATAAGGTATGCAAACAATTTTTTTTTTTAATCTATAATTCTGTCCCTTACAACAACACAATATGTTTTGTTCAGTTTCAGATGATTATTTTAAGCATATTTGTTCCGACTTCAAAACAAGGGGGGGGTTTGTAAGCAAAAAAAAAAATATATATATATATATAAATATCGTTTATGAAAAATAAGTACACTGTTATAAAGTTCATTCTTCTCCTAATAATCGCTGAAAATTTCGTATTGATCGGATAATTACCTGATTTTTGGTAGATTTTTAAAAAGACGGTCCGTCAAAAAGTACTGACCTGCCCCCCCCCCCCAGTTTTGGCGGTGCCTAATATATATACAAGCCTGGGTGCTCGGCGTTAACGTGTGTTTGGAGGTGTGTGTTGAGCGAAAAAAAAAAACTGGTAGTAGGCAGACAGGCTTGAGCCCGTACTGCGAAGGAGAAAAAGAACGTAAAAAATAGGCGACGTCTTGTTCTGTGATTTGCGAGCACCTTATAAATAACCATGCGTGTGTCACAAATTTCAGTGCTGACATGTTTACGATCTTGAGTATGTCGTACTCGCCCTTTCATTTAAAAATTCTAGAGACTATTTTTATTAAGTCTTTGAGACCTTCTCTTCGCAAGCAAAAAGAAAATCATTTCGGACTTAGTTTAGTTTTTATGTAATTCCCCACCCCGTTTATTTTCGTGACTTTTTTTAAAATCGTATTTTCCTCAATTTTGCTCTGTTGAGCGAGGAACGAAACCTGGTTAGCTAACCTTTATTTCATTTTTTATTTTTTTTTAATCATCATGTGGATTGGTCTGTATTTAGCCAATATAAATGTCTATATGTACGTATATATACATACACACACACACACACACAAATATATATATATATACATAAACATATATAATTATATATATTCTTATATATACACAGATAGATGCATATATATAAAGATATATACACGTTTACATACATATGTACACACACATTATATATATATATATAATGTGCGTGTGTTATTATCATACAATTATTCCTCTCTCGTTTATTATATATTACGAAGAATAAATGCCAAACTGGGAAATAATAATAAAAATAATAATAATGATGACAATATCGTTCATCAAATATCGTATATGTTTGTTTACAAAATCACGTCAACTGATATTTGTATTTGACGACGCATATCATAGAAAGGTCATGTCTGATTGATGTTTACTTTTAAAATATTAAAACGAAGAAGTGATTTGCCGCGATTTTAAATGGTACCTATTCTTTTATTATCGTCACTAATAAGAAAAAAAAAATATAAATAGCAGGGGACCATTCGATTCGTAGGCAAATAGTCTATCACTGAGCTATACCTCCAGATGACAAGAGTTCTTTTATTTTTAAGAAGTTATTTGGTAACAAGTGAATATCCTCTAATTTGTTGAGAATTATTCCCTTTTCCGGTGTAATGTAAAATTCCCGTGAATTTTTTTTTTATCTTTAAGAAATAAGAACTATTTTTAGGATCGGATTTTTTCGGTTTTCGATGCCCTTTTCTCTTCCCTGCAACCTCTCCCTTACAACAGAGACGTTGCGGGCCTGTCTTTTTTTATCGTTACTTCCATGGCAAGTGCTCGTCTGAACTCCAGTCTCTAGTTTCCCCACGCCGATTTTTCATGAAAAACCCCCATATAGCTGAAACCACTGTCAGAAATGTCCCCTACTCTCTAACTGTGCCAAAACCAAAACGTAGATTCCATGAACAAAGCTTCTTTCTTAGAAGTGCACGCCAGTAGAACTCTCTTCCGTCTGCCTGTTTCCCACCTGACTACAGCTTCGATGTCTTCAAGTCCAACATAAACAAATTCCTGATGAACCGCCCCCTTAAGTAGGACACGTTAAATCTCCAATACTAACGATTACTACGATATTATCCCATTGATTATTGCACACACAATAACCCTTATCCCGGAGTGGTTTCCGGGCCTTGATAAGTGGTGGCTTCCATGTAAAAAAGACCTATCGGATGAATTTCTCTACAAAGCATATCTAAAAACACTGCGAGACATAGAAATGTCCTTTGTGTGAAATTTGCAAAAGATATGCTCAGCTGTTTCGAAACTTATGAGGAAGGAACTCACACACACACAAAGTGATTTTATATAATAATACCTAACTAAAAGGTATTCAAGAGATAAAACTCATGAATTAAACCGAGGTAATAAAGAGTGCCCAATAAAAAAGAGCAAATATAATATTTTTATTTATATAAATATTACATAGTCGCTACATTGAACATGCTAATGTTTCGGACAATTTAATTTTAAATAGAACTCGATGCATTCGCTTGCAAATAAGCTTCATTATGTCGACTTACGAGTGACTTTTGGTTTCTTGCAAACCGATTGTCTGAAACATTAGCATGTTCAGTGAAGCGACTATGTAATCGTTGTCTGATTAAATAAATATTATATATATATATATATATATATATATATATATATATATATATATATATATATATATACTAGCAAAAGTACCCGTCGTTCACTGGGTTCAAAAACAGCCTACAGAAAATGGACTCTGATTTATGAAAATATGATAGGTTATGAAAAGGAAGGGTTGTAAAGAGATAGATTCGAATTTGGGGGTATCAAACCCAAAGCAAAGTATGATGAAAGTAAAAATAAAATAGATAAACCCTATAATTTATTATACCATACCTGTTCACACTGAAACACTTATCACAATATTTTGTGGATCTATATTAAAAAAAAAAACTTGTTAAACTTTGTGACATATTTCCATTCTATGGAGGTCAGGTGCGAACGAACATCCCATAATTTTATTAGACCATATTTCTTCAAACTGAAGCATAATTATCAAAGTATACTTACTTAGATATGAAAAGTCTTTATTAAAGTGTGTGCCTATTTCCATTCTATTGAGGCCAGGCGCGAACGCACACCCCACAATTTTATTATACCATCCCTATTTAAGTTAAAATATACTTATCAAAGTATTCTTATGTATATCTATATAAAAAACACTTGTAAACGTGTTTTTTTTAAGCTTTACATTTTTTTATTTCCATACTTTGTGGACCAGACGCGTACGCAGACCCCACAATTTTAATGAATCATAATTATGCCAGATCAAACAGACCCATTCCTGTGTCTCGATACATCTTCTATCATTATATGTGATTAGTTTTCTATAATAGTCAACCATATATAAGCCTATTCGTGACCAGACACACACACGGACGTTCAGCTTTATATATATATATATATATATATATATATATATATATATATATATATATATATATATATATTAGATTAGGGCAAATATAATGTCGTATATATATACATATATATATATACATATATATATATATATACATATATATATACATATTAGATTAGTGTAAATATAATGTCGTTTATATATAATTGAACGTCAAAAACGACATAATTTTTGCACGAATCTAATATATATATATATGCATATATATATATATATATATATATATATATATATATATATATATATATATATGTATATATATATATATATATATATATATATATATATACAGGGTGACCCCAAAAAACGGGCTCCAACTCTAATTAGGTCCCGTTTCTTAGTGTTTTGTCCGAATGATATGAAATTTTGTTCATTACTAGTTTATTATATTCAAAATATCACATCAAAACTCAAGGGTTTTTGACACTTTTTTCTCTATTCTACGGCATATGTTCTAGATGGCCTCCATTTAGCTTTTGTTTTTTTTTTGGGGGGGGGGTCACACACACACTATATATATATATATATATATATTCTACGGATTTTTGGATTATTTTGGACCATCTTCCAATTACGCTATTTCCTTGGATTTTACTTGTGCGAATGGAAATTTAACTAACTGTGTTGGATTTACATTTTTGGATTTTACCGTCATTGGATACTTTACCTTTCACCAGACTATCTATTCACGTGAAATAACCTTTTTCTTCACCATATTCCCTATGCTGCTTTTTTTTGTAATCAAGTAAGATCTTTGACTTACTTGCAGGTTCATCAAATACTTTTGCATGCAAAATCAGATCCCGCATTTTGCTAATTCCTACTCTCTGATGAGAAGTAAAGTATTTCTTTGAAACTCCGCGGATTAATGACTATCCACTTATTTAGTGTTTCCGTTTCAAATTAAATATGTTTTTAACTCTTTTAAAAGTGTTTTTTAACATGTTTTATTAACTGTTTGCTCTTATATATATACATATATATATATATATATATATATATATATATATATATATATATATATAGAGAGAGAGAGAGAGAGAGAGAGAGAGCCGTTCTAACAGAAATGCTACTGACTTCTTTATTTTGTCCGAATCGGTCAGTGATGATTTCTAAATACATTCTGATGATGACGAGTCCTATGCCTGCATGACCTGAGAATTTTATATCGTTGTTGCTAATATTGAAAGTAAAAAACTCTAAGAAACCAACGCCATAGATTGTGGTCAGAGCAGCAGAGATGCATCATTGAGTTTCTCTATGCCCAAATTATTGAACCGAAGAGCATCTTTAGCCGTCTGTTTAACTTTTACAAAGCTGATACAATTGACGTCACTGAGGAGATGGGATCGTATATTTCAGATTGTCGACGAAGATGCGAATGACAAGCCCGGCTCGGACGCCTATGGACAACTACTTCCCATTGCTTGGAAAAATGCTTGGGAATGGTGGTGACTATATAGGAAATGGAAATTGCTTAGCTAAAATAGTCGTTATTTTAATGGTATCACCTCCGTCTTCGTAGCTTTTCAACAATTGTTTTAGTTAAAAAAGAGAATGAATTACTTTTAGAACGAATATTGTAATATACAGAGAATGTTTGTTTCCATTTGTAGTTTATATAGATATTACTTACAATAGCAATCTTCAAACGTAAGAGTGCAGAGGTTATGTATGAGACTTGGTGAAGACGAACTGGTTCTATCGTGTTCAGATGAATAGTAATGTATTGATTAATTCCGTATCAAATTTCTTAGAGTTAAATTGGAATTTGTTCCACTCGCACGAGTATTGGAAAGAAAAGTCATAAATATGTCGGAGGGTAGGAATGGTACATTTCAAAGTAGTTTACGAATGAGGATTTATAAAATACATTAAAACGTCTCGACAGAAAAATATGGGCTAAGAATATCATCAAATAGAGAGATTGCCCCATCTCTCTCCATCTTTGTATATATATATATATATATATATATATATATATATATATATATATATATATATATAATAAAATAAAAATTGGAATTTTTTCCTTTTTCCTTGTACACATTTTTGTGAATTATTCCATGGATTTCTGCCTTTGGATTATTATGGACCATTTTCTTCCAATTACGGGATTTCCTTGGATTTTACTCGTGCAAATCGAAATTTAATTAACTTACTTGAAGTTATATATTTGGATTTTACCGTCACTAGATTATTTATCTTCCACCAGACTATCGATTCATGTGTAATCACCTTTTTCTTCACCATATTCCCTCTGCTTCACTTTTTTTGTTTTCAAGTAAGATCTTTGACTTACTCGTTGTTTCATCAAATACTTTTGCATGCAAAATCCGATCCCGCATTTTGCTAATCCCTACCCTCTGATGAGAAGGAAAGTATTTCTTCGAAACTCCGCGGATTAAGGACTATCCACTTATCTAGTGTTTCCTTTTCAGATTAAATATGTTTTCAACTCTTTTTTAAAGTATTTTTTTAGCATGTTTTATTAACTGTTTTCTCGTATATATATATATATATATATATATATAGAGAGAGAGAGAGATAGATAGATAGATAGATAGATAGATGTGTGTGTATAGAAATATATGCATATATACATGTCTGTGTATGTCTCTGTGTGTTTGTATGTGTAAGGTGTGTTGGGAGAGAACCCCAGCAATGTGCTCTATTATGAAGAAAAATCAATATCAGAGTGTAATATTTCTTTATATATATGTTGGTGAGCGATAAGCGGGGAAAACCCACCAGTACTCTCGGTTTCAGAAACCGGTCCATTGTTTGTTATATTTAGAAACGACATTAATGATGTTTTTTCTTATCTACTGTAAAACACACGCACACACACATATTATATATATATATATATATATATATATATATATATATATCTTAAAGTCTTCACCACACTGACATTTTGTGATGCGGACATTATATTCAAAAACACAATCTTTGTCAAGTATTGTCAATATTTATTGTCAATTTTAATAAAATCAATATCGTTTCCGAAACGATCGTATACTAAATTTTATTTTGTTTGCTTATCTTTTTGAAACCGATTCCTAATTTCAATTATCAATCTTTATTCTGAATATTAATTTAGCTCTACGATAAATATACTTATTTAGCTTAATGTATATCTACAGTACCAGAAACATTGTTCTTTAAAAGTATTAATGAATTAAAATAAACTTTGCTCTTTAGCCTCCAGGTCTAATTCCCCCTGTAATATATATATATATATATATATATATATATATATATATATATATATATATATATATATACACTGCGGATCAAAAATTTAAGACCACTTAAAAATACTTTAAAAAAAAATTTTGTAAGGATAAATTTTCAACTCTTCCGACTTAAGGTTACTAATACTACAATCTAAAAGGTTATGGAAACAAAAAGGTACATTCCAAATTTTTTTTTTAATTTGCATTTTTATTAAATAAAGCTTTTTACACTTGATCAAAATTATAAGACCAATTGTTAAATTTATGGTAATTCCAATGTTTTTAGTTCAGTTAGAGATAAGCAATCACTGTGTAAAGGTGTTACAATGCCTAAAGCAAGAAAACTAACCGAAGTTGAGCGCTCTCGAATTCTAAGATTTGTCACAGCGAGTGATAGCAGTTAAGGTAAATCGCAGTAAAAATGTTATTTGTAACTTTCTAAAGAACACTGAGAATTACGGAAAAGCCAAATCCCTTAATGGACATCTCTAAATTTCGCCTGTATTGAGTAGGAACATCAGATGGGTTGTTATGAATGACAGAGGACTTTCGTCTAGTCAAATTAAGGCGATTACAGATGCTGATTGCAGTCCAACAACCATTAGACGACACTTACAACAAAAATCCTGGTAAATAAAAAAAGCGTAAACAAATTCATCGATTGCTTCCACGTCATACTGTAAACCGCTTAATATTTGGTCGTGAATACCAAACCTGGAACGTTGAGAAGTGAAACTAAGTCCTGTTTTCTTATGAGAAAGAATTCAATTGAGATGATCCTGATGGCTTCCAGCGATATTGGCATGACAAAAACATGCCCCTTGAATTTTTTTCCACACGTCATAGTGGTGGCGAATCCGTAATGGTATGGGGTGCCTTTTCTTACAGAGGGACGATGGAGCTGAAAGTGATGCAGATCATCAGACAGCAGCTGGTTATGTTACAATGCTACAAATAGCATCTCTGATGATGGAGGGTCATTGTTCGTTTGGGGGATGGATGGTTATTCCAACAGAATAATGCTGCAATCCACACTGCAAGACAGACTGTGAGCTTTCTACAAGAAAATGGAGTCCATCTCTTGGAACACCCTGCATACTCACCGGACTTGAACCCAATTGAAAATGTTTGGGGATGGATGACAAGAGAGGTTTATCAAAATGGCAAACACTATTCAACAAAAAATGAACTTCGCAAAGCCATGTTCAGAAACTGGAACAGGATCCCTCGCACCTTAATGAAAACCCTTATTTCTGGCATGCCCTAAAGTCATCAAAATCAATGGAGGTAGAACTCATTATTAAGTTTGATTGTTGAATGTTTTCATACACTTTTCATACACTTTTTGTACAATTTAATAGAATTTTTGTCTCTGATCTTATAATTTTGATCATGTGTAAAAAGCCTAATTTAATAAAAATGTAAATTTAAAAAATAAATCTTTGGAATGTAGCTTTTTGTTTACATAACCTTTTAGATTGTAGTATTGGTAACCTTAAGTCGGAAGAGTTTAAAATCTATTCTTAAAGAAAATTTTTTTAACAGATGTTTAAATGGTCTTCAATTTTTGATCAGCAGTGTATATACCAACCCCCCCCATATATATATATATATATATATATATATACAGTGGACCCCGACATACGAGATCCATTCGTTCTCGAATGAAGCTCGTATCTTGAATTAAAATGACACCATTAAGGAGACGTAGTGAAACACGACATACCAAACCATCTACCGTTTGCATCTGGAACTCGTAACTCGCTCGTATGTAGGGGAGGATTTTTGCTCTGAAGCAATCTCGTATCTCGAATTTCTCGTTACTCGGGTAGGTCATATGTTGGGGGCCTACTATATTTTACTCTTTTACTTTTAAAGGAACTTTGTCTCTCTGAGTGTGTGAGTTCGTATTCTATGAACTGGAATACTGCTGGACTGATTTTTAAACGTTAACACGAACGTACTTGGTTCGTTTTTACATAAGTTTTGCATTGAAATGCCTCTGGTAATTATGGAAAATCGGTAATCGAAAAAAACGATTAAATAAGGAAATCTAATTTTAACCAAAGTTTAAACGTTTATATAAACTTACACTACAAGTGAATTTGAGAACTCTCATGGCTGCACAAGCAGAAAGGTTCAACCCTTTAAATAAACTGTAGATTCTTTTCTAAGATAGGAGCGTGTTCGATATAAATTCTTTTTAGTGCAAAACTGAATCATTATACTTGATTTTCTACGTTTACGTTTTATTCATGTGTTTATGTAAAAACAATTTTCTGGCAGAAACCGTTGGTGTATGATTCTGGGCGCCTTCAAAATGAATGCTTCTGTTTAGGGCACAATTCAACGATGATAGTTGACTTTTTTATTTAATTACTCCAGTTAAGCCATTTTATACAACCAACAGTACATTTCTACAGTGCAACGTAGACCATAATGTGTTGTGAAATAAGTCGCTGCTAGGAGCCACGTGAAGAAGCTCCCATACAGAACACTAAGGGGAAAGCGTCTTAAAGTAGAGTAGACAATCGATTTGATTAAAGAATGGCCGACTTCCCCGATTCTAAGACAATATAATTATGGAGAGTAGACTATTTGTTAATCCTTATGCAATTCAGAACAATGTTGGGTCTCCCTACTAGTTGATATATATATATATATATATATAATTTAATAATTTAAATTTTATGATGTGAGATAGTTAAATTTCAAATCTAGAATTTTTATTATATGCAAGACATGGGATACATTTCAATAAGTATATTTTCTTAACCTATAGGTTTTCGGTGTTTACCCATCTCCTCGGAGGAAAAAATACTAGCAAATATTATAATGGTTTATACCTAATTTGCTAAATGCAATAAACATAGAAAATAATAATTATAAGTTTTTAAAGTTTTTAACTAATAGAGTAATATAATAAAATATATAATTTAACTAATAGAGTAATATGATAAACTATAAATAATTATATATTGGTTCAAAATGAAAACGCTATTGAATTTCATATCCAAATTGTATGGTAAAATCCGAAGTAAAATTGGATCCCTTTACCTCATTGCTACCAAGGACTTTTACGTGTACGAAATCTGAATGAATTAAAATATCATATTTAAGCGTATTTTACTAGTGGGAAGAACTGGGCACCCCCTTACCGCTAAATAATAAATCTCTTTCGCATAAGCGTATTTATGTTTTTACAAACGAACATATAATAATAATCTTCTAATAATTGGAGTTTCTATTGTAACTTTATTTGTTTTTTTTTAAATCTGCAGTAAATGGAGCTATTAAAATTATTACAATAATATTTAAATCTGTTATTTATATGCATATAAGTTTCATCCTCATAGAGAATCGTCAGTGTGGAGATAATTGCTCTGTGAATAGAATGGTTAGAAACCCCAACACGAATCATTTTTAACGCAAGACTAAACCTATTCGATCATGCGGCCACACTAACGGTTATGACGTATAAAGAAAAATAAAAGGTTATTGTATGTTTTTGTAAGTCAACATATAGTAACCTCGCCTATAGTGTTCGATTAATCTGTTTTTTGGGGGGAGGGGTTGATAAAAAAATAGAAAACGAATGTTTGAAAAAAGCTTTGAAACTTAGTATGCAATGTTATGACCTTAAGGCTGTGATCATAGCGTAGTATCTGTTAACTGTGACAAGCGGGAGCAATGGTCAAAACATTATTATTATTATTGTTATTGTATACTTATTAATTGATTTGAGCGATGGAAGCTCGCTGGATCAGTTATTATGATTAGAAGAATAAACAATTCAATTGAGGAAGAAATGATTGACGAGTAAATCGCAAAAGGAATGCGAAAATAGAAAATAGATGTAAACATTCTTTTGGATTTCGATATACAAATAACTAGATGGAAACATTAGGTTAATCTGGACACGTAATTAGGTGACGTGGGAGAACACGTGATGTAGTTAGTTTTGGAGAGATTCAGAGAGTTGAGGATTGACCACCAGAGCAGACAGACGTCTAGACAAGGGTGGACAGACAGCTAGGAGCGGACTGTAAGAATAGAAAATGTAGAAACTGCAGATCCTGTGAAAACCATTTGAGACAACTGTAATAAATTTATATTATAAAAATATAAAGAGTTGTTTTAATGGTTTCACAAATAAGAACAGGTGTCTCAATTGGATGGATGATCGCTTCATGGTTCGTCACGGAGCAGCGGGAAGATACAGAAGAAATCTTCAAGAAAACAAAAGTTATGAAGCATATATTATTCTTCTTACATATGAACTGTAAAAAATATCCCGCGTGATAAGTCTGATACAACATGATTCAGTTTACACGTCAATATCATGTCCCCTGGCTTAACAACATACATACGATTTATACGTTTATTATCTGTCTGTTAAAAGAACAATAGCATCTTACATCCACTAGATAACACATGACACGTTTTTATATATCATCTCTTCTAATATAAACCAATATACAACAAGTATCCGCTTTGTCGTTTGATTTAAAGAGAATAAAGCACTTTAATATTTGATTTATATAAAAACGTATCCGGTTTATATTTTAATTTAAAAATGCTGTTGGTCTCCCGCCAAAAGGAGGGTGGACCTGTACATTCACGTTTGTACGTTCGTCTGTTCGTCCGTTCGTCTGCCCGCACTTTTCCCAATAACTACGCCTACGATTTTTTTTTTTAATTTTGCACAAACATTAAACAACATATGAATAAAAAAGTAACAGAACGAAATTTATGGAAAAAATCCGATTGTCTTTCTAGGTGTGCCTTTAGGGTTAAAATGGCTAAAATTGATATATTTGTGCTTATTTAACAAAAAAATGATGCCTTGGATTTTTATAAAACATTCTGTAAAGTTGTAACTAAATGATTTCTATATAATTTTGTTTGTCTATACTTCGCGATAACTATTGGGTGCGCCCCTGGGACTCTTTTAGGGCTAATAAAAACACTCCTTTTTGGGGACTATTTTACCATATTAGTCCAAAATTTTCTGTGTATGTCTATTTAGCAGTTTTGCATGGTGTTGAACTCAAATTTACATATGTTAAGGCCTAAAACTGCGCCGTTTGTTCATTTTCACCAGGATTTAACGTCACCTGGGGACTTTTGGGTCTAAATGGATGGGGGAACAAGTGCTACAAATATTTTATGCCTAGCTTACTGTGCACCTACAGGGAGCCATGCATGATTTATTTGGTCGCTTAATCTTAGTAATCGATTTGGTGTTTGGAAAATGGCCATATTTCGATTTTTTTTTATTAAGGTGATCGTTTTACTTTATTGTTATAATTAAAACAAAAGTGATTGATTAAAAATTTGCTGTTGTTGAAACTTGGTTACTGCTTTTCTATTTGGTTTATTGTAAGAAGACAATAAATATATTAAAAAAAACGTAATGGATCTAGTTTATGTGTTGTTGTTGTTGTTGTTGTTGTTGTTGTTGTTGTTGTTAGAGTTGAAACAAAACCTTTGAAGATAAAGTAGTCAATAAACCTAGTTCTTGAGCTGTCGTATGTTTTATTTAAAATAATATAAGAAAAACATATCTTAATATTTGATTATAAAAATAATTTAATTAATTACCTTTGTTGTATTTTTAATAGAGATCGGTTTATTGATGATGTAAAATGGCTTAATTAAATTAAGGAGTGGCTTTAAGAGGTGTGTGTAAATGCTTTGCATAAAAAATATGTTTGGTTATTTTCCTGTAACAGCTGAAATAGTGATATTTTTATATTGGAGACAAGCCGAGAGACACAATGTTCTCTGGGATTGAATAAAGACTAACAAATATTCCACGCTCCCATAATTTTATTATAATCGAAATTGATGAAATCGCCTATTTTTTTTTATCAAATTAGTCCCCAACCACAGTGTACCGGTACGAAGCTTCACATGCCTCCCCTCAATGACTTAATCCACAATACATTATAGTCTACATTGCACTGTAGAGAAACTTCTGTTGATTTTATAAAAGTTTATGTAAATAATGGATTCACTTAAAGTTTAAAATGCAAACGACACGTATCATGGTTCAATTGTGCTCTAAGCAAAGACATTCATTTTGAACGCGGGCCCCGTCTTATAAAAGGCACAACTGCTGATTTTATGAAATTATTTTTACATATTCACTTGAATCAAAGTTAAACATACAAAAGTCAAGTATCATTGTACAATTGTGCTATAAAAAAGAAACTCTAATTTAAAAAAATATGTTTTTTTTAATAAAAAAAAACATACTTTTGATTATATAGGCTGGACCTTACTGTTTGTGCCTTGAAAAAAACTTCTCAAATGCTTTTGTAACGTTAGATTGTATAAAAGTGTTAACTTTGTCCAAAATTGAACTTCTTCAATCAAATTTGTTTTCTTATCGATTTTCGATACTTATCAGATGCATTCTAATACAAAAACCTACGGAAGAAGACTCCTAGACACATCAAGTACATTTGTAAGGAATTTTTTTTTAAATGGCCCAACCGTTTCTGAGTTCATAGCAAACGAACTCTCTAACACACAGACAAAGTTCATTTTATCTAATAGATAGATAGATATTATAACAAGAAAATCCACTGTTAACTGTAGTGTATGCATTTAATATTTATAGGATTAAAAGTGGTATATATAAAGCCTTATGTATTTAAATACGCCATGATCACATTGACGCAACGATGAACATTTTCAGTACCAGGCGCTGTATGTATTCTTCGCTTATCTCGTCTTTTTTCTAGCCGTTTTAAACTTATATATGTATACTTGCGATCGGAATTAAAGCATAGGCGATTCAGGAGAGCTGTGGTTGGTCATTGCGCAACTCTCGCCACAAAAATTTCACACGTAGGCGCCAGTCAGTTGGTATCCATAGCTTGTCAAGAATGAACTGAATCATATTTAAAATACATGTCGGAAATTTTATGGTTCTTAGAATCCTTGTGACTTTCACAAAAATATATAAAGACCCTTTATACTTTATTGTGACGCATTCTATTTCTAGATTTGCAGGTTGTTTCAAATTAAACCATGCAAAATTTCGCATTATATATATATATATATATATATATACTCTTCAGTGGTGAACAAAACCCGAACGAGAGTGCTCAATGTGTAGCCAGAGCAGTACATAGGAAATTTATTGCTGTGAGTCTAGAACGAATTAGAAAAATAATCTGTATCCTCTGACTTGCTCCTCCGTTTATTATTTACTTGTTAACAACTAATTATTTAATTTACCATCTACATATTATATTTTCTTATATTTGCCTCTCACTAATTCTCTCTTTAATTATTATCTATATGATCTTAAACTTATATATATATATATGTACATGTGTTTTCTCCCATTAATATATGTATATGTGTACATGTGTATATATGTATATATATATATATATATATATATATATATATATATATATATATATATATATATACGGAAGCCCATTACCCGCATTAAGCTGGTCTGCAGTTTAATTTGTTGCTGGCTATCTTGCTCTTGCTTGTTGCTGGATCTCAACATTTTGAACCGAGAGAGAGACTTAGCTGTCGTACAAAGCTAAGACTCTGTAACATCATATTTGGATAGATACTCCCTCAGGCATTTGGGCTCATGGATTTTTAGTGTCTGAGGGAGTGGCACTCGTCTGACAAGACGTTGCAATCATCATACATATATGTATATACGTGTATATATGTATATTTTCTCCCATTAATTTCAATCTTACTATTGCTTAATAATATTAATATTACCTTTTAACCAACTAGTTATTTCCTGACATTATAATTTGCATCTTACTCTTTATTGATTTCTAAATCCACCATCTGTTTATTATTAGTTTTTTTTTTAGTAATTATTGGTTGATTATTTCTTGTCCACTACCCCGTAACCCATTTACTTAACATAAACAATTTTATAAATATATTTATTATTTTATTATTTCGTTATTATTACTTACTAACTACCCATTCATATGTTAAATATCTACTAATTTACTGATATTCTTACCTACATTTTTTTTATATTATTAAAAAAAACCTGTAACGTATAATTCCTTAGTTTCTCCCTTTCTGTTTTCCTTTCTTTTCCTTTTTCAACCATAGCGTACGGTAATTCAAAAAATAAAAAATATTATTCAAACTCCCCCCCCACCACTCTCACTATCGCTTTAAACTCCGTATGCAACCCATTCTTCCTCCTCCCACTGCACCACGCCGGCCAATGCTGATTTGCAACTAGTTGCCATGGTGATTTGTTAAAAAAAAACTATCAATCGCTATATACGACTTAATTGTCTGCCTAATCTCTCTCACCCACCCCCATCGCCTACTTTTATTTCAACTAAACTTTTTTTCTTTTGGCTTCTATCCTGGTCTCGTCTCTATTTCTTATTCTGTGACAAATTTGATTTCTCCACCTTAAAATTGAAATCCTAAATATATACAATACAATATATACAATAGAACTAGTATTTTTCAAAGTTTTAAACTTAAACCGTTATAATTTACCACAGCGTGTATAAATATAAACACATAATTAATATTTAATAATAAACCCCATCTCTCATTATATACACGCATGCTACTTTAAATTCCAACCTCCTCCCCCTCCTACTTTCCCCTTCTAATTTACCTCCCCTTCATCTACAACGATTTTTCCATAATTATTGGTGTTAAAGCTCAGTCCATCTGTGAATTTTGACGAAGCTGGTCGGATCTCTCCTCATTTTCAGAGGATATCTTCCCAGCGGAAACAAAATGTAAATTCATTCCGGACTCACGCCAATAAATTTCCTAAACGCCTTAAAACGATTTCAATGATTTAAAGACATTATTACAATGATCTAAACATAATTCTCAATGAAAAACCAAGACACGGAATAATAAAATAATGTTAAAAAATACACATTGTTGGTGACTACCCCCTTATTTAAATATGCATCTTTCTTTCGTTGGAATTTCTTAACTCATATATATATATATATATATATATATATATATATATATATATATATATATATATATATATATATTTATATATATATATATATACATAACCATATATATATACAATAACCAATTTTATATATATATATGTATATGTATATATATATGTATATATATATTTAAATAAGGGAGTAGTCACCAACAATGTGTATTTTTTAACATTATTTTATTATTCCGTGTCTTGGTTTTTCATTGAGAATTATGTTTGGATCATTGTAATAATGTTTTTAAGTCATTGAAATCGTTTACGCGCGTTTCAGACGGTCTGTGATGCGTCCTCGTCAGAAATTATTTTCAAATGTATGTATATATATATATATATATATATATATATATATATATATATATATATATATATATATATATATATAGCTTAAATAGAGATTCCAGAAAATTATTTAAGAAGTGTGTTCTAACTGAAATGCAATATCCCACGTACCCTGTGTACTTTAATATCAGAATATTTATAGTTATCTGTGTCTCTCACCATTTTAAATTTTAAATAAAAGAAAAGCACGCTGGCCGGAACAAACGCAGACCCCACGATATCATTATGTTTCATTTAATAAACATGCAAATGAATTTGTTAAAGAACTTTTAGAATTTAGCTCATATAATTTACAAGTTAAAACATATGACTCTTTGAACTATCGCAATTATCAAAGAATTCCTTAACAGTTATCCATTCGAAGGGTTATTGATGAAAATCAAAGAATACGAGGGACGTGCAATAATTAATGCCTCTGACCAACTTCCACTTGTCTGATCGAGCTGACATTTTGCATGCGCAATGATTTATATATCTACGGGTAATGTGGCAAATTACAGTTCTGAACTAATTTAGGTTTCTCATTTACAAGTGTTTGAACTGAGTCAGGTGTGAAATGGAGCATGTTGAATGTCGAGCAGTGATCTGGTTTTTGTATTTGAAAGGACGCACACCATAGGAGACTTTTGCTGAAATGAAAGAAACTAATGATGATAATGCCCCATCATATGACCTTGTAAAACGCTGGCATTGTGAATTCAAACATGACCGGAAGTCTGTGGAAACAGCTCCCAGACCTGGTCGCCCGCCCCTTCTGCTATTGATGAGGCATCTGTCTGTCAAGTTGAGGCTGCAATTTTGGAAGATCGGCGCATTACTATTCGCCAAATAGCCCAAGATGTCAAGATTAGTACAGGGTCTGTGGAAACTATAATTCAGGACCATTTACATATGCATAAGGTGTCTGCCAGATGTATTCCCAGGTTGCTCACACTATTCCAGAAGCGAGAACGCGTCGAGTGCTCGAGGATGAATTTGGAGATGTGCCAAGAAGATAAGTCAAAGTTTTTCAAAAGACTGATTACACAGGATGAAACCTGGGTCCATCACTATGATCCAGAGACCAAAGCCCAGTCAATGCAGTGGAAGAACTTGGACTCACCACCTCCAAAGAAGGCAAGGGTGCAGCCCTCCCCTAGCAAGGTCCTGCTCACAGTCTTCTGGGACTAGGACGGAGTAGTGATGACAGATTTCCTGGCAAAGGGTACCACAATTACAGGAGCCTATTATGATTCAGTTTGGAGGAAATTAAGGAAAGCTATCAAAATCAAGAAGCGGGGCAAGATCAGCAAAGATACTCTCCTCCAGCAGGACAACGGTCCGGTCCACAACTCACATGTCGCCAGATCAGAAGCACAGGCGTGTGGTTATGAAATCCTCCCCATCCTCCCTACTTTCCAGACCTTGCACCCTCTGATTTTAACCTCTTCCCAGCCATGAAGTTGTTTTTGAAAGAAAAGCGTTTCCCAGATGATGCAACCTTGATTTCTGAAGTCATGTCGTGGTTGTAGAACCAAGCTGGGGTGTTCTACAAAAACGGTCTCCAGAGCTGCATCAAACGACGGAAGAAATGCATAACTCTGGGTGGTTCATATGTAGAGAAAGACTAATAACTGTGCCAAGTTTCGTTGCTCTACTGCTATGGAAAATGGGTCAGGGGCATTACTTATTGCACACCCCTCGTATAAAGAATATAGCAATATGTATCGACATGAAAGTGCTGACATTGTATTCAAAATGCTAGCAAGTTAAACGACATCTTAAACAGAAACATTCATTTTAAACGTGCTCCTGTTATAAATGAGCGTACTCTTTTATTTTCTAAAAAAAACTATTTTCATATAATGTCTTAAAGTTTAAATCCAAAAGTCAAGTATCATTGTTCAGTTGTGTTGTAAGCAAAAGCGTTTACTTCAATCGGTCCATTGGGTAACAAAAAAAACTACTGTTGATTTTATACGCATTATCATTCTGCTTCTTTGCTAATAAAACTTCTCTAATGTCATTTTAGGCATTATAAGTGTTTGTTAACTTTAATTAAGTTTATCTATTATCGATTAACGATTTTCGATACAAATTCTATCTAAACACACTTCTGACACATAAGGTACATTTGTACGAAATTTCATAAAAATTATCCCAGCCGTTTCAGAGTCCATAGAGAAAACAGAGATAAGGTGCCTACTTTTAAGGACAAATCTAGAACTTTTTAAAAACACATATTATTGTCAAATTCTATTTCTCCGTCTGGATTTCAGTTATTCCTCTTGACAGTAAGTCTCCTGAAGCATGTGCAACTTACCATATACTTAGTTGTTAAGAAGTTAAAGATTACCCGTCCTAGGACAGGTAATATTAATAACACGTACAGTAGAGTTTTGTACTACTAACGGAATAAAATATCCAAATATAACAATTTTTAACATTCTGTGTAGAATTCTTTCTCCAATTATGATCCATACTTTTTTTCATTTTAAATAATATATTTTTAAAAAATTCCATTTAAAGCCCAAACAAGCAACAGTGCCACTTTGATGTAGAGAGGCTACTATCGGGGACATAATTGCAGAGATATTATGTAGGGAGTTTAGCAGCAAGATGCCTGTTCACATACATTTGAACTTCTGCATGTCAGTACAGTTGGGAAAGAAGAATCTCGGAAGGGAGTTCTACAGTCTAGCAGTTCTGAAGAAGAAACTATTGGAGTAGAAGGTTTTCTTACATCTAGGGATCTTTACTGTGAAGAGGTGGGATTTTGCTGCTTGTCGAGTTTGTCGGGGTTGTTTATGTCGAGAGAGTACAAGTGCTTGTAGTTCGTCAGAGCATTCGCCACTAAAGTACTTGTAGAACAGACAGAAGGACTCGAAATTTCGTCGATGGGGCAGAGGTTGAAACTTAGATGGCAGCTCAGGACTTATCTCGTTGGCGACTCTCTTTTGAAACTTGTCCTGGAATGAGAGACTAGCAACAGATGCACCAGCCACAAGTGTGACAACAATACTCCATACATGAGCGAATGGTGACCTTGTAGAGGTACAGGATAATTTAAGGTGTAAGTAGTTTTCTAGCACGGTAGAGAGAACCTACCTTTTTCGCAGCGGCCCTGTCAATGCCTCTTCTCTCCTTATATTGTTGCGCTTGTAAGGTTACATATTAGTAACACTGTGTAAAAAGTTTTTCAGTGATAAATGTTGATATGAACTAAGGCAGCAAAATAAAATCATTCCCAGAAGTGAATCAAAGGTGCGCGACATCTTTGGTTGTGTTGTTCAGAAAAGAAAAGAAAAAAACCAGAAAACCTCTGTCATATAATTGAATGCAATATTTTATTATTTTCATCGTTGAGTTTTGTACGCAGATTATACTCCCTAGAGGCTCTTAAAATTTCTACTTTGTTTTCATTCTACATATTAAGCAATAAGTTTTCAAAGTTAGTTACTGTGTGATTACAAAATAAATTTTGAAGACAAGACAGATGCGAATCCTATTTTGAGACATATTCGTCGCTTTTGGCACATGACCAAAAAAAAAATGCTGTCTTCCCAAGAGTCGAATATCCGAAGCGAACGTTTCCGAAAATAATGTAAGAAAGAAAAGAACAAAATATACGGTGAAACCCATAATTTATTATCTGAGCAGGCATACACATCTATATTTAGCAAACGTATACAGTTTTTGCTAGATTAAATAAATATAAAAATGTTGTTAAACTTAAGTGTTTCTAGTATTTGATTCATGTACTGTATTTGTATAAAAGCTGTAATATGGATTCTAAACGTAAGTGTAACAATCTTGTCTTTATTTCATCTTTGTACGAGTATATAAATTAATGTAAACTTTTATGGTGAGGAATAATTTTTTCTGTCTTACGCCAGGTATGTTAGTACAAATATATATATATATATATATATCTTTTAGACCCTAGACGCTTTACACCATACTCATCAGGGGTAAACGATGGCATTTTCGAACATTTATAAAAAAGAATATATAAGGTTGAACTTAAAATTAATAATGAACATGTAAGGATTAATTTACAATTATAATAAAATATATGTACAGGAAAACGGTAGGGGAAAGGATAAAATAAATTGAATTAACGGGTGTATATATATATATATATATATATATATATATATATATATATATATATATATATACAGGGTGACCCAAAACAAACAAAAGCTAATGGAGGCCATCTAGAACAAATGCTGTAGAACGGATAAAAGAAGGGCAAAGATCCTTGTGTTTTGATGTGATGTTTTGAATATAATAAACGGGTTATGAGCAAAGTTTCATTTCATTCGGGCAAAACACTTCATAAATGGGGCCTTATTAGAGTTGGGACCCGGTTTTTTGGGGCACCCTATATATATATATATATATAATGAGTATGAAAAATAACAATCACGAATGGGAAATAATAATCCGTATATAAATACACGGGGAGAGAAAAAAGAGGAAAAAGGGGTAGGGAAATATCTAAAATATCTCTACAATTCACCAAAAAGGTTTAGGGTGTTAACAGACCGTTTCTGTTTACAGAGAGAGGGTTTAAGTAAGGCGTGCAATAGAGACCGATTCGAGAGTTTTAAAATAACTACTCGATCGACCTCGAAATAAGATTGAAACAAAGTCGTCCTTATAGGCCTACCCACATTTTGGGCAGACTTATAAGGACGACTTTTACATATAATATATATATCTATATCTATTTATCTATCTATCTATCTATCTATATATATATATATATATACATATATATATATATGCATGCATGTGCGTTGTTTGCAGATATATATATAGAGAGAGAGAGAGAAAGAGATCAATAAATATAATGACGATATAAACTGTATAGTAATATATATATAGATTTATACATCGACGGTGTAATATATACATAAAAGCACGGTCAATAACAATAACAATATATATAATGAGGAAAACAGTAAATAATAAGATTGACAGAAAATCCATTGAATGATCGAAAACAGTTATCATATGATGACGTTCGGAAATTTACCCAACCAGACCGAGTTACCGATATATTGGTAATTTCCAAAAATGTTATAATACCGAGTTACAGCCAAACTGGTATTTATCCGACCACGTGTTTTTGTGATGTCAGGAAACTAAAAATAGCTACCTATTCGCTGGTTAGCCTCGATTTGAAGTAAGAATTCCACAAATTGCCTTGTACTACAAGAAGTACATTAGCAGTTGCGACAATAGCGATCAGATTACCCACCTTCAGCGTTCACGACGCCACTAGCCGTGGCCCCGACGCGTCTCCCTCAATTTCGTGATGTAGGCTTGTTACAACTCCTAGGTGCTGTACTTTTCTACACAAGCAGCTTTCAGAAACCCTATGTACTTTACAACATACATTCAAACACTGTATCTGGAACTGGTAGGAAATTACTGTTCTACAGCTGCTCAAAGGGGACAACAAGAAACCTGTGCTCAACGCCTGAAGCAAGGCAACCACTTCCCTGAAATTCCACCCCCCTGGCACCACATTTGACCACGTCTGTGCTGTATGCATGGAGAAACACCTCAGACAGCACCCTGAAGTATCTTACAAAAACAACGTCCAAAAGAAGATGAAGACAAGGTAATCAAATTAATAAGATTTTTGGTGATCTTTTGCCGATATCTTGGAAATTTCATTTTAATCACTAAACGCACAGATTAAATAAAAACTGCGTGTATACGTAGTGTTGTCTTTATTAGAGAAATGAAACAATTAGGAGGTGCCTTCAGGATATATGCGTATATATATATATATATATATATATATATATATATATATATATATATATATATATATATGTTTAATACGTTTACTCATGGGCAATGTTTTCTTTTAAAAGTATTAATCCATTTACTAATACATTAAAATAAACTCTGCTCTTTAGACTCCAGATCTAATTCCCTCTATAAAATATTATATATGTGTGTATATATATATATATATATATATATATATATATATATATATATATATATATAGTCATCCACATGCAGTACTGTTTCGCTGTTTCACAGCTCATCAGTACGGGCAGACAGACAATTGCCTCACGCCAGGATCGAAACCCAACCGCCCAGTCAAGGCTTCTCACCATTACGCTATACGACTGCTGCTGTAAAGGTAATGAATTTGACGATGTTTTGACGTCGTCCAAATGCCTCCGCTCGATTTGTTTACGAAAGAGCGTCGCTTAATACGCTAATGGCAGTTTGTACATAGCTTCACACACACGCACACACACACACACACACATATACATATATATATATATATATATATATATATATATATATATATATATAATGAGTGCACTAAATCTCTAGATGGAGTACTAAAAAACAATTTTTACAATTTCATAAAATATTTTTTAAAAAGTCTTACTATGTCGTAACTTAATACTGGCTTGGATAAATTTATGACTAAGTGCATACAAAAATATACCGAGATGAGTGGATTTGGCATCAAAAACCCGAAAAGTTTGGATATGTCATAAAAAAGCTTATATAAGAGAGTATGCAGAGTGGAAAGTAGGCTTTTGTTTTCTTTTTTGTAATGCTCGTTTTGACCCTACTTGACTTATTGGCATATTTTTCTGACAAAATGAAAAAAAATGCTGTTTTTATTTTCTAGTCGGCTATTAATTTGACTATACGGATTGTAGGTATTAAATAGTTTCATTCTACGCATGAACTTTTAAATTTTAATTTATTAGTCTCATTAAGTTTTTTTTTCTCGGGGATTTTTTCATACTCCATAAAAACGATATCTCGGAAAGTTGCCTGTGTAATGTTAAAGAGCATCTCTCCTCTCTCTCTCTCTCTCTCTCTCTCTCTCTCTCGATCTCTCTCTCTCTCTGGCTCTTTCATACTCTCTCTATTTTCTCTCTCTGTGTCTCTATTAGATAGTAGATCGAGAGAGAGAGGTAGAGGGTGGGAGGAGGTCAGAGAGATATTTTTGTAGTTAATCCACGTTGCAGGAAGTGACGTTTCATCTAACCGAATGTCATGTGATGCTACGTGGCAATGTTGGTGAAACGTTGAGTCTCTCAGAAAATGCCGAGCCGAGCAGAAGTCTAAAATGGTTCTCTCCTAAGTAAGGGGGAGATGCGCGCCCCAGACGTGGGACGTGGTAGGTACCCACAGCGGAGACCATCGATGGCGGCATCTGCAGATCATGCCTTGGAGAATAAAAGGTTGAAAACCCAACATCTGTCTTCATCTTGTGTATTCCGGCGAAAACAGCAAGAGAGCTCCACCAAGATGCAGACTCTCCCAGAGCAGCAGAACCAGGTATGAATCTTCTTTAATTCAAACACATAAATACATAACAAGCGTCCTAACCACTAGACAAACGGTTTAAGGGATCTTGGGTCCCGTTCTCTCGTCTCTTAACACTCGTAATATCTCTCTCTCTCTCATCGTCGTAAACTTCTTCTCTTCATTAGTAAAATGGACACGTCATCACCAGGGTACCAGTATCCCTCAAGTAAAGTGTCCAAGTCAAATCCTCTTCTTCTCCCTTCCTTATGTAACATATCTGTTATTTGTTGCCGTTGACCTTCTTGCCCCCGCATGGGGCATATATCGAAACCTGGATTGCCACGGATATAACGAGAAAAAGAGATAGCGAGGAAAAATAAAGACAAGAAAAGAAATTGAGGAAAAAGGAGGGAGAAAAAAACGGAGAAGAGACAGTGGAATAAAAAGAAAGAATAGTGAAAATGAAGAAAAAAAGAGAATAAAGAAAGAACAGTGAAAATGAAGAGAATAAAGGAAGAACAGTGAAAAAAGGGTAGAGAGAGAGAAAGATAGAGAGAGAGGAAGGAAGAAGAAGAAAAAATGATTCAGTTATGTGTTGAAAAAGATAGCAAAGGCATGAAGAATACCATACGCATTTAGAGGAAAAATAAACTCCAAAATTAAAAAATATGCTTTGAACCTTGAAAACGATTGAAAAACAGAAGAGAAAAGAAAATTAATTTACCATATTAAAAATAAAAACTGTGGAAATTGAAAAACACAGAGAAAGAATTGAAAACACAGAGAAAGAAAGAAAAAACGTATATATATATATATATATATATATATATATATATATATATATATATATAAATAGACAAGACAACACAAACAAACATTTGTTGAGGCAAAATGACATCGAGGTTGTCCACAGTTATAAATCTGTCAGTCATTTGACATTGTTGAATTTAGCAAAGTGTTACAAAAATAAGGGGCAGTGAACTTTTAAATGCATTCGGAATAGCAAGATGTCATTTTAGATTTGAAAAAAAAAAGAAATTACACTATTGTCGAAAGAATTAGGTGATAAATAAAAATCAGGTTGGTGATGTGGCATCCCTCCGGATTAATTTTAAGTAAATCATAATGATATGAATAGAATAGAAGCGGAACTTTTTAATTAATTCTGTGGTTAATTGTAAAAGAATAATGATTTTTTTTAGTTTCAGAAAACCCTTGAACTTTGCTTACGTGGACAATTTGATCAGTGATAATTTTGTTGAACTTTGCTGAAAGTTGTTAGCTATAAGTGAATTAATTAAGTATATATTAATTAAGTATTATTGAATATTGTTAAGTATTGTTGAGTTGCCATGTGTATTTTTCTGTATTTCTTTTTCTGTATTTTTGTTATCTTGTATTTGTATAGCAGATGGGGGCATCGATGGTCTTGCCACGTGGTGTCAATGTAATTTAATTTTTTTTAAATAAGATGATGACAGGATAGAGGTATATCAATTATCAATAATAATTTTTGAGATAACGGGATTATGCAAGGAAAACATAAATGAGAATTTTTAAAATGGAATGATGTCGGAAGACAAAAGAATAAGGAATAAGGATTTTTTTTAAATCGAAATACAGTAGTTGGACAGGCAGACGGTTTGCTGGATTATGAGTAATGAGGTCAGGAAGTCAGTCGGTATTTATTCTAGTTTCGAGGTGGTCATGTATACATATTTTTTGTTTGTTGTTTTGTTCTTGTAGTTTCGACAGATTTTTTTTTTGTTCCGGATGCGTAATTCGGTGGAGGGCGGTACAGAACGTCCTCGTAATAAATAAAAAGAAAAAAAAATCCATATTTTGGTAGGTGCTCAGGGAAGCACGAGATAGTTATAGAGAAATGGGCGATCTCTGTAACTAATATGGACAGTCGGAGGACGTGTCCATTGTGTGTTGACCACACGGGGGGTAAATGGGGTAGAATAGATAAAAGTGACTTGATTACTCTTGGACCAATAAAGTATAGTTATAGAGGAGGTAAATTAATTAAGAACATTTGATGTGAAATGGTGAAGGTTTGGGATGGGATTTTTTTATGTTGTTTTTGTGCTACCTAGGAGTAAAGAAGATTGTCCCTAAATCCTGAGATGTAAGTAGGAGGCAGATGGACCTCGATTTTGTGTTTTATTGTTGTTCGGCTAGGAGCCGTGAAATTATCGACCACGAGTAGTGTCGACCGGGAGCAAAGGATGCTCTGGAAGTCCCGAGATGGGTACGAAGAAGCCATGGGGTCATAAAGGAGTTTTACCTTGAAGAGCGCAGGGTAGTGCTACATGGCAGTTTTATTGTTGTATTTATTTAATTTTGAGTTTATCGATTTATCGTAGGACAGTCTTCTTGCCAGCGGGTAGCGTATGTATTCTCTCCTTAGTTTAGTTAGTTAGTTATTAAAAATGTATGGTTTTGCAATACATTTTGATAAAAAAGGGGTGGAGGAATGTTAAAGAGCATCTCTCCTCTCTCTCTCTCTCTCTCTCTCTCTCTATGGCTCTTTCATACTCTCTCTATTTTCTCTCTCTGTGTCTCCATTAGATAGTAGATCGAGAGAGAGAAGGAGAGGGTGGGAGGAGGTCAGAGAGATATTTTTGTAGTTAATCCACGTTGCAGGAAGTGACGTTTCATCTAACCGGATGTCAGGTGATGCTACTTGGCAAGGTTGGTGAAACGTTGAGTCTCTCAGAAAATGCCGAGCCGAGCAGAAGTCTAAAATGGTTCTCTCCTAAGTAAGGGGGGAGATGCGCGCCCCAGACGTGGGACGTGGTAGGTACCCACAGTGGAGACCATCGATGGCGGCATCTGCAGATCATGCCTTGGAGAATAAAAGGTTGAAAACCCAACATCTGTCTTCATCTTGTGTATTCCGGCGAAAACAGCAAGAGATATCCACCAAGATGCAGACTCTCCCAGAGCAGCAGAACCAGGTATGAATCTTCTTTAATTCAAACATATAAATACATAACAAGCGTCCTAACCACTAGACAAACGGTTTAAGGGATCTTGGGTCCCGTTCTCTCGTCTCTTAACACTCGTAATATCTCTCTCTCTCTCTCTCATCGCCGTAAACTTCTTCTCTTCATTAGTAAAATGGACACGTCATCACCAGGGTACCAGTATCCCTCAATTAAAGTGTCCAAGTCAAATCCTCTTCTTCTCCCTCCCTTATGTAACAGTAACATGAAACATGAAGTACTCGTAATACCAGTAAGTGTTTGAATGCTCGTAACACTTTCGAAAAATTTTGTCCGGATAATTGGCATCAAAGAGAGGATTTACACTATATAAACCCTGATATATAAAAATATCGAGCAGTACGAATAAGAGCAATATTGCTAGTTGACCGAAGAATTATATTTAAGATTATATCAAAACGTACTACAATGAAGACAACTGGATGTATATGTGTCTACTAGTAGTTGCAAAAAGAGCTGAGATTACTTAGGGCAAAGTTATACACAAGGTTCGTTTTTAATGTGGGTGGAATCCAGCTCCCCAAGCAAGCACTCTGGTTAGTAACAAAAATAAAAAAATGTATCGCTTTTTTAAGGATTTCTTCTCCATTAACCGAGACCAAAAAAAATGAAGTACAGCATCAAAACAGAAGGTATTAATTTTCTTCTCCACAAAAGCAAATTAGACAGGTGATTTTTAATGTGGGGGAGAAATAAGCTCCCTCAAAAAGGGGGCACTCTGGCAGTGTTCAAATGAATAGTAATTGTATCGGTATGAAGGGTTTCTCCCACATTGACCAAGACCTAACTAACTTAAATAGTAATTATCTCAGTATGAAGGGGTTTCCCTACATTAATAAAGGACCAATTACTTAAGTGAAGAATCAGAAAAGATACCACACTTTGATCTTGGCCCGAAGGCCAAGAAAGAAAAAAGGTAAACCTTTTTTCATGTATACAAAAGGTTTTTAATTGACATCACCATCGTTGTCACCATGATCATTATTAGCATCATCATTATCATTATTATCATCATCTAGTACCTGATGGAATCTTTTAATATCACTATTGTCAGATATATATATAAAGATTGAATAATTTTCTCAAATAAATGGGGGAGTACAGAATTGATTAAAAAAAGCTGCTATGGTGTGATGTTGTTCCATCCTGCAATCTAACAAAAGAAATGATCCTAGTCTTCCTTGGCTCTTTCGCTATTATTACCGAAAATTCTCGACTGAGCTATAATCTTTGGTTCTATCTTGTAGAATATTGGCAACAGGAACGTGTAGCGCTACAACATGTCTGACGTGACCGTCCCAGGGGACGATTGGGCTCTCTACAGGAGGAGGTCAAGATTCCCGAAGTGCTGGAGAAGCATGGCAGAGATGATTTACTTATTCTTTAATTATCGTTTGCGTGCCCGGGTGACGACAGCAGACCTTACTGAGAGAAAGATTGGATTTGTAAATGTCATTGTTTTATGAAAAAGCGTCGACTCAATGTCACTTTGAGAGAGGTAACGAAAACATAATTTCGTTTTCGATACAACCGAATGATTAATCAAGTTTAGAGGATAATTGTTTAGCCTTTGAGTACAGTTACCTCGAACCCGGTTTACGGGCTTGACCTTTCGCACATGAGAACGGCGTCTGCAATCAACAGGTGCACTTGAGGAGTAAAAAAAACTCCTACAGAGATTACGTAACTAGATGCGATTGGTCCTGAAGCGACCCCGGCTCACCCCTTACCTAAGTATATGAACGGGCCCCAACCTCGAAACGGCCAATTGGAGAATCGAGCTGAGTTTGGAGAGAATAAAGCACAATCGGAGAGTCGCCACATCTGTCCTTTCCTGCATAATTCCACCGCGATCGAAAGAAATTAACCTATTTTGGATTCAGTGGAGTCTGTCTAAATCAATATTGAGTTACGGACAATTGTATATAAGTATATATATATATATATATATATATATATATATATATATATATATATATATATGTACATCTTATTTTAAATTTACTCAGTAGAATAGAGAACTGAGTTTATTCTTTCTTTTGTGTGCATGAAATTGCTTTCCTTCTGGCACGACAAATTGACGGAGCGGCGACATATCAAATCGATCGTGAAATTAAGACCAACCAAATCTATTAACGGGTCCTGAGATACCTTGCTAACCTACGAAGGACGGGTCACACATGTTTGATGATTGCAACTTTTTGCTTTTAGGGAAACATCATTTACCAAATCCCGAACGCTACTCAAAGTGAAAAATTATTCAAGAATTCATTTTACCTGTCCTGGGATGGGTATTCTTCTCGTTTTAAATAATTACGAAAAAAAAAACCCGACAGTTACTTTTACCGTGTTCCGATTTTCAAATGTCCATTCAAAAGTCATTTCTCTAACTCTGATCGTCTCGGTGACTGCACTATAGTAAATACAACAAAATACAAGTAGTAGGGACGTTGTCCACGAAACTTTCACGTGTGTGTGTGTCGTTGGGGTCCTGTTGTTAGTGTCACTACTTCTGAGCTAAGGCTCTAATCTGTTAAGTCGTTAAACAAAATGCCTGTTTACTTCATTTCCTTTCTTCTCCCTCTTCCACTTCTCATATCGTTTTTATCCATTCCCACCCCACATCACACGACCTGTAAACATGTGACTCGGGTTTGGTATAAAAGCTCAGTCAATCTTCCTGGCGTCTCTCTTTAAGATCCCACCTGATGGTAAGTTCGTTATTGTTGTCGTTTTTACGTACATCCACACAAGATACACGCACGTGGGCGCTTGCTTCTTTGATGATTATCATATGTACTTTAATGATCGTTAATGGTGTAGGTTGGGTTGAATTTGGATTATTTAAGCGGTCGGCTCAACACGAACTTGCTTACAGTGAACTTGAAGGCTACCATATTTTAATCGGCCGGGAAGCAGTTTAGTCGAACAGTTTTCCACAAGCAGGAAATTCTAGGAAATAGCTTTTTTCATATTGTTTTAAATCGCCCATATGCAAAAAAAATTCTATGATTTATAAATCTATATTATTCCTCAATATTCATACCCTCATACTGTTGCTAGTTTGCTAGTTTTTTTTACTGACAAGGCTCATTAAACATATCCTCGAATAACTCTTGGCCTAAATAAGTGATGACTGAAAAGTAAAACAAAACAATCATTTCTTTTTCCATTTAATTAGAAGTTGGGGGTTTTCTGTTGGCTGGTCTGTATTCATAGACTCTAAGCTTGGCCGTCTTGAATATTGAATGTTGCTTAAATCCCATTGTCGAATGTAATCGTCGTCAAGATTTGGGTAATTAAAGCTCAATAACAGGGTATTAAGCTGATATGCTGGCCCTGATCTAACCCGACATTGTATGTATATCTGTTTATTATTCTCCTATTACGATGAAGACAGGCGTGTAATGACTGGCTAGGTATCCAGCACCCATTTTGAATTACCTAAAGCTTATTATTATAACCATCATCGGTAGTAATAATAGCAATAGTAATAGCAGCACAATAGGGAGGTGGTATTAGCTAGATGGCTAAAACACGGACTGATAACCTGGTTATGCAAGTTCGAATCTAGTTCGTTCGACAGAAACACTTTCATTTAGAAATGTTAGCAACTGTTAGCTGATCTCTTCCATAAGTACTTGATGTCTTTCTAGAAAAATTCTAATAAGAAAGATATTAAGGAAATGAATGCCAAACAATACTCATCAGATCAATAATAAAAGAGTGAATTAATGATGTGTGATGAAGTCATTTGCCATGGCTAGTGACTTGGTGTGTCCGTGTCGTGAGCACGTCTCTGGAAACAAAGGATAGGCACAACCCCATTTAAATCAAAGGATATATATATATATATATAGAGAGAGAGAGAGAGAAAGAGAGAGAGAGAGAGAAAGAGAGAGATATTAGTGTTGGGACAATAAGTCGGATTCGGAATCGGAAATATCGGAACATTTAGGGTATCGGAATCGGCATCAGAATTGGAAAACTTTGTGCATAGTTTCCGATGCCAAAACGATTCTTTGAATTGTCTTTCTTTATTTGAATATGTTTAAAGCAACAACTAACTTTACCGGTAATAATTATAAAATAATAAATATTGATTGATTTTTAACGCCTAATAAAACTAAGATCGATTGATGATTCCCTCAAGTTATTTGTTTTTCGTTTATTAAAAACATCTGCACATTTGGCGTGTGTTTTTAAGATAATCGGGAAAAATAACGACTCTATATTTAAATAGTCAGAGATTTATAACGAATCGGAATCAAAATCGGAAATTGTATCGGATCCGGGAAGAATATTGGAATCGTCCCATCACTAGTAGCTATACAGTCTACTTGACTGGGACTTGTATCGTAGGGTCCTTACTATTGTAACGCTAGTATTTGTTACATGAGAACAGTTCTTTAAAATATTGAGTTGGCTGAAATGCCAAAGAAACTACTATTAAAAGGGAATAAAAACTATTGACATACATATTAGAGTTACTTCAAGAGAAATCAATGGCGACAGCTTATGTGAGAACTGCAATTAAGTAATAAAAACAATAATCATTCTAAACACGAAGGTGAATACACAGAAAACATTTCATCGAGAAACCATTCAGATTGTCTAAAATGTTCGCGCCAATCAGGCTTCTCGTCAAGTTCCGTGTTATTCTTTAAACGCTTAATGGTTTTATCCGCGTTATAAAGCTCAAAACTTAAAACAACTATTTTTTATTGCAATAACGTTTGTATAAGTGCATATATATATATATATATATATATATATATAGATATATATATATATATACATATACATATATATATATATTGTGTGTACAGAAAGTTGTTAGTTAGTCACCCGAATATTGGCTGAAGAGAGCTTGATAAGGATACCTTAAACGGGCCTTATTATCGGGCTTGAAACCGACGGTACCAATGATCTGTCTCAACTAACAATTTTCTGTACATAAAATATAAATACGCGGATACATTTTGGATTTTCCTTTTAATTGAGCACTCTGCTGGAATTCTTTTTCCAAAAAAAACTAATCATATATATGTAAATATATATATATATATATATATATATATATATATATATATATATGTATATGTTATCAAGTAAGATTTTTGACTTACTTGCAGTTTCATCAAATACTTTTGCCTGCAAAATCCGATCCCGCATTTTGCTAATTCCTACCCTCTGATGAGAAAGAAAGTATTTCTTCGAAACTCCACAAATAAAGGACTATCCACTTATTCAGTGTTTCCTTTTCAAATTAAATATGTTTTTAACTCTTTTTCAAAGTGTTTTAACATGTTTTATTAACTATTTGCTTATATATATATATATATATATATATATATATATATATATATATATATATATCCATTCTAGCCTGGGTGCCCCGCATTGCTTGAGTGTTTGGAGGTGTGTCGTAGTAGGCAGACAGGCAGGCAGGCTTGAACCTGTATCGCGAAGGAGGAATAGAACGGGAAAAAATGCGACGTCCTTGCCGTTGTGTACATCGTCAAACCGGAAGTAGCGAAAGTTTAAATTAAGGCTTGTCATTCGAAAACATGGGAGGACGTTCAAAAATATCGGTGAAAATGTGTGGCATTCTTTGGCACACATTGTGCAGACATGTGCGCCACTAGCAGCACCTACTCTCCACATTAAAAAACGGCCTCGTACCTAATTTTCTCAGTGGGGAAGCAAATAAATAAACACTAGAAGCACCTACTTGATTGTCACTTCTATGTATAATCAAATGCCGTTTCTAACCACCAGCTGTTTTGTACGTCCGCCCTCAGTTGACACAGATTAGATCTGGCAACACAAGCCTGCTTTGCGGCCCACTGCACTGATGAATAGTCTGGTGGGTATGAACTCAGCTCTGCTCAGACATAATCTTCCGCACACCTCACACTCCAGACCAATTTGGCTCCCCAGCCCATCCACTGCTCCTTTCATCCTCCCTTTCCGGATATCACGCTTAAGTCGCTTATAATGTGTTCGATAAGCCTCAAACTTGCCCACACCTCCCCGCAAGGCTCTTCTCCACTATCCACGATCGAAAGCAAGACTCTCCCAGGTTCTTTAATCTATCTCACATTTTTTAAGGTGGACCTCAAACAATCTTTGAATCTCATTTTAGGCTTTTGAGCCATGCGTCTTCCCTCTGCGAGCTCGCCATAAAGGAGTTGTTTGGGAAGTGGATTGTCTAACATCCTCCCCACATGTCCACTCCATCTCAGTCTATGTTTGATAAAGTGAGCTTCAATGCGTAGACACACACACACACACACACACACACACACATATATATATAAGTTTAGTGGTTATATTTAAATATTAAAATATATTCGAATTAAAAATGTATTGTTTGACAAAAGGAATATATAGAAGGGGTTATGTTGATTTCCCAACCGTAAAAGCACCCAACCTTAAACTCACTTACATAAGTAATTCTCCAAGCATTCCAAAACTTCAGACCATGACTCGTCCCCGTCTCCATCTCACCCACTTATCCATCCGATCAACAAAAACAGCACGCCCATCCCATCTCATACACAGTCCCATTTAAAATCACAAGAATATCCATTTTCCATTTAAACTTAAAATTAAGAGATCAACTCTGAATACTAAAATACAACCCCCCGAAGAAATTCCATTAAGCACCTGCCTGCTCGCCCAATCTTAACCCTCTCCCTTCTTCTTTACCCTCCTTACTTCACCCCACTCTCCTCTTTTCCTCATCTAAAAGGCTTCCCTCACCCACTATCAACAAGAAATCTGACTAACACTTCACCTGGATTCTCACCAGAAGCTAGTCGTCCAACGCATCGTTCTGAATATCGTCTCCCGGATTATTCTGCTACCCATACCATTGATTTCGAGGTCTATTGCATGCATAATTCAATGCTCAAATTCTATTACCCACGGGGATATATAGAATGGAATGGTATATCCATTCAACATCTGATACACTGTGTCAACACCTCAAAAGATTTTGGATTACATCTACCAAAACACACACCAACGAATACGGCTGTCCCGTATACCTTTCGGAAAATCAATAAGGAGTAACCACGCCTTTTTGTTATATGGGACTACTGCCTTCTCCCCTGGAACAATATTCTGCCTACCTGGATTTATAATCCCGGAGGACAGTGTACACCTTCTGATAATGAACTGCCCAGGTTGTATCAAATTCCCTTTTCCTATAATTATTTCCATATAATTATCATTCACCACTTAAAAAACTATTTTCAATATTATGCTGAAAAGCAAAATAAATATGTATTCACAGCTGGACATTTTGCTAACCGCATCTAATTTCCTCTGATGAATATTTTTATGGAAATCGTCTAAGACAAGGCATGAAACTACTTGATATAAGTAGCTAATAAGAATGAAAGCCTATTATTGCAAAGACAGGAGATCGCTATGCACCCTAGTCTTGAAAATACCAAGCCTCTAGGTAGAAGGAAAACAGTGAGTAAAAAGAAAATGTCATAACCTTGCAGTCATTGAAAAGAAGCTACTGGAATAGGAATCTGTATTAAATGAGGTATTAAAACAATGAGTTAATGGAGACCACTAGACTAACGAGTCACAGAACTGGAACAAAGGAAGCAGGAAATAGATCAGACAATTCTGATGGACACATGCCATAAAAGTATTTGTAGAAAAGACTGAATCTAGCAACATTGTGCCTGTTAAAGGTTGAAGTGAAAGAAATTTTGAGATCACATTATAGATATGTTGAAATTTACAATTTTTCATAATAAAAAAATATTTTCTAATTGTGTAAAATTAAAAGATTATATAATATTATCTTCTACTGTTAGTATATATTATTTGTTGTTTATTAGTCATTATTCTATAAATGTTCATATTTTCTTTGGTCTGGTACGCTTAGGTATGAAATATAATTTAAAATCGGTTTCACTTCATGAAAATTTGATTTTTATTGCTTTTCTTATCTGTGTATAATTTTATTAGGTTGGTGCAAAAAAGATATAGTTTTTTTGACGTTCAACTTCAAGTAAAAAAAGGACATTATTTTTTGCACCAGCCTAATAGTGTATATCGTTTTAGATTGAAATATAATTTTGCTTTATCTGTCATGTTTATGTTTAAATTATCATTTTTGATGTTAGATAATAATCCCCATATTTTGTCATGGTTAGGTTTATGATTTCGTTTAAACTATACTTTTCTTACGGTCTGTCAGGCTTCCTTTTAAATATATATTGTTTTATGGTCTCATTGTTATGTTTGAAATATCATTTTGTTTGTTATTTTATTAATGTTCTATGACCTGTCGCGCTTAAGTTAGAAATAATATTTTCTGTTGTTCAGCTGGCTTGTCATATTTCTTTTTGGAGTAGCATTTTCGCTGCAGGTTTAAACAGTATTTTCGTCGATCTGTTGGGTTTAAGTCTACAATAGCTTTTTACTTGGTCTGTCATGTTTTTGTTGCCAATGACGCACATTGAATGGTTGCATTCCTTTTCTTCTTAACTTAATTTTATTCTTCGCTATTTCTATTCTTATCTTCCACTTGACGAATAATTACATCAACGAAATATCATGAAACAATTTATTCCTTTCTTTGTCTCTCTTTCCCTATCTCACCAGACTATCATTCCTGTCATTCGCCGTTTCTAACATTTCTACGTTTAACTTTAACTTCATTTATTTTTTTTCATTCTCCTCCAAAGATTCAAATTGAATCAGTTTCTGGCCAGTATAACCCAAGCAACAACTCACTAAATTACTAAACGAACCCCCATCGAAGTTGTCCCTCCTAATTATAAAAAAAGAAGCAGCTCGTTGAATTAAACACTGGACGAAATTTCATCTTATTTAAATAAACACACCATATTTGTAGTTTGCTGGGGTGTTTTTTTATATTCAACACATTAATAGATTTTTCCTATTTAGATGTCTTGGTTGATTTGTCACGCTTCTCTCATAAAAAAAGAATTTTCATCATTGTGTAATGAGATTGAATAAAGCCATCTTACTTCGATTGCATGTAATCACCAGCATAATCAATCCTATCTCTCGGTAGTGCTCTCACGTTTAAATATACTAGCATTTTACTACATCTATGCCTTTTTGTGTTACATATATGAATGGGCTCAAGTTCTCTGGGTCGTATAAACGAATAGTATTTCGTGTTAAAATGAACACGAGACACTTTTTTATATTTTTAATACAGATTTGTTTACTTACACTTTACACTTCCAAATGCCATTGATAATTATCATAATAGCGCGGTTGAGTTTAGTGGAAGAGGGTGGGTCGCAAAACTCTGTGTCAACCTGTACATTCGCTTGTGTCTCCTCGCCTCTGTTTTCTCTCTGCTTTTTTATTTATATCACTTTGACCTGTTGACCTTTCTATCGTCAGCTTGTTTATTTTTTGCAACTCTCTGGGGCATAGTTTCTGTTGATTGACCTGTTTACCTTATTCTCGCCAGCGTTTGTTTATTGTACTTTTTGCTGTCCAACCCATTTAATATCGGCCGATTGACATCATGGATATAGGTCGTTTTAAATCCCGGGATTTCCCATTGTGTTCTTTTGATTGCTTACAGCTCTGTAACACTATTATCGGTCACCTTTCCTGGGATTGACTTATTGTGTTCTTTGATCGCCCGGACACTTCTCCCTAACATTTGAAAGTGTAACGTTATCCAACATGTTGTAGCCCCAGTCGCAAAGTAGACAAATAATAGAAAAAAGTTCAACTAAATTTTTTGGTCTCCCGACAAAAGGAGGGTGGACCTGTAAATTCACCCGTGTCCGTTCGTCTGTTAGACTGTCTGCACTTTTCTCAATAACTACGCCTTGGAATATTTTGGAAATTTTGCACAAACATTAAACATGATATGTGTAAAAAAAGTAATAGAACGGATTTTCCGGGAAAACTCCGGTTGCCCTCTTGGGGGTCCTTTCGAGTGAAAATCGCTAAAATTGACATTTTTGTGGTTATTAAAAAAAATGATGCCTTGCATTTTATAAAACTTTCTGAAAAGTTGTAATAAACTGGTTTCTATATAATTTAGTTTGTCTATGCTTCGCAATAACTCTTGGGTGTGCCACAGGGGCTCTTTTAAGGCTAATGAAAGTAATCCAATTTTGGAACTATTTTACCATATTTGTCCAAAATTTTCTGTGTATGTCTATTTAGCAGTTTAGCATGATACTGAACCCAAATTTAAATATGTTAAGGCGTTGGTAACCTTGTGAGTTAAATGGGGAAGGCGCAAATCATGGACATAGTCATTTTTGTGTACGGTGTAGAAATCAAATTTACATATGTTAAACCCTAAAACTGCACCATTTGTTAATTTTCACAAAGATTTGATGTCCCGTGGGACATTGGGGCTAAGTGGGTGGGGGAGACAAGTGCTGAACTTAGTAATTTTTCTATGCCCAGGTCAATGTGCACTCACGGGGGGGGGGGCATGCATGCTTCACTTGTTTTGTTGTACGCCGATATTGATTTCTTCGAACTCCCGCATCCCGTGACTATTCGTTACGGCTGTGACGTCTTCAGGTAATCGGATTCTATCACGCGATCTCTAACGTAATCCACGCCTCTAACGTGCTCGTCTTCTCGAGTGTGTTCTTTTCTTTTTATATTAATATTTTTTCTTACCGTGACATCACTTTGCTCCCCGCTATGTTACAAAATAAGCACTGTATTTCCGTCCTTCTTTTACCGTCCAGTTAAATATGATTTCGATCTGTCAATGTACACATATTGAACAGGCGGATTTATTATAGAAAAGTTCAATCATTAATATAAGAGCGTCCGTCGACTGAGGTGTCAGCTTTGTTAAAAATATAATTTTCCTTGATCAGTCACACTTTAATATAAAATACAATGTTTTTAGATTTGTTACATTTTTTTTTAAATATACTGTATTTTTGTCTGTCATGCTTAAATATGAAATGCCATTTTCATATATATATCTATCTTTCCCAATCTCCTCTGCCTCTCTCTCTCTCTCTCTCTCTCTCTCTCTCTCTCTCTCTCTCTCTAACACACACACACACACACACTTATTGACAATATAATTTCCTTTACTCTATAACGCTTTACTTGGAAATTCCAATTACTTAGATGCATTCATCCCTGTTTAAAATATCATTTCTCCGGTCTGCAACGCTTACATAAGAGAGAAACAATAAAATTGTCCCTCCAGCAAAGATGGCATGATTCCATTTCCGTTTGATTAAAACAGGTTTTCTTTTTTGTTGCAGACGATCTACTAGTTAATCAGTTATGTATAAATCCCAAAGGCGATAGGAGCCTTCTATCATTTCTGAAAGCGGCAAAATGTTCAACGAGCGAGATCGGAGATGCACCGCTGTATAACTAATGTTCACTACCAATCTAATTTTAAAATAATAAAATCAGAGCCATTACAAGCACCATCAAAATGCATATTCAGACGGTTAAACGGTTGAGGGCACAGCTCATCGCATCAGACTTTCCACCTCACATCTCCGAATCTGCTTGAAAGTCAATAACAAAAAGTACCTGAATGTGCTGAAAATTGTGGGGATCCCTTGGTGCAATCAGGTGGCGGCTGGCAGAATTTGGGTGAAAATGCATTAGTTCTGGACCCGTATCGAGGCGGTAATTCAGGCTGAAAGCGGCTCCATTGAATAGATGTCAGCTGTACTACATAATCAAGTCACCTGACTCGATTTTTCCAATAAAAGTTTTAAAATAAGTTACCGAGTCTCTGGGTCAGATGCAGCCAATGTATTGTCAACAAAACTTCAAACGTGACCGGGAAATGCGTGATCCATTATCGATAACAGAGTTGATCGACCAGTGGAATGGAAAAATACCGAACAAAATTATGGCAATATAATGACGTGATTTTTGGAGTCCAGCAGAAGGAGCGGAGAAGGAGCAGGCCTAAGGACCGCAGAAGAACGTGCGTTTGTCGAGTGCGTAACGTCTCTTTCCCCCACCCTCTCCATCACTGAATGACAGAGAAACAAGCCGCACTGTTGAACTGTGAACTGTTGAAAATCATTTATGTACAGATTGAGAACAATATTTCTATAACCAAATATATTTTTATACAAAAAGCCATCGTGTCTTACGTCTTTATTGGTGTGCTGAGTTACGTCTGATTTTTGTGTGCATGTTAATTTTGTTTCAGCCGGCAAAGGTATTATGACAAGCGGTTGACAACTGACGAGCGAGTAAGAAAAAAAATGCACGGTCAAGGGAGAAATAACTCTGCTGTCTTAGCAGTTGCCATGACAACCAAAGTCATAAACAAACTAGACGATCAGTAAAAGTCGGCTACTAGGTTTTTGTTGCAGCAGGGAACTTACTAACTACTACGGTTCCCAACCTGGGGTCCTACACAACGTAACAACCACTTATCAAGGCCCGGAAGCCACTCAGGGATAAGGATTATTGCAAGTACAGTACGTTAGTGTGGAGATTTGATGAAGTTTTTACTTAAGGGGGATGTTTATTAGGAATTTGTTACGGTTGGAATTGAAGACATCCAAGTTGTAGTCAGGTTGGAAGCAGGCAGACGGAACAGAGTACAACATGCGTGCAGTTCTAAGAAAGAAGCTTTGTTCATGGAATCCGCGTTTTGATTTATGCACAGCTATATAGTGGGGGAAATTTTTCACAGTGGATTCAGCTAGACGGGTGTTTTTCGTGAAAGATTGGCGAAGGGGGACCAAAGATTGGAGTTCAGACGAGCACTGCCCTGGAAATAACGATAAAACAAGGATAGGCTCGCAACGTCTCTTCTGTGGGAGAGATTGCAGGGTAGAGAAAAGGGCATTCCCCACTAAGCCACGAAGTCTATTTTGTACTCTGTCAAGGGAGGATAGGCTATTTTAGCAGCTCCTGCCCAGATACTCTGTATGAAATGTGATTTTCTTAGAGTCCTTACACTTCTATATAAAAAAAACATGTTTTTGTCTGTCACGTTTAAATAATGTAGTTTTTTTCGTTTCAAAACAGTTTTGGTCTGTCACTATTTTCTTTGATTTGTCATGGTTCCTGAAAATACCATTCCATTCGGTCTGTCACGTTTACATATGAAATGCCATGTTTTCATTTGCCACATATTTTGGAGATATCTTTTTTGTTGGTTTAGTTCAAAATACCATCTTTTATGATAAACCAAACTTGTTTGAAATATCAGTTTCTGTCGTCTGACAAGCCTCAATTCTTTATGTGTTACATACATATAAAAAGGGTTTTAATGGATATTCTGTGACGTTACATATGTTAATACACGCGTTAACATCCAGAAACCAGGGGTCTATCACGTTTTAGCAGACTACTTCGCAAGGAACATAGAACAAGTAATAACTCGACTTTTTTAAGCATAACATTTATTCTCGAGCACTTTACCTAATAACACGGGGTCGTTGTCCTTCTCTTTGCCCTTTGCCCTATCGAACGTCCTTGTCATGTTGCATGATAAGGGCTGTCCCTTTTTCATGTAAGTATAAAAATGGAGAGATTTAGTTAAAATGAAAATGAAATAGCATAGGCGAAATTCGAACCTCGTAATTTAGGTTTAGAAATAGATTACGTGTGAGAATTAGAGAATGGAATGCAAAACAGCTTAGAGAAAAAATAGTTTCAAGAAAGAATGTGCACTGTCAATTTTGTTATGAAAATTCAATTGAAAGAATGCAGCTACAAGATAATTTAATAAACATGTTTTTAACATATTGGAAATATAGGTTACTGAGAATATAGGTTAAAATTCCTTTTGTAAAAAAAGGAAAAGTTTTGAACACGCATGTCCAGAACACGTGGAAGAAGAGACATGTTTTAACATGTGTATGACGTCATGGAAAAATGGGAAGTTCTAGATATAGATAGAAAAACTTTAGAGTTAAGCAGACAGAAGCAGGGGGGGGAGACGGAGAGGAAGTTTGAGAACGACAGACGATAGTCTGCAGTTTGGAATTCGAACGTCTAGAAGTGAGACGGTCGCTTTGAAACTTAATATGTGAAGCTTTGAATGCTTGATGAGAAAACCACGACCGGTCGTGAGAAGAAATAAACCCATCATGTGTTTTTATAAACGTCGTCTTTGTGTTGTGATTCCACCAAAAGGTAAAGTGAATTCTTATTATATGTCTATATGCCTGTGTTAAAAATGTCATGACATACACATCTCATATCTACAATGTGAACTCTACATCTCATATCTACATTAAGACTGTCTGAACACTGTCTCCTTACTTTAAGAGCCTCTAATATCAACACTTCTAAGTAACGAACGTTTTTAATATATATGAATCGTCATAACACGAACACGGAACTCAACAACATCTCTCTCTTCCTAAGTCGTACAACAACTCTCACTAAGACTCTCTAAAACTCATCAACGAGACTCTCTAAGCATCACTTTTAAAGCATAACAATAAATAATAATAAGACCTATATATAACAGTCAGCGTTTATAATACTTTTGTGGTACAATAGAAAGCGACTGTTTTGGGGGAGCTGGGGACTTCTACATTAATAAACCTTGTGCCTAACTTGTTTGTACTTGTGAAGTGCTTTGTAGTTTTTATATTGTTAAAATATGTCAAACTGGGATGACTCAAACCAAGAATGACAGTTTGTTTATGATATTGGACCAAGTCAAAACAATATAAAACCTTAGAATTTGAAAGGTCAAACCCGAAAGAACTCATAATGTGATACAAAAACAAAACAATGTTTAAACGTCATGTATGAATGCCTCCCTCTCTCTTTCTCTCTCTCTCCTTCTCTCTCTATCTCTTTATTTATCTCCCGTTTTCTCTCCTTCAATAAAAAAGAGAGAATTAAATATAATTCTATTGTTTTAATAGTTAAAGCTTGGATTCTGGGATCGGCGGACGCGATATAGCAGTTTAGCTGCATGCATCTTGTTTCAACTGGTCTTTTAAAAATATGCTCCGCCAGTGTTTAACGTAAAATAAATGATATGCTTTTATAAAAAAATACATTTGTTCGCTGTTTCTATACAAGCGTTAAATTTCAGCATGTGTTTCCTGCCATTAATATCGACGATGAAAATGCAGCCTATGCCGACTCAATGAACTCCCAAGAAGCGACCTATGCCAGCCAGTTTTCAGGTGCCTATCATTTGATATCGTTTAAACACTCGGGGAGCGGATTGCGCTCCTAGGACGTTCTTCAACCAAGTTAGACTCCCCGGGAAACGATAGTTACATACTTTTCTTTTTTCTTATAGGGACCTTATTTCGCACATGGCTCTGCTTTTGCATAAATTTCTATACTTTCCAAACCTTGAGCAAGTAAACCAGTGAAGAATAATAATTCTTCCTCTTAATCGACAATCCATATTTTCTCGTTAGACTAAAAACACTAAGCAACATTTACCTTATCACTACCAGTTCGGTTACAATTTAGAAATACTAAGCACTGCATCAACGCCTCCCTGTTAGAACTTATGTCGTGATTTTCTCTAACGTTCAAGAGACTTGTGAATGCCTGTGAAGTCAATATCACTATGAGGCTTCGTCCTTCGAAGGAAGTCGATACACCCTTCCATGGCAAATGCCACTTCGTTATATCTTTCATCGCTTGCATCAGACAGACTTCACTGGCATCACTTCATCAACAAAGGAACTGAAACAGCTGAAGAGAGAGGAACCCTCAAAGCAGTACAGAAGCGTGCAACTCACAAAGCCAGAGCAACGAGGTCTGTCCCCACAACATCTGCTCACCACTGTCCAACTTGTGGGAGAGTCTTCCATGCCCGGATCGGCCTTACAAGTTATCTCCGAAAGCACAAAAACAATACTTCTACTTACTGATGTCATGGTCATCTTCGACTTCGAAGGACGAACACAGATATCCTTCATAGTCTTAGCTTAATCCAACTTGTTTCAAATGCTTCTGGTGGCATTCTTAAGAATAGATGCTCTATTATTTAATCGCATGAGCTTAAGTTTAAGCTTAGGCACTAAGTTCGATGTTTGTTTTCCATTGTTTTACCCAGGGCTTTTACATTTAAGTCAAGGTATCTTCATCTAAAGATGGATTAACAAATTTCTGTACGAAGAGACGGAAACATTCGTACGTTAACTTTCTTCTCACATTTCTCTGGTATACATGCGAGTTTTTTTAGAGGTATAGACAGAAGAAATGTAATAAACAAAATCAATACTACAGATAAAAAATAACGATATATGCATTGTTTGATTTGACATAACGTTTCAGTTAGGAAACTTTGTCAAGCATAATATTAATTGTACAGAATTCGATCAGATATATAAAGATTTGGAAGTAATAGTAAACAGAAAGTTGGATAAATAATGGAAACGAGATGCATTAACGTCAGAAGGAAACGACATTGCTAATATGTGCGTGATTAAACGTGATTGTTGGAGGCGATTAGATGTTGATTATTTAAATATGGTGGTATATATCCACAGGTTGATAAAACAAGAAACGTTATCGTGTGTGACGAAGTAGTTTAATTTCTTTTGTCTCGTCCCCTTCCGCCTGCTCTAGACTATGCGTTTACTAGATTAACCCGACGATTCTAAGCGATAGCATTGACAGTTAACGTTATAAGTATATTTGCTACAGTAGAAAACGTGATATTCCACTTAACTTTTATTAAACATAATAATCTGTCTTTATTAAAAGACGTTAACATATCACAGATATAATCACAGAAATGTTTTCAAAACAGTTGACCATGAACTTTTTGAATTTTTGAGATGAAGATTGGTTATTCATATTATTTGGATTCTTCTGACTACTGTTCTCATCTTTAGTGTGATATTCACAACGTTTCGGTCGATGTAACCCCCGACCTTCTTCAGGTGTATCTTGTCGAACTCGGGAATGTTTCTATTGAACTCGGGAGTTTGGACGAAATTTCGAGCGGAATCCTGTATTTACTTCAAGGGAGTAGCATGCTTTTGTTCCGTCAGCCACGACTGCATAGAGGTCCTAAGTAAGTCGTCCCCACTGAGAATTGAACCTTTAACCTTCGGGAGAATATCACTTTTTACAATTAAGTTTTCCAAGTACTCTAACTACTGTGCCAGGGGTCTTTGCGGACAGTTCTTGTACGAATTTTAGAAGCCTTAATAATTATTTTATCGAACATGTTTATCTGTTTGCTTTTTTCACGTACGCATGCTGTTATATGACCACATGTCCGTTGCTTCAACGTTCGCACAGAACTAGTTAATTGCATGCAAATTCAAACACAATAGTTTTAGTTCAAATGTTGTCCGAGATTTACTCATTGCAAAATATTTAATAACATACTAATCATAGTCGGGTCTCGTTTGATTCCAATAACTATTATTATTTATTCCAGTTTGATCAAGTTCAAAAATATAATAAACCACACGTATTCGAACGTGGTTACAAAAGTAAGCCCTCTTAATTTATTCCGCCCGAATAGATCATGAATGATTGCAATTTGTATTGATATGGAGACTGATCTTATGAATTCATGACCAGAAAGTTTAATCATCTCTGTTGCAGATATTAATAGCGTGTGACTGTAAGAAACCTACCCTTGTCATGGACATGCGCTAGAAGCAGAGAAACGTCTTCTAAAAATACTTCATTAAGAAGACTGTTTTTATAATCCCATAACAATAACATACCTGTTAAATAATAGCAAGTTTGAATATAAACTATGGTGTTATACTTGTAAATAAACACTTTCATCAAAATGATTGAACACGTAAACGGGTTGCTATTTCAAAAAATAGACAATAAAACAAAGCTCCATGAATAAATATTTGAATATATAATGTAATTATAAAAAAAAAAAACTTTTCTTAAAAAAATTACGCGATTCGGCACTAAATTGGGTTGATTTGCCATAAAGCAAAACAACAAAAACTCGCATTCGGGCGACTCTATAATAAGAAGAATTGATAACGATCTTCCTAGCGTGCGAACAAGGCTATTATTACTATACATCTTTCTTATCTTAATTGATTATCTTGTGAAACAGCAAAAAAAAACATTATAATGTCTCTTTGTTTCATGTGCCGGTAGCCGTGTACATATGATCTGAAAGCATTCAAGGATTCACTCATTAATTATTCCACTGATTATGGCTGACTTAACGCCAAGCAAAGGGAGATAAATTACAAGTTTCTGTTGGAAAGGAAGTAAGAAAATTCGCTTATTTGTCCCATCTTCAAAAAAGTAATTTCAAATTATCTTTTTTCCACGCCTCAAAGTAAATCGTAGTTCTGCTGTTAGATGCCGTCAGATCTGCGCTGTCCGCTTAGCAGCTTCTTGAGACGAAGACAGATAATGAGATAGTCAATAAGCTTATCAGCATAACAAAGAATAGGATGGCATGCAGCCAAGAAAAAAAAAACAACGTAACAATTCTTTTCTAGCCTGGAAAGAGCGTTTGGTCTTAACACAAAAAGGTTGTATTTAGTTAAGGATAACATTAAAAACTTGGAAAATGAAAAACAAAATGAGGGACTGAACCAATGACGAAGATGGAATAGTAAAAGTCGGTTTTTCAAAGCGAGTAAAGGTTACGCCTACTTTTGCCTGATTGACTTTTTTATCAAGGTACAGTACGTATTAACTAATGTAGAAAATTCTGGAAGTGAGGGAACAGCTATTAATTTTCGGAAACATTGAACTTACAAGTTAAAATCGACTTCATTTTATTAAATATATATATATATATATAATATTTATTATGACACTATATATACATATTTCAAGGTCGTACCATTGGTTTCGATACACCGAAAACAGTAATAATATACTGTGGAAAATCGGTATAATCTCTTCGGCGACAAAGAAAAATCTGGAACTAATGTAAAAAGAACCAACATTTTTTATAGAGTTTTCCATAGCACCCCCTTCCCCGCTATGCATGCGCGCACACACACACACACACACGCGCGCGCGCGCGCACGCACGCACACGCACAAACACACACACACACTTTCTTCCTTTCTTTCTTCTATAATCATAATCTATTAGCGTCGTTTTTAAAACGATATTTTTTAAATATGAAATTCTGAGTCTTAAACGCTCGTCTAGCGTTTCTTCTATGTTGGTTCTTTTTACATTAGTTCCAGATTTTTCTTTGTCGCCGAAGAGATTATACCGATTTTCCACAGTATATTATTACTGTTTTCGGTGTATCGAAACCAATAGTACGACCTTGAAATATGTATATATAGTGTCATAATAAATATTGTATCTTCAGCTCTCACATCTACGATCGAGCACTTTATTGGATTTTTTTCATCACCCCTGGACACGCTATATATATATATATATATATATATATATATATATATATATATATATATATATATATATATATAGGGGGATTTGTTTTAGTTTTTGCAATACGTTTTGAATGAATTCAATTATTTACGAAAGTGCATTTTTACCTAAATGCAAGTTGGGAATAATAATCGCTTTAACCAATTTGGTACCCCCACACGCGGAACGCCATATATATTATTTTTTTCATATATATATAATTATCCACTGACACGTGTTTCGTCGTCTACAACTCATCAGAGTGGCTGAACCCAGCGAGATTCGAAATCGGAATCCCACGGCTCATTAACGTCGGGTCCTGATTTCGAATCTCGCTAGATTCAGCTACTCTGATGAGTCGTAGACGACGAAGCACATGTCACTGGATAATTTCATTTAAAAAAAAAAAACTATATATATATATATATATATATATATATATATATATATGTATGTATGTATGGGTTCCTTCAAGCTTGACAGACTACGGACACCCCTTGTAAGGGTGCCTTCGAGGTAAATTTGTGCGGCAAGGGTTGTGCAGTTACCAACCACGTCTCTCCTGAGTCAGCATTGCTGCATACCAGTAGCAAGTGGAGGTAGAGTACGACTGGAAACAATGCCGAGATGAGCGGAGAGCACATACAGCGCCTAGAATTGTCAAATGGTCACCGATCTTGTACTAGCCAGGCTCTACGTTGCTTAACGTAGATGATCTGGCGAGAACCGGTGTGTCAACGTGATTATGGCGTATATATATATATATATATATATATATATATATATATATATATATATATATATATATATATATATGTATACATATGTGTGTGTGTGTGTGCGTGTAAATATTACGTATTAGTGAAATATGGATGGAAAGAGTTATGTACGATAAAAGAATGAATGGTAAAAAAGTTACCTAAATGCGAGTTGGGAATAATTTTTCCTGTTAATCAACTTGGTAGCCTCACATGGGGAGTGGTATACATATTGTTTTTAAAATATAATTGCCGCTCCCCATGTGGGGGTACCAAGTTGGTTAAAGGGAAAATTATTCCCAACTCACATTTAGGTAAAAATGCATTTTCGTAAATAATTGAATTAATTCAAAACATATCGCAAAAGCAAAAACAAATAACATCTAAATAAATCGCGATATATCCAGACCGTTGAGCGGAATGGACGCGCGAATAATTGGTTTAGACTCATTACCGCAGGGTACCGATTTCGAATCTCGCTAGATTACGCCGCTCTGATGAGTCGTAGACGACGAAACACGTTTCAGTGGATAATTATATTTTAAAAACAATATGTATGCTGCTCCCCATGTAGGGGTACTAAGTTGGTTAAAAGGAACATTATTCCCAACTCGCATTTAGGTAAAAATGCACTTTCGTGAATAATTGAATTCATTCAAAACATATCGCAAAAACAAATAACATATATATATATATATATATATATATATATATATATATATATATATATATATATATATATATACGGTAGAACGGTAAAGTTGTCGCTCTGGAAGAGACGACCTGATTCCATTTCCTTTTGATTAAAACCGGTTTTCTATCTTTGTTGCAGACCATCTACAAGTTAGCCAGTTGTGTACAAATCCCAAGAGGAATAGGAATCTTCTATCAAGTTACAAAGTGCCACAGAGCTCAACGAGTAAAATCGGAGCTGCACCTCTGTACAACTCGTCTGCCGATTCAAGTTATGATAACCGGATCATTGTCAGCACCCTCAAAATGCATCGCTGGATTGAAACGAAATAACAGGGACGTGCCCAGGGCGATGAAAAAAGTTTCCGGTCACAGTTTTGGTTTTTGATGTGGTTTCAAG